>NW_026000019.1:25850040-25873318 GCF_001458135.2 Marmota marmota marmota
AGCTTTTAAAATTCTCTCCTTATTCTGTATGTTGGGCATCTTCATTATAATGTGTCTAGGTATGGATCTCTTATGATTTTGCACATTCGGCATCCTGTAGGCTTCTAGGATTTGGGATTCTGTCTCATTCTTCAAGTCTGGGAAGTTTTCTCATATTATTTCATTGAATAGATTGCTCATTCCTTTCGTTTGGACCTCTAGACCTTCCTGTATCCCAATGACTCTTAAGTTTGGTCTCTTAATGTTATCCCATATTTCTTGGATGTTCTGCTCATGGTTTCTTAACAATCTTGCTGAGCTGTCTATGTTCTTTTCAAGTTGAAATACTTTGTCTTCATTGTCTGATGTTCTATCTTCTAAGTATGAACCAACTTTTTGTTCTGTCAAATTTTTTATTTGTTTCTTTTGTTTCAATTTCATTGATTTCAGCTCTGATTTTAATTATTTCCAGTCTTGTACTGTTTTTGGTGTTGATTTGTTCTTCTTTTTCTAGAGCTTTGAGATATAATATTAAGTCATTTATTTGTTAACTTTTTCTTCTTTTAAGGATTGAACTCCATGCAATGAACTTTCCTCTTAGAACTGCTTTCATAGTGTCACAGAGATTTTGATATGTTGTATCTTTGTTCTCATTCACCTCTAAAATTTTTTAATCTCCATCTCAATGTCTTCTGCAACCCATTATTCATTCAGTAGCATACTATTTAGTCTCCAGATGTTGGAGTGGATTTTATTACTTATTTTATCATTTATTTCTGATTTCATTCCATTATGATCTGATAGAATGCAAGGTAGTATCTCTACTTTTTTATATTTTCTACGAGTTGCTTTGTGGCATAGTAAATGATCTATTTTAGGGAAAAAAATCCATGTACTGCTGAGAAGAAAGTGAATTCTCTCATTGAAGGATGAAATATTCCATATATGTCAGTTAAGTCTAAGTTATTTATTGTATTATTGAGTTCTATAGTTACTTTTTTATCTTTTGTTTGGAAGATTTATCTAGTGATGAAAGAGGTGTGTTAAAGTCACCCAAAATTATTGTGTTGTGGTGTATTTGACTCTTGAACTTGAGAAGAGTTTGTTTGATGAATGTAGATGCTCCATTGTTTGGAACATATATATTTGTAATTGTTTTAAGTCTTGTTGGTGTATGGTTCCCTTGAGCAGTATGTAGTATCCTTCTTTATCCTTTTTGATTGATTTTAGTTTGAAGCCTACTTTATTTGATATGAGGATGGAAACCCCTGCTTGTTTCCACGGTCCATGTGAGTGGTATGATTTTTCCCAACCCTTCACCTTCAGTCTGTGGATGTCTAAATCTGCTAGTCTATTTCTTTTGATTAGTTAGTTTAGGCCACTAACATTCAGGGTTAGTATTGAGACGTGATTTGTATTTCCAGCCATTTTTGTTTATTTTTGGTATTTAATGTGACTTGGTTTCTCCTCTGATTAGATTTTCCTTTCATGTACTACCTCCCTCTGCTGATTTTCATCATTGTTTTTTTTTTATTTCCTCTTCTTGAAATATTTTTCTGAGGATGTTCCATAGTGCTGACTTTCTAGTTACAAATTCTTTTAACTTTTGTTTATCATGGAAGGTTTTCATTTCATCATCAAATCTAAAGCTTAGTATTGCTAGGTATAAGATTCTTGGTTGGCATCCATTTTATTTCAGAGTTTGGTATATGTTGTCCCACAAACTCCTGGCTTTGAGGTTCTGGGTTGAAAAATCTGCTAAGATACAAATTGGCCTCCCCCTATACATGATCTGATTCCTCTCTCTTGTGACTTTTAAGATTCTATCCCTATTCTGTATGCTAGGAATTTTTATTATAATGTGCCTTGGTGTAGATTTGTTGTAATTTTGTAAGCTTTGTGTCTTGTAAGCCTCTTGTATTTGGTTTTCCAATTTGTTCTTCATGCTTGGGAAATTTTCTGATATTATCTCACTGAAGAGATTCTGCATTTCTTTGGTTTGAATCTCTGTGTCTTCCTCTATCTCAAGAATCTTAGATTTGGCCTTTGAAGTTATTCCATAGTTCTTGGATGTTCTATTCATGGTTTCTTACTATCTTCACTGTGTCATCAACTTTATTTTCCAGATTGTACACTTTGTATTCATTATCTGACATTCTTTCTTCCAAGTTATCCATCTAGTCTGCTGATTATGCTTTCTATTGAGTTTTTTATTTGAATTATTTTAGCCTTCATTTCAAGGATTTCTGACTTTTTTTCTCAGAGTCTCTCTCTTGAAGTAATCTCTTGCTACCTGTATTTGCTCTCTAATTTTATTGTTGTAGTGATAAATTTTTGCCTGTATTTGCTAATTTACCTCATTCTTTAATTCACAGATTATTTTAATTATGAACCTTTTTAACTCCTTCTTTGATATTTCATCAACTTCACTGTCCATGGGTTCTGTTATTATAGTGTCCTGGTTTGGGGGGGTGGGCACTTTCTTCCCTTGTTTTTTTTCATGTTGTCTATGTGTCTTCCTTTCTTGCAGTGTGGATCTGAAATATTACAGTTTCTTCCCTATATTCATGTAGTACCTATGTAGATTGTCTGTACCTCACCTCGATGGTGGGCTTCAGTCCCTGCTGAAGTATCTCAATGTATGCTACTGCATCCTGGACCTGGGTCCTGAGCAAGTTGGTCCGGACAGATCTGGGTCAGTCCTGACTCCCACAGTAGTCTGCTGGTCAGAAGAGTTGGTATTATGCTGGAGGCTCTGCCCTGGCTGTTGCCTTCTGGTGGAGGGGTGGACCCAGGCCTACTGTGAGCCTGGGCACTGCACAGGCTGGTGTGGGTAGATCTGGGCCACTGGACTTGACCTCCTGAGTCAGAAGGGGTGGTCCTGCACCAGAGGTTAGGCTCTGGCAGGTGTCTGTTCCCCCCACCCTCGCCCCTGTGGAGGGATGGAAAGGGCCTACTGTGAGCCTGGTTCCTGCACAGGCTAGTTGGGTGGATCTCTTCTTGTACTTTTATTTGGAGTATAGAAGTGAAACCAGGATTTGCCAGGAGTATGAAAAAGCTGCCTTCTGTGTCTAAGAGGAGATCAATTTCTTTTCTTTCAGTGGTCATCTTTACCTGAGACTCCTTTTCAGTGATAGTAGTCTGTGACATAGGAACCAGAAGGGAATCACCTGGGCTCCTTCAGCCCTGAGCTTGTACCATCAAGGAAGAACTTAGACCTGGCAGCCTTCACCTTCAGGGACAACTTATCCTCCAATAGTCTCCTTGACACAAAGGATAGGGCCTTTGAAGCCTTTGGGGCTCTCAAGAGCACTCCTTTTGAACATGGCCTTTTTGTCCACAGCAGTAATATGTGGGAGGAGTTTACCTTCTCTGGAAGTCCTCAGGCTCATAATTGGCCTCCCTTAAAGCAGCTACAAGAGCCATTATTTTTCTCTAATTACAAACCTCTTTGTTTTTCTTTCCTCCTGGTTTCTGTCACAATAAACTTTAAAAATCTCTGTAAGAGATTTTATAGTGCATGGTCTGGATCCAGAGGTATTTTTGGAGTTTCTCACAGATGTCTGTTGCTGACTGGGTAATAAAATGATCCCTTAAAATCAATCATCTCTCATATAATTAAGCATACTTGGTAAACTTTATGAGGGACCCCTTTTTTGTTCTAGGAAGTTTGTGGGACTCTCAGTATGTCCCTGGCTAACCTAGGAAAGTTTGGTGTAGTTTAAAGGCTTAGTGCAGATATGATAAAACCCTTCAAGGATGCATTGTTGGAGATATTTATTTCTCCATTGTCCTATCTGATGGCTGGTGTCCCAGAATGTGTCATCTTGGTAAACTGCCTCTATCCCCAGGAGAAATGGATGTTCTATGACCTGACCATATATTAGGTCTCCCTTTCATAGATTACAATGTGCTCATCTCTGTAAATCTCAGCTGCCCTTTAGGTCTTTTCCTCAGACATCAGGATTTGGTTTAGAAGTACCATAATATCCCTCCAGGTTAGGTCAAAGGTGAGAAAAACTTTTTACATGCCTTCAATATATTTGTTAGAGTCTTCTGAGAACTTCTCCAGAGCTGATTTTATCTGTCCTGTATTCTGTAAGTTAAAAGCAGTATGCACTCTGATGGGCCTCCCAGAAATTCCTGTCACTTTTAACGGAAATAGGGGAGGATTGATCCAGAAAAGTGGCTTTAAGGTTTTGAGGAATGGAAACTTAGGAGTAATAAATTTTGGAGCACTTGAACCTGAGGCCCCAAAAGATCCTGGATAAGGTAGACAAGGAGTTGGAGGATCTTTCTTGATACCTGGTGCAGAGATGAGGGCTCTTATAAAGGCTGGGTCTAACTGGCACTGTGCATATAACTGAGGAATGTCTTTCAAAGCAAAGAAGCCTTGAAGTTAAGGGGCTTGAAATCATTTGCCTTCCTGTCTACAGGATAGATCTCATTGTAAGATGGCCTTATAGCTGATACTTCCCTCAAGGGGACATTTTTCTCCATCCTCCAGTTGATATGTTGGCCAGACTTGAGTTCAGAAAAACCTTCAATGTTTCTTCCTTAAGTTCCAGGGGTCAAGTATATCCCAGTGGTTTTTTTTTTCTATGCATTCCAGAGGGGTGGAAACCTGGCTTCCCATCTGTGAGACAGAGGAAAGATACAGGAAATCCCCAAAATTTATTGTCTCTTGTGAACCAGAGCATCCTTTGGTTTTCCCTGCACACTAACAACACCTGTGCAGTGCTGTGCAGTGTCTGAATAGTAACCGCTTTTTGCCTGCATACTAATAACAACCATATTGACTGCTGCATACTGGCAGCTTCACCTGTACTAACAACATCTACACAGTGCTGCATAGTGGCAGTTTTGCCCTCATGCTCAATCATGAGAGGAACCAACCTAGTGGACTAAGTCATGTTCTTACCACCAAGGCCTCATCTGACTCCCTCCTCTGATCTACTAAATGACCTCACTGATAGAATGACTTAAACTTATTTAATTCTGGGATGTCCTGAGCCCAAAACCAATTGTAATACTTTTGGGGTTATGGTATTGGAGCTCTCTGACAATATGATTCTACAATTTTTTCAAGCAGGTCAAGTGTAGGTCAGTTGCGTTTTATCCAGCTTTCATCTTCTAGAAGTCTTGGCAAGGTGGCCTTATGACCATAGAGGCCTTCAAAGTCATATGGGGATCCCTGAAAATCTGCATGACTGAATGAGACAGTCCTTATCATATGACCAGAGACAAAAATCCATTCTTAAGTATGGCCAAGAAATGAGTCCCAGAGGTTAGGACATCAAAATGGTATTTTAATGGAAGTTCCCTTGTAGTTGGACACTTGATTAAATGTATCTACAGGACAACTAGTGCATGAGAAGGATCTATGGAAGAGCTTTCCTCTGGATAATGCTGTAGAATCACATGAGGGTAGTGGGTCACAGGAATATGGACTGGAGCTTTAAAGGCACACCAAGAGCAGTTTTGGGGAAGACAACAAAGAATATGAGAAAAATCTTTCCTTTTCTTTTACAGAGACCTTGAAGAATTAGGGGAATTAGAGAGGGACAGATTGGGTCAAGACAGAATTCCAGGCAAAAAGAAGGGATTTGATATCTTACTCTGGGGATTCCTGGGTTGCCATTAAATCTGATGTCACAGATCCCAGACCAACTGGGATCCAGGATCAACAGATGCAGACACTCAACACCATCAGATCTCAGTTTCCCAATAAAATGCAAAAGTGAAATATGAAAGTGCAAAATTCAGGCTTCTCACCCTGATGGGAGGTTGCAGTTTAGGGCCTTTGGATCACATGGGAGAATAGCTCTTACCTGAGATCCTCAGTTGCCCATGAACCTATTTCTGCTCTCTTTCTGTGTACAAAAAAAAAAAAAAAAAAAAAAAAACTGAGAATAGAAATCATCTCTCCAGGACCAACATTCTTAATGAGCATCAGGGAATTGACTCCTAGGCAAGATGAGAAAACTATCACCTGAGTTTAAAACTGGCAGCTGTGTTAATCACATGTAACTCATCAACTGACAGGCCCTCATTCTTTTTCAGACAAATTGCTAACTAGGAAAAATCACAGAAAAGAGGGATAAGAGTTCCTTTGTTCATATTATTTGCCCTTTGTGGAGCCCAGACAAGCTACCAATATATAACACTGGATTTAGGCAGTTTTATTCTTTGCCTTATAAATTCAAGGAATGAGATCCATGCAAGTGGAGGATAAAGTAATGTGTTTTATTTAAAGCAGAGAAAGACAAGACTCCCAAAGAATGGAAGGGGTCCCAAGAGAAGATACGGTTTGCTCCTCTTTGCTTGGGATATTAAGGGCTTATCTACTAGTTTGGGGAATGAGAGTCTGTGCTATTGGGAAATGCTGCTACAGACCAATCAAGCTGATGGATTTGGACTTAATAAGCCAATAAGGAGAGTATAATTTCAATCCCTCATTTACATAATTAAGAAAATTAATCTCACTTGGTGGGTTTTTTATTTTTAAATTTGTTCTAATTAGTTATACATGGCAGTCGAATGTATTTTGACACATTGTACTCAAATGGAATGCAACATCTCCTTCCTCTGGCTGAACATGGTGCTGAGTCACACTGGTAGTGTAATCATGCTTGTATATAGGATAATAATATTTGTCTCATTCCACTATACTTCCCATCCTCTAACCCCTTCCCCTCCCTTCATTCCCCTCTGCATAATCAAAAATCCTTTCATTATCCACCCCCATTATGGATCAACATCCCCTTATCAGAGAAAACATTTGACTTTTGGTTTTTGGGTTTTACTTATTTCACTTAGCATGATATTCTCCAGCCCCATCATTTACTGCTAAATTCCATAATTTCATCCATTTTTAAGGCTGAGTAATATATCTTTGTGTATGTGTACCACATTTTCTTTATCCATTCATCAGTTAAATGGCATCTACATTGGTTTCATAGTTTAGCTATTGTTAATTGAGCTACTGTAAACATTGATGTGGCTATGTCACTGTAGTATACTGCCTTTAAGCCCTTTGAGTATAAACCAAGGAATGGGATGACTAGGTCAAATAGTAGTTCCATTCCAAGTTTTCTGAGGAATCTCCATACTGCTTTCCATAGTGGTTGCACCAATTTGCAGTCCCGCCAGAAATGTATGAATGTACCTTTTTCCCCATATCCTCACCAACATTCATTGTTGCTTGTATTCTTGATAATTGCCATTCTGACTGGAGTGAGAAAATCCTAGTGTAGTTTTGATTTGTATTTCTCTAATCAATAGAGATGATGAACAATTTTTCATGTTTTGATCTAATGTATTTCATCTGTGAAGTGTCTGTTTAGTTACTTAGCCCATTTATTGTTAGGTTATTTAGTTTTTTGGTATTTTTTGAATTCTTTATGTATTCTGGAGATTAGTGCTCTATCTGATGTGCATATGGTAAAGATTTTCTCCCTTTCTGTAGGCCCTCTTCAAATTATTGTTTCCTTTGTTAAAAAGAAGCTTTTTAGTTTGATTTAATCCCATTTACTGATCATTGATTTTACTTTTTGTGCTTTAGGAGTCTGGTTAAGGAATCAAGTCCTAAACAGACATGGTGGAGATTTGGGTCTACATTTTCTTCTATTAGGCACAGGGTCTCAAATCTAGTGCCTAAGTCTTTGGTCCACTTTGAGTTGAGTTTTGTGCAGGATGAGAGATAGAGGCTTAATTTCATTTTGCTGCATATGGATTTCCAGTTTCCCAGCATCATTTGTTGAAGAGGCTATCTTTTCTCCAAAGTATGTTTTTGGTGCCTTTGTCTAGTATAACTATATTTATGTGGGTTTGTTTCTGTGTCTTCTATTTGGTACCATTGGTCTACATGTCTGTTTTGGATCCAATACCATTCCATTTTTGTTATATAGTATAGTTTAAGGTAGTATAGTTTAAAGTCTGGTATTGAGATGCCTCCTGATTCACTGTTTTTGCTAAGGATTTCTTTGGCTATGCTGGGTCTTTTATTTTTCCAGATGAATTTCATGATTACTGTTACTAGTTCTACAAAGAATGTTGTTGAGATTTTAATCGGAATTGTATTAAATCTGTATGACACTTTTGATAGTATGGCTATTTTGACAATATTAATTCTGCCTAAGTAGGAGCATGAAAGGTCTTTCCATTTGCTAAGGTCTTCTTCAATTTCTTTTTTTAATATTTATTTATTTTTGCATTACAATTCTTAATACACCATTATATCATAATTTATCATATCTCTGATTATATATAGGGTATGTTGACACCAAATTCACATCTTCATACATGCATTTTGTATAGTGATGAGGGTCTCCTTTCACCATCTATGCTATTCTCCTTCTCCCTCCTTTTCCCTCCCACCCCTATTCCCTATCTAGAGGTAATCTTCCTTCCTTGCTCTCCCTCTCAACCCCATTTTGAGTCATCCCCCTTATATCAGAGAAGACATTCGGCGTTTGTTTTTGGGGGGATTGGCTAACTTTTCAATTTATTTATTTAATGTTCTGTAATTCTTATTGTATAGGTCTTTCACCTTGTTTGTTGTTATTATTTTATTTTGTTTTATTTTATTGAAGTTTTTTAAGCTACTGTGAATGAAGTAGTTTTCCTAATTTCTCTTTCAGTAGATTCATCACTGACGTACAGGAATGCATTTGATTTATGGGTGTTAATTTTATATCTTGCTACTTTGCTGAATTTACTTATAAGTTTTTGAATATTTCTAGTGGAATTTTTGGCTCTTATAAATATAGAATTATGTAATTAGCAAATAGTGATTGTTTTTGAGTTCTTTTTTTCCTTTATATTTTTCTCCTGTCTAATTGCTCTGGCTAGAGTTTCAAGGATGATATTGAATAGAAGTGATGAAAGAGGGCATCCTTATCTTGTTCCAGATTTTAGAGGGAATGCTTTCAATTTTTCTCCATTCAGAATTATATTGGCCTTGGGTTTAGCATATACAGCTTTTATGATGTTGAGGTATGTTCCTACTATCCCTAAGTTTTCTACTGTTTTCAACATGAAGGGGTGCTGTATTTTGCAAATGCTTTTTCTGCATATATTGAGATGATCAAATGATTCTTGTGTTTAAATCTATTGATGTAATGAATTACATTTATTGATTTTTGCATGCAGAACCAAAGTTGCTTCCCTGGGATAACCCCACTTGATCGTGTTTCATTATCATTTTAATAGGTTTTTATATTCAATTTGCCATAATTTTATTGATAATTTTTGCATCTATTTTCATCAGGGATATTGGTCTGAAGTTTGCTTTCCTTCATGTGTCTTTTTCTGCTTTTGGTATCAGAGTGATACTAACCTCATAGAATGAGTTTGGAAGGGTTCCCTTATTTTCTATTTATGGAATAATTTAAGAAGTATTGGTCTTAATTCTTCTTTGTAGGTCTTGTAGAACTTGGCTCAAAATTCTTATTGTCCTGGGCTTTTCTTGGTTGGTAGGCTTTTGATAGCATCTTCTACGTCATTGCTTGAAACTGATCTGTTTAAATTGTGTATGTCCTCTTGATTCAGTTTGGGTAGTTCATATGTTTCTAGAAATTTGTTGATCTCTTTGAGATTTTCTATTTTATTAAAGTATAAATTTTCAAACTATATTCTAATTATCTTCTGTATTTTAATAGTGTCTTTTATGATACAAATTTAGAAATTTTTGTTTTCTCTTTCTCTTCATTGATAAGCTAAGGGTTTATCAATTTTATTTATTTTGTCAAAGAACCAACTTTTTGTTTTGTCAATTTTTTAAATTTTTTGTTTGTTTGTTTCAATTTCATTGATTTCAACTCTGATATTAATTATTTCCTGTCTTATTTTGCTTTTAATGTTGATGTGTTCTTCTTTTTCTAGGGCTTTGAAATGTAATGTTAGGCCACTTCTTTGATGTTTTATTCTTTTAATGAATGAGCTCAATGCAATAAACTTTCCTCTTAGCACTGGCTTCATAGGGTTCCAGATATTTTGATATGTTGTATTGGTGTTCTCATTTACCTCTAAGTATTTTTTTTTATTTGCCCCTGATTTCTAGTGCTATGCATTCGTCATTCATCAGCATGTTATTTAGCCTCCAGATGTTGGAGTAACTTCGGTGCTTTTTCTTTTTAATCATTGATTTCTAGTTTTAGTCCTATTATTCTGATAGAATTCAGGGTAGTATTTCTAACTTTTTGTATTTGGTAAGAGTTGATTTGTGACATAACATATAGTATATTTTAGAGAAGAATCCATGTGCGTCTGAGAAGAAAGTGTATTCACTCAATGATGAGAGACTTTTTGTTTGAAAGATCTTCCCAGTGGTGAAAGAGGTGTGTTAAAGTCATCCAGTATTATTCTGTTGTGGTCTATTTGATTCTTGAAGTTAAGAAAGGTTTATTTGATGTATGTAGATGCTCCATTGTTTGGGGCATATATATTTATGATTGTTATGTCTTATTGATGTATGATTCCCTTGGCAATAAGAAATGTTCTTATTTATCATTTCTGATTAACTTTGGCTTGAAGATTACCTAATATGAGGGAAAAAAACCTCATTTGTTTAGGAAGTCCATGTGAATGACATTTTTCCCCCAACATTTCACCTTCAGTCTATGAATGTCTTTTCCTAGGAGGTGAGTCTCTTGAAGACAACATACTGTTGGGTCTTTATTTTTTTAATCCAATCTGCCAGTCTATGTCTTTTGATTGATGAGTTTAGACCATTAACATTCAGGGTTATTACTAAAATATAATTTTCATTCCTGGTCATTTGGTTTATTTTTGGTTTTTAACTTGACTTGGTTTCTCCTTCGATTGACCTTTCCTTTAGTGTAATTCCTTTCTTTGCTGTTTTTCATTTTTTTCTTTTCATTTCCTCTTCGTGAAATATTTTTTTCTGAGAATGTTCTATACTGTAGGCTTTTTAATTGTGAATTCTTTTAACTTTTGTTTATCATGGAATGCTTTTATTTCATCTTCAAATCTGAAGCTTTAGTTTCACTGGATTTAAAATTCTCAGTTGAGGTCCATTTTCTTTCTAGGTTTGATGTATGTAGTTCAGGACCTTCTGACATTGAGGGTCTGGATTGAAAAAGTCAGCTGAAATATGAATTGGCTTCCCCTACATGTAATTTGACTTTTTTTCTCTCACAGCCTTTAAAATTATATTCTTATTCTGTATGTTAGTCATTCTCATTATAGTGTGTCTTGGTGTGGGTCCATTGTAATTTTGTACATTTGTATTCCTGTAAACCTCTTCTAATTGATTTTCCATTTTATTCTTTAGATTTATTCTTTAGATTCTTTAGATTTGGGAGATTTTCTGATATTATGTAATTGAAAAGATTGTGCAGACCTCTAGCTTGTATCTCCATGCCTTCATCTATTCTAATAAATCTTAAATTTAATTTTTCATGTTATTCCCATATTTCTTATAATTTCTGTTCCTGGTTTCTGTTCCTCTTCTCCATACAGTTGACTTTATTTTCAAGAGTATAAAGTTTGTTCTTCATTGCTTGAGATTCTGTCTTCCAATTAATCTAGTTTGTTGGTGATGCTTTCTATTGAATTTATAATTTGGTTTATTGATTCCTTCATTTTGAGAATTTTTGCTTGTTTTTTTTTCACAGTCTAACTCTTTATTTTTTTAATATTTATTTTTTTTACTTATAGGTGGACACAATATCTTTATTTTATTTTTATGTGGTGCTGAGAATCAAACCTAGTGCCTCACTCATGGAAGGCAAGTGCTCTTTGTATGAACCACAACCCCAGCCAACCTAACTCTTTATTGAAGTGATCTTTCACTTCTTGTATTTTCTCTTTGATTTTACTCCTCATACTATACTTTGCAGGTTAATTCAACTATGTACATTCTAAACTCCTTCTCTGGACTGGAATTTCTTCTACTGTGTCTACAGATTATATTACTGAAACATCTTGGTTTGTTTGAGGTGTTTTGTTCCCTTGTTTTTCAAGTTGTTTGTGTTCTTCCCATCTAGTGGCATGGATCTGAGGCAGTACAGTTTCCTATAATCTTATAATGTACCTGAAGGCTTCCAGTCCCTTACCTTTAAGGTGCAGACCAATGTTAATAACATCCAATGCAAACAATATACAACCTTAAACTGAATAGCTCCTATTAAGGCATCTACAGTTTTGTTGCAATAAATAGAAATGATGTGTTCACTTATTGTCTACAATATAAACAGTAAGTTTGCTAAAAATGTTTACCACTTCAAATGATAGACAAAGAGATACAGAAGTAGTGTTGGATGTGATGTTTATAAAGGAGAAGGAGAGAAGATAGAGGTAAAAAAAATTTAGGAAGAAAAAGGAAGGAATTAATAGAGGTTGGCTGTAAGCATGAGAAGTGAGGAAGAGAATCCAAGGAGACATATAAGTGAGAGAAAAAATAAATACAGATATTTTTACAAAGTTAAAATATAAGAATACACAACCAAAATGTAATATACTATTCAGACATCCCACTCTTTAATAAATTGATGCATAAAATACATTTGGATTTAAAGATAGTAGAGGTGTGAAAGAGATGGAAAAGAAAAAGGAAAGTCTCTATGGAAATTATCACTGCTTCTGTTTGCTTTCAATAATTTTCTCACCTTCCATTCTCTGCTTATAGGTGGGATTGTCTGAAGTTTAACTGTACCTCCAGTCTTGTGCATGCTGGACCAATTGACTGGGTGAGCCAAAACAGGATGCCCTTACACCTTCTTCCAGTTTTTCCTCCTGTAGCCAGCTCCTTTCTTCCCCACACACTTCAGGACTCACTGAGCTGGAGAGAGCCCAGGTTTCTCCAGTTTCTCCAACCTGTGCTACCCCTGGGAAACTGCCCCCAATCTTTGGCTTTCCACAGGCTTGTCAGACCCAGACTGGCCCATGCAGATCCAGCTGCAATCTGACAGACCTGGGCTTCATATTCTGCAGGCTCTGCCTTACCGCCATCCCACTATCTCAATGCCATTCCAACTTGCAGAGAGACCACCAGGGATGCATTCACACAAAGTAGAGATCCTGCAAAGAGGCCACCAGATGGAGGCCACTAGAACACTCAGCAGGAAGACCGTAAGGGCAACCAGACCTACAGGTACTCTGACAATATATTTCTAGTTCCTGGCCAGTGTCCCCTGACTGGGGGAGCCACACCTTGAGAAGGCAGAGGTGGCTGCAGATGAAAATCAGACAATATACTGGCCAAAGGCTGGTAATTGCAGTGGACAAACGGGGAGGGGACAAAGAATAGAGGATCAATTGGCAGCGAGCACTGTCTTGCAGAGAAACAGTATTTTCTTTGCTTGAGTCACGAATCACAAAGTGACAAGGAATGCAGCCTTCCTCTAGCTCATCATCTTGAATCCCTCACTTGGTGGTTTTTAACCTTCCTGTTAGAAAAAGGAAGCATATTGAGTAGGGGCCTGCTTGTAATCAGCCATTCTAGGGTAGGGCAAGGATAACATGGGAAAGGCTGCTGTAGTTGCAGCTGTGAAGAACAGAAACTGGCATTACTGGTCAGAAGAAGGCATTTTGATTAACATTGGCATAGAGCAGTGAGTCACAGATGTCTTTCAAACCATGCTGTCTCCTTTCATGATGGCATAATGTTCCCCTCCCATCCTATGCTCCTTGAGGGCTCTTATCCTATCTGCCTATGGGAGACCTACCTTCCGGCCTCAGATGTATCCCCTGTTCATGTCCATGAGCATTTCCTCAACCAAGAAATTGACCTTACTGGGGGAACTTCTTTATACTCTTAACACCTAGACCAGCTCCTAAATTCCTTATTTAGCATCTTACCCTGACTGGCTATGCAGTTCTAAATCTCCCTCACTGGAGCAGCTTACATTCTACTGAAGTAGGCTCCTTGCCACAGTTCCTTCTACTGCTGCAAGGAGCACTAACTGTCTCCAGGACTGGAAGAAGCATAGCTCCTGTCAAAGGCTAATATACACCAACCTCACCATTGGCCCCTGTGCCCAGTCAGCCCATCCCAGGAGGAACTGGCAAGGAAGGCAGTGATGAGCATGGGCATCCCAGAACCAGGTCTACTGTATTGCATCTGAGCATGATCAGGAGAAGCCACCCACACAGTGTTCATGGTGCCTGCCTATGCCTGGAGGCAATTCACCCAGTGGCACAGAGCCTCCAACAGAAGCCAACATACTAGCAAACCAAGTTGCTTCCCATGCTAAAGCTGGCACTAGCATACATGATGAGATGCCTCACTAAGCAAAGTATCTAAGTGGTGAATGACTTCCTGGAAAAGAAGACCAGGCAGCAGATCAGCTCCACTGCTCTTGCCTTGTACAACTCCATCAAGTTAATGGCAGCTATTCAACTAGAAGAGTGACTCATCCAAGGACATCTGGGGTGACAATATCACCTTGACCAAGGGCTAGAAGGCCAGCTGTGAGACCATCAGGCTGTTCATGAACAGTAAGAATGACCTGATACTCCACTGCAACAGCAAGCTGGTCAACTACAAGATCAAGGGTCAGAGGAAAGCCATGGTTGCTGGTAACCCAAGCAGCGGGACAGATTTTCCAGTTGATAATCCAAATGGAAATAAAAGATGTGTGTGGTACATATATTATTTAAATAAAAACTGGGGTGCTAAGGTAAGTGGAAGTATACTTCAACTTTTCCAAGAAGGAAAAGCCCAGTTTGCTAACATTGAATCCAAATTTGATAGACTATTATTTTTCTGATTAGACTGGTGGCAATTCTCACATGCTACATGAGGTGGCAACCAGCATATGCTACAAGGTACACAATAACTTTTGTATTTGATATAGATGAGAAAATATGAACTAAATTAAAATATCTAACAGGTATTAGAAATATCTAACAGGTTTTAGAAATACCAAGAAATCAGAATATGGGTGGGCAAGGCAAACTTTTACTCCTGCTAGAAGGGCTGCTACCAAATCTGTCTAGCAAGCCCCTTGGCAGAGAGTCTGCCTGTCTATTTACATACATATGACAGTAGAGTGTATTTAGACATATTATGCTTACATAGAATATAACTTATTCTAATTAGTATCACATACTTGTGGCTGTACCTCTCTTCTCTGCTGCTTCTTTTTTTTCCTTTCTCTTTTCCTCTTCTTATCCTTCTTCTCCTTTATCTTTATTTTCATGTCCTATACAGTTTAATATCAATTTAACTTTCTTGAAAAACAATCTTGTTTTTTATCCATTTCAGAACTACTGGAGTTGGAAAAAACATTAGTGTGTGGTTTGCTATCATGTATTTGCAGTTACAGGTGACCATCGTCTTCCCTCAAAAAGATGGAAGGGGTTGATTAAAGCACTGTGAATACAATGAGTAGATGCTTTGACTTAGAGGCATACCTCTGTCTGGGCACACATATTAAGGTAAAAGAAGTCTACTAAGTCTACTAACAATTTCTCTAAGAAATAGGCATGAGAGAGATCCATTCAAGGAAAAAAAAAATCTCAACATAAAAATACAGGTGACAAAGAAAGTAAGGAAATAATTAGGGAGAATTCTAAAAATCCCTATATGAGAATAGAGATACAACATACAAGAATCTCTGGTATTCTGTGTGAGCAGTTCTCAGAGTTTATAGCTGTGAGGGCCTGCACACAAAAAAATCAGAAAACTCTGAAATAAATAACATAATGATGTGTCTCAAGATCCTATAAAAATCAATAACACACCAATTCCAAAATAACTATAAGGAAGAAAATAAATAAGAGTTGGAATTCATGAGATAGAAAATTTAAAAATAATAAAAAGATTGATATAAAAATTGGTTCTTTAAAAAGTAAAACAAGATTGATAAGCCCTTAACTAAATAAACCAAAAGGAAGAAAAGATCAAAATTAAGAAAATTAGACATGAAATAATAAGGTAAAATCACAGACATCTCAGAAATCCAGAGAATAACTAAGGACTATATTCAAACATGTATTTTAATAAATTAGAAAATCAAGAAGAAATGGACAAATTTTTAGGCACAAGTGAATTACCAAAATTATCAAACTTGAGCACAGTAGATAAAGAAAACCTAAATATACTGATAATAAACAATGAAATTGAAGGAATAATAAGAATTCTTCCAACAAAGGAAAGTTCAGGACCAGATGGATTCTCAGCTAAATTCTTTCAAGGAATATTAAAAGAGATACAGTGGTGCAGAGGCAGGAAAAAAGGCTCCTTGACCAAGTGGCCACATTTATTTATATCATTATGTTTGGTTATGTTTGGTCATTAGTACCATAACTACAATATTGTTTAGTGTTTCTTTTTTTCCAGGAGCTGAGTGTCTGAGATCAAGGTCCATGCTGATAAGGCTCTAGCACAGAGCCTCTTCACGAAGAACATTACCATAGCAACTAGACATTGCATATATTAGTTATCTTACTAGCTTCTCAGAGAAACTGCAGAGCATTCTAAGCATGGGAAACAGTATGCCTTTTACCCCCGGGAGTTTACTCACCAGAGGAATGCTTTCCTGTATATTTCCATGATCAGAATCCCTATAAATTCTACCAGACTTTTAAAGAGGAGCTAATGTTCATGCTTTGTAAATTATTACATAAAATATAAGATGAGGAAATACTCCTAAATTTGTTCTAAAAAGTCAGTATCACCTGGATAACAAAAACAGATTAAGGACACATAAGGCATGAAAACTACAGACCAATTTCCATGATGAACAGAGATGTAAAAATGCTTAATTAAATATTAGCAATTTTTATTCAAAATTACATTAAGAATAATATACATCATGATCAAGTCAGCTGAATTTCAGGAATACAAGAATTGTTCAATATATGCACAGAATTAAAGACAAAAGTCACATGACCATATTAATAGATGCAGAAAAGGCCTTTGATAAATTTCAGCACTTTTTCATGTTAAAAACACTGAAGAAATTAGAGTTAAAAGGGAACTTACCTTAACATTATAAAGCCACAATCATGCTGACTGGGGAAAAACTGCAAGCATTTCCTCTTGAATCAGAAACAGCACAGAGATTTTCATCAACACCATTCTTATTAAATATAGTACTCCAAATTTTGTCCAGATAAATTTAGCATGAGAAGATTATAAGGGATACAAATAGAAAAGAAAGAAGGCAAATTACCAATATCTGCAGATGATATGATCCTATACTTAAAATATACAAACAACAACAAAAAAAGCCCACCAGAAGACTTCAAGAACTGAATAAATCAGCAAAGTTCTGGGATACAAAATCAACACACAAAAATTAGTATCTCTTAAATACACTAATAATGAAACTGCTGAGAATGAAATCCATTTATAAGAGGCTCAGAAAAACCCCACTGAGGAATAAATCTAACCAAGAAGAAAAAAAAATTTGTCTATAATAAAAATTATAAAACACCAAAAAAAAATTTAAAAATACACTAAGAGATAAAAAGATCTCCCATGTTCTCGGGTAGGTAGAATTAATATTGTCAAAATAGCCATAATGTGAAAAGTATTCTACAGATTCAATTCAATGCCCATCAAAATACCAATGACATTCTTCACAAAACTAGGGAAAAAAGTTCTAAAATTAATTTGGAAGAATAAAATAATCACAATAGTCAAAGTAATTCTAAACCAAAAAAAGCAATATTGGAGGCATAGCAATACAGTGCTATAGTAACAAAAACTGCATGGTACAGCATAAAAACATACATGTAAACCAATGGTACAGTATAGAAGACACAGAGAAAAATCCATACAGAATGAGTCATCTGATCCTTGACAATGGTTCCAAAGCCATAGATTGGAGAAAAGATTATCTTTTAAACAAATGGTGCTAGAAAAAACTAAATATTCAAATTTAGAAGAATGGGCCCCTCACTATAATCACATCATGAGTTTAATTCAAGGAAAAAAAGGTAACCTGAAGAATTTCTATAAAAGGTATATGAAGTATTTGAATCTATCATTCTGTTTTTACAAATTCTGACAACTACTAATAGCATAAGCTTTCTTCAGAAATTTTTTAGTTTAGATATTTCCAGGTTCTTTCTTATGAAGAAAGCCAAGAGACTCTTCAGAAAATAATATCCTATTATTACCTTATTTCCCCTTTATGGAAAATGCTCTCAAGATTCCTTGTATTTGTATTTTAAGTAAAGTTTCAGGTCTTCTCAAGAACAGAGAACAAATAAAATACTGACCTCCCCCAGCTCCAACTCATTTTTAGCAAGATAAGCAAGAGTGTCTGTATTCAAAAAGAGCAAGAAAGATTAACTGAAATGACTCCCCACCACCACCCCACTTCCTGTAAAAGGTGACCTGTAAAGAAATAGAGAACCTATTACAACTATCATTTTCAGCTACCCCTTAAAGATTACAGAACACCTGTGTTAGAAAATTATAGATGATAGAGACAGATCTGAATGAGAGATTGATGTTAAATATGAAAGCATTGACATACCAACTTTAAGAATCTAATAACTAAAAATGGGGAGGTTAGTACAGCACATACTTTTAAAGAGTGTGCTTATCAAAGTACCAGGAAGGTGAGAAACACTAAACAATAGGCAAAGAAGCCAGCATAAGTTATTCAAAATTTTAACATGCAAACAAGAAAGAACAAAATCTGAGAAGTGCATACATAAGTATTGGTCTCCATTGGATCTGCTGAAGCCAGATTCTAGAAAAACAAATAGCAGTTAGTTTCAGTTCAAGTACAAGTTGACGGGTGACTCTCCAGCTGAAATAAATCTGTAGCAAAGGGAAGATTCTCCCTATCATAAAAATTTTTGTAGAATTAAATGTTTTTTCAGAACAAAATAGCCAAGGCCACAGTAATATGAGATTAAAATACCTTGAACCTTGTTAGACAAAAACCAAAGAAAAATTCAAGAGAGTGAGACTTGGAAAAGGTGAGACTTGAAAAGCTATGTCTCAAATGTGCCTAAACCCAGTGTAGCAATGAGGTACTAGAGACAAAGAACTTAGTGGGGGGGTTGGGGGATGAGAAAACTTTCAAATGGGCATAAAATGAAAGAAGGGAATTTCTTTTGCAAAGGCATGGCAATTGGTCACTATTGTAAACTTTATAAATTCACAAGAAATGCTGTTCTCTGACAGAAAATACTCTTAGGTGTATTTTCTTTCAAATATGGCAAAGGGGCCTTAATATACCTCATGATGAATGATTGCTTCCATGTGTGAAACTCTAGATAGAGTGCAGGAAGCCAAGCTTCCAAGTGAAGCTGGAAAACCACAAAGTTTTCTCCTTTCTTAATTTTTTCCACTGGCTACTCTCATTTCCCTGATTACTTCAAAGTCTTTGCTATGGTTTTGGGGTAAATAATAGCATTGTGGGTTCCAAAGTTTGCTTAAAAGGGTTGCCACAGGAATCCAGAGTTAGTGGTCTCTAAATGTTTAGAGTCTGAGGCTAATACTATGAAAATCATGTGTCCCAGTCACACTCCAGAATTTTTTATGTTTTATTAGTGCATTATATTTACACATAAAATTGGGGTTCATTTTGACATAATCATGCATGGATAAATTATAGCATGCTCCAATTAAGTCCTCAGTACTTCCACATTCCCTTCCCTCCTCTCTCTCCCTACTCACCTCTCTCTAATTCACTGGTCTTTCTTCTATTTATTTGTAGACTTTTAATTTTTAATTAGTGCTTTATAGATATACATAAAGATAACACTCACTGTGGTATATTCATTTATGTACGTAGCATAATTTGGTCAATAACATTCTACAATTCCTCCCTTTTCCCTTCCCACTTCATCCCACTCTGCTCCATGGGTATTCATTCATTTTTCATGGTATCTTATCCACACATGTGTGGTGGGGTGGGTCACTTAGAAAACTCACCAAGTCCCAAGTTTGCCCAAATTAAAGAGTCTTTATTCTGACTGGTTGGGTCTGCTTCTCACAGGACCAAGTTGTCTCCACAGAAAGCAGCCCCACCTTTAACACTTTGGGATATTTAAAGGCAGAAAAACACACACACACACACACAAATGCAGTTATGTTGGCATAGCAACAAGCAAGCAAGCACACACGCATACAGAAGCTGAGTACAGCTGTTAGCAAAACAATGCAAGGTAATTAATCATATTTGTATTCTCATGGGATTTTCCATAACCATAATTAAAAGAAATAGATCAAAATGTTCCTAGTCAATACAAGTAAAGAATGGCTGTGCTTTGGTTTTGACTGCTTTTGCTAGGTGTTTAAGATCAAGATGCTCAAACTGACCTTGCTCCCATCTATTGTTAAGAGTCAGCTGAGTTCCCTTGGGGGACACTCTTGGGTAACTTGTGAGCAGCATTTTAGCTCTGCTAGTGCCATTTGCGTTAGGATGGGTCAAGATCTTGCTGACCATGTGGCTTTCCTTGGAATTATCAGGTGGGTCTCCTTTTTTCAATGACCCTCCTCTTTTGCAGCATGCCCACTGATTGGCTTTCCATTCTCCAGTGGTCTCATTAATCTCCCTTATTGAGAGATTAAGTGGCCCAGGGTTGCAAAGCTCTTCCCCTTTTCCCTAGGTTCAGGCTGACTCAGAGGTCAAGAGTCAAATATTGGTTTTCTTGGCCCCTTTTATTGTAAACTTCATCTTTAAACCTTGGCCTTAAACATTCAGCAAGTTAGTCTTATCAGTCTTAAACTAAGAGTACTTGAGTTTAATGTTAATGTTCATTACTTTACAGTTAATTTTATTTCTTTCAATTACTGTCTGTCTATAGATGATGGCTTAATATCTCAAATTAATTTAGGTTGTGTGTTCTTGAATTATTACCTCTGCAAAACATTAATAGGCATTAGTTATAAGAAAAATAGAAAGTGAAATTAACAAGAGTAAAAACATATTTAGCTTGTATATAATTTTGAACATTGGCTGAGTCATACATTATATCACCTGTTTGAGAACACAGTAATTCTTAAAATAAAATCAATCTTTGAATACAACTTTAAATGAACTGAAGTCTGACCTACTTTGGAGTCATTCTGACACACTATAAAGTGGAAGGCAGAGCCTTATCTCAGGTAAAGTGGGGCTCTTTACAAATCTTAGGTAAAATGTTCTAGTTCTGAAGTTGATCTCTCTTTTTTAGATATCATTTTATAAAATTTCCATATATTGTTTCCTGAGTCTGTATGGATGTTAGCTAACACAATATGGTATTACATCTAAAACATGAATCAAGGAAAGGCTGAGAGTTTTTAACTTTCCTTTTCTGTGGAAAAGTGGCAAAGTGTTTTATAATATTAACCTTTAAATGATCAGGCTGTCATTATCTTTTAAAATACTTTAAAATTTGTGTCCAGTGAGAAAGGTGAGTGACTCACCCGAGACAGAGAGTCAACAAAGAGATTTTATTGGGGGGCTGACAGAAGGGAAGGAGAGGCAGAGAGCAGAGAGAGGAGAAAAAGAAGAGAAGAGGGCAAAGAGCATGTGCTTACAAGCTTCAGCTTAAGAAGGGTTAAGTAGGGGACACGGCAGGTGCTGATTGGCAGGGTGAATCAGGAACAGAGAATGGGCACTGTGTCCTGTGGGGATTGGTTGAGAAAACCTTTGAATTTGGTGCTCTTCAGCTTGGCTCCCTTCAGAGAGGAGGGGGAGGGTTAAGAGATTCAGTGATGTTCTCAAAAGACTGAAACTTAATACTCAAATACATTCTATAAAGCCAGTATAACTCTGAGACTAAAACCAGATAAAGATGAATCAAGGAAATAAATCTACAAACCAATATCCCTGATGAACACAGATGCAAAAATTCTTAATAAAATATTATCAAATTGTATTCAAAAACTGTTAGGAAAATATGACTTTCATCCCTGGGATGCAAGTCTGGTTCAACTTATGCAAATTAATAAATGTAATTCACCAGTGAAACAGAATTAAGGATGAGAATGACATGGTCATCTCAACAGATGCAGAAAACACAGCAATTATTTGTGCTAAAAACACTGGATAAATTAGGGATAGAAGGAAATTACCTGAACATTATAAATTCTATGAGACAAACCTATAGTCAACACCATACTGAATGGAGGAAAATTGAAAGCATTTTCTCTAAAATAAAGGAAAAGACAAAAGATATTCATTCTCTCCACTTATATTCAATGTAGTTCTCAAAACCCTAGCCAGGGCAATCAGGCAAGAGAAAGAAATTAAAGAGATACAAATTGAAAAAGAGGAAGTCAAACTATCACTGTTTGCTGATAACATAATGCTATATCTAGAAAACAAAACAAAACAAAAATTCCCAGAAGACTTCTAGAGTTGATAAATAAATTTAGTAGAGTAACATAATACAAAATCAATACACACAAATTAATAGCTTTTCTATACTACAGTAGTGATTCAGTTGAGAAAGATATCAGGAAAACTACTCCATTAACACTAGCCTCAAAAAAATTAAATATGTGAGAATTAATCTAACCAGAAGGTGAAAAATCTCTACTATCGAATGCTGAAGAAATAAGTTGAACACAATGACAAAAGATGGAAAGACCTACCATTTTCTTGTGTAAACAGAATTAATATTGTCAAAACAGCCCTACTACCAAAATCAATATACAAATTCTATGCCATCTCCATCAAAATACCAATGTCATTCTTCATAAAACTAGAAAAAAATTCCTAAAATTAATTTGGAAGAATAAGAGACCCACAATATCCAAAACAATACTAATCAAGAAAGCCAAATCAGGAGGCATGACAACACCTTATCTGAAATTATACTACAGAGCTATAGCAACAAAAACAGCATGGTATTGCATCAAAATGGACATAAAGTCCAATGTAAGAAAACACAGAGACAAACCAAAATTACACAGCCATCAAATACTTGACAAAGGTGCCAAAAACATATGTTGGAGAAAAAATACACTTTATGACAAATGGTGTTATAAAAGTGGATATTCATATTAGAAGAGTGTATTTAGGTCATTATCTTTCACCCCGAGCATAAGTCAAAACAAAATGAATCAAAGACCAGAAACCTTAAAACTGCAAGAAGAAAACATCCGATCAACACCCCATCATATAGGTTAAGGCATTGACTTCCTCAGCAAGACCCCTAAAGCTCAAGAAATGAAACCAAGAATCAATAGGTGGAACACATCAAATTAAATAATTTCTGCACAGTAAAGGAAATGATTAGGAGAATAAAGAGCGAGCCCACAGATTGGGAGAAAAATCTTTGCCAGATACTCCTCTAAGAGGAGATTAATATCCAGAATACATAAAGAACTAAAAAAAAAAAAAAAAGACTCAATGCCCCCCCCCCCCCC
>NW_026000019.1:25873343-25916213 GCF_001458135.2 Marmota marmota marmota
GCCCCCCCCCCCCCATATAGACCAATCTATAAATGGGCAAAAGAACTAAACAGAAAGTTCTCAAAAGAAGAAACACATAAGCCAGGCATAGTAACATGTGGTGGGAGCCTTAGGCAGGAGGATCTCAACTTCAAAGCCAGGCTCAGTAACTTAGTGAAGCCCTAAGCAACTTTGCAAGACTCTGTCTCAAGAAATAAATAAATTAATTAATTAATTAAAAGGACTGGGCATGTGGCTCATTTTGGAGGCATTTCCTCTGGTTTTATTTGCTACTACCTTAAACTGGGGAGAAATTGTGCTAATTTAATTTCTTCTAAGGAGGCTGGATAGCTGTGGACTCTACAAAAATCACTGCCCAGTTTTTAGTCCACATTTGATTTCAACTGCTTGATCTCTTTTACTGTCTTTGATGCTTCTGAATCATTTTAACTTGCTCTGTGTTCTTTCTAGCTGTTGTTTAAAAAGTAAGCTTATGGGCTTTCCTTCTCTTTCTTTCTCTCTGTTACCCCTTTCCCCTAACTCTACCCTAGTCAGAATTCTGGGTCAAGGAATTCTATCCTTATTTTATGCTCTAGTAACCACACTCCAAGTCCCTCCAAGTTTCAAACTGTGCAATGTTTAGCTTTATTTACTCTGTCTGTCACCTCTCTGGTCAGGTCTTCTTTTCTGGGCTGTGGAGAGGTAAAGAGTTAGTTGCTGCCTAGATCCCCTGGGCCATCTTCTGTCTCACACTACAGATTTATTACAGAGGAGGTCTTGAAAGAATTGGGGTTGGATTAATTCAACCAGAGTCTTAGAAATACTAGTTCTGCTATTCCAGTAAGAGACAGCCCAGGTCACAAATGCTATGGAGAGCCTTACTTGCCCTAAGAATGTGAATAAGATGGCTAAAGCAGACAAAGATAATGGAAAGGAAGATTGATGTAAGTAGAGCTTCTCTTCCAACTAATTCTCATTAACAAACTGAGTAAGAACGAGAAGAGTTTAAATGGATTGTATACTCCTTACATATGCCAGCACATGTCTGGGAGAGTCCTGCATTCTGGCTCTATCACAACAGATGATCACTTGGATCAGCATGAAAGCAAGACACATGTCCATGGAGACATATTTGACTTAATTGAGCATTCCCTGAGTTCCCCTAGGCTGGGAGAAATGGGCAAGGAGGTGAGCTGAGTGGCCTTGGTCCAGCAGAAGGCCACAATCACTGAGGTCCAGAGTCATGGATCCTCCAATCAGTTCAGTGTTTCTGTTAGGGATCACAGGAAGGTGCTCACCTACTCACCTGCTCACACCTGTAACTAGAACTACCTTCCTCATCACCAGTGCAATGGGTAACAAAATTCAACACTTGAGCAGCAAACACCACTGGCCGCAGTTTCCCAGATTGGATTTTTTATCTCCCTAGACTAATATAGAGGTCCAACCCACAGCTCAGTCATGCCCTGAAGCACCGGAGCCCATAGGGATCCTCCCCTCCCAACAGGGTTCCAGCTCTGAAAGCAAGCTTGGTCCAGTGGTGGCATGAGGGTGAATCTCTGAATCTCTGTTATGCAAGAGGCACTGCAGGTACAAAAGAAAGAAAGAAAGAAAGAAAGAAAGAAAGAAAGAAAGAAAGAAAGAAAGAAAGAAAGAAAGAAAGAAAGAAANTAGTGGAGGAAAGCAGCTCAGGATATGGTCAGAAGCAAGCAGAAAGAGATTTCTCTCACAGGAAAAAATATATACCCCAAAGTCATGCCTCAGTGACCCACCTGCCCCAGCCACACCCTACCTGCCTACAGTTAATACCCCTAATAGGGGATTAATGCAGCAGTTAAGACTCTCATAGCCCAATTATTTCATCTCTAAACTTTCTTGCATTTTCTCACACTTTGGGTTTTGGGGGAGATAGCTCCTATATAAACCATAACATGATGTAAAAACGGGCCATCCACTTCAGCGGCTTATGCTTAAAAATTGAACCTTTATAAAAGATTTCTATTTATTTCCCTTTCTCTCTGCGTCTCAGGACCATCTTTTCAAAATCTTCCCTGGGGAAGGCGGCAACTCCAATGTTGGAGACTTGGAAAACTAAATCTGAACTATTTAAAATTCTACATATTTTTCATTTTGGAAAAAAAATGCTAGGACAATTAAATTACAATAAAACATACAAACTACAAATTTAGTAAAAGAATAATACAATGAAAAGCTCATTCATTGGTTAATTTATCTTCCCAGAGCAACAACTTTCACTGTCACAAAACCCTGGTTTCTTATAGGTTCTTCCAGAATCGACATATATGTAAGTATATGAGTGTGGGGTATGTATATGTGTGTGCTCATGTATGTGCAAGTGTGAGTGTGTGTGTGATACAAATGAAAACAAAAAGACACATTTCACAGTATCTGGGTTTTATTCACTCAATCCACAATCCACATATACCTATCACAGCCTTTTCTCACACTTTTTAATACTTTTATTACTTTTAATACATTTTGTGAATATGATTCCATTATTTATTCTGTACCTAGAGGCTGGGATAAAAAGTTTAAGTTCTTTCTACTCATTTACTGTTACAGGAAAAACAAAAACAACAACAACAACAACAAAACTCTGCTTACAGTAGGTAATCTTGTTCAATTTTAACATCTTTTATCTGTGATTCCAAGGCCCAAACAACTTACAAAACTGAAAGTATTTTCATTTGGCATGCTCATTTGGCAGCTAAACTGTAGCTGAGCAGATGTTAGGCTATTTATAATATTTATTTATACTACTTAATGTGAATTTGTGTATTTTTTCACCAATATATAACTAAGTTTGATTATAGGCTGTTACCCCCAACTCCTACTAGAATTGTTACAAGATATACTCAGTTGTATGCATCAACATATCTTTCAAAAATACTAAGAGTTTTGGATAAGTGATAGTGGGTCTGTATAGATGTTTATATTTATGAGTTGTATCTTTGGGATAAATTTGAAAAAGTGGAGTTGCTACAGGTATGTGCATTTTAAATTTTGATAGGTATTATTAAATTGCTCTTCAAGGAGTAAATGATTTATATCACCAATAATATTAAATGAAGTACATAGTCCTTAATATTAAAAAATTATTTGATGTTTGTTAATATAAGTGAAAAGGTGATAACTTGCATAGTTTCAATTTCAGTCCCTTTTTTATTGGTGAGATTAAGACTATAAAACTTATGGTTGATTTTTGTGCAAATATTTAAATCTTTAAATATCAGATTAATGGGCTCTCATGTATTATGAATATTCACCCAGATTTTTTGTATTTTGACTTATATTTATTATAATTTGTTGAAGAAAGTTTTAATCTTCATATTCATATTCATCATCAATCCATATGGAATTTATTTTGGCACAATGGATTTTATTAGTCTTGAGTTGTTGCTATCAAAATTGTTGCTATCCCTGAGATCACCTCTTAGAACTGGTTTTAACCTTTAGCTGCAGCGACTGCGCTGCCACGTGTGTATATATGTATATGACGTTGTGCATTGCACATACCCTTGGATCCCCACAGTTTGGTCCCTCTCCCAGCTACCCCTTTATAGTATGACGAGTTAACAAGTTGGTGACCTGCACAAAGCGAGACACAGCTATTTAATCTCTTGCCAGACATCGCCCCTCTTGGTGTGATGCTGTACAGGTCTCTGTAAAAAGTCCTTGCTGTCTCAGCAGCCAATCAACTTATAGTTTATTTTTTTCTGGGTTTTTGTTTTGTTTTGTTTTCTTTCTAATTGAGGTGTGAAAAAGTTCTAGGTTCAGTTGAAATTCCTGATGAAGAAACACAATTGAGATTTTTTCAGTGATAAAATCTGCATATTTGTATTTCAACAATGTAGCTAAAACTTGATGTAAATTCCTCCTTTTTTTCCTTTTTTGGCTTAATGAATATCATTTATTCAGTATGAAATCTTTATACTATATGTTCCACATGTTAAGAATAAATGTACATTAAATCTTGGAAAAAAAATTGTTGCTATCAAAATTAGCAGCTTTAAACAATTCAAACTTATTATATCTCAGTTTTCTGAGTCAGAAGTCCAGGACAGCTTAACAGAACTCAGGGTTCAGTCTGGACTAAAATATTTGCTCAGGATTTCACTAATTTAAAATCAAGGGAACATCAAGGATGCATTTGGGAGAATCTATTTTCCAAGTTCACTCACAGTCTTGGAAGAATTCAGCTCTTTGCAAACCTCAGAGGTCCCCATTTCCTGTTTGTCAGGAGACGGGTTCTTCTCAGTCTTTAAAGGGGCTCTTCTCACCCTCATTCCCGGTCACATGGCCCTTTCCACATATGGTAGTTTCTCCTTCAACATCCACATTAGAGCATCTCCTGCAGCTTCTAAACTCTGAATTGACTTCTGCTACCACTCTTTTGTCTGAGGGTTTATGTGATTTCACTGAAACATACAAATAAGCCAGGATAATCTCTCCACTTGAGGTCAGTTTGGCCACATAAAACACATAACACAATCATAAGAGTAACACTGAACAAAGATCTTAAGGAACATTTCAAATTCTGCCTACTACAATAAAGAGGGGTCCACTTTTTTTTTCTTCCAGATTTCTAGCCAGTAGTCCCCAGATTACTTTTTAAATTTTTTATGTTTTAATTAGTTTTACATGACAGTAAAATGCATTTATGCACTTTGATATACATAGCTGGGATATAATTTCTCATTTTTCTGAGTGTACATGTTGAGAATCATTGGTCATGTAGTCACATATATAGAGAGAGTAATAATGTCTGTTTCATTCTACTATCTTTCCTATCCCCAACTCCCCCTCTCCCATCACTTCCCTCTTCCTAATCTAAGGTAACACTATTCTTCCCTAGTGCCCCCCACCTTATTGTGAATTAGCATTCTCATATTAGAAAAAATATTTGGCCTTTGGTTTTGTGGGACTGGCTTATTTCGCTAAGCATGATAATTCTCCAACTCCAACCATTTACTGGCAAATGCCATAATTTCACTCTTCTTTAAAGTTGAGTAATATTCCATTGAGTATATATACTACGTTTTCTTTATCCATTCATCTATTGAGGGACACCTAGGTCAGATCCTGAGAGACACCCAGATTATTTTGATTAAGTCACTAGTAACAATTTGGTTGGTTGCAGAGGCTGGCTTTGAACTTGCAATTCTGCTGCGTCAGCCTCCCATGTCACTGGGATTACAGGCATCTGCCACCATTCCTGGCTTTAGTAGTTCTTCTTATTAAAAGAGCTAAAACCCATTCTGGCAATTTGTCTTTTAATTTAATTAACTTTTTCATTCTATTTATATTCAAAATTTAGTTGTGGAGTTGTTGTTTTTTGTTTTGCTGAGTATCTTCTCCTTCTTCTTCCTATCCATTCTTTTTGGAATACAAAGAAGAGAAAGAGGATACTTGGGTTTTTGTTCCTTTTTAAACTTCTGCTGGTTTGGAAACTAATTTTATTTCTGTACCATAAGATTGCCATTAACTATTTAATAAGTATATCAAATATGTTACAATCTCTAAGCTAATATATTTCTTCCTTCTGAATAATTAGAATTTCTTAATTTGAATAAACTTTTGCATATTTCTACATTGCTTTTTTCTCTTGAAACTAGTCATTTAAATTATTTTATGAACTAAGTATTTGAAACTTGGTTTTCAAATTTCTTCACTCATGCTTCCTTTTTGTATCTCACTTCTCCCTTGGAGCATTCAATTTCCTCAAGTACACCTCCTTAGAGGGAGATAAATAGAGGTAAACTCCTTCAGTAAGGGTTGAAGTAAAGGGTAGAGATAAAATCCAGTAACCTTCCAAAAGATTAAGAAGTGAAGACATTTAGTAAGGGAGAGATAAACTATCAACCTTTGAAAATTTTATTTCAACCTCCACTTAAATTACATTTTATAAGGGTTTACTTTCATTCAGTGCTTTCAAGTTTTCTTCTGAAAAGCAATACTAGGTAAAACTACTGTTAGCCTAATTTTCAGCTATTGCCTTTAATTGGTTTTGCAGGTTACTTTGTTTCCTAGCAGTCTCACTATATCTAGGCTTTTATTTATTTGTGTGTATCTTAACTTGGGACTTTTCATTTTTCCAGAATCTGATGATCATGACTTTCATCAATTTTTTTTTTTTTGGTACTTTTAAACTTCCATCAATTCTTTAAAAAATGTTCAGCTTTTATCCCTTCATAAAGTGACTTATTCTCAATTCAGTCCTTCAGGAATACTTAGGAGATGCATTTTGAAATGTCTCATTCTATCATCCACATGTTAATATCCATATCCTAAGAATCCAACAGTATCCCACAGAGTCAGTGCTCAATAAATATTTGTGGAACAATTGAAATAATTATTTATACTGAACCCATCATGGAAATCAGAATAAATGCATCAGTCCAAGGCAGGAATTGGACATCTCCTAAAGCCCAACTTCCTAGTAGTTGAATCTTCAACCTGGTAGTCAAACTCAGACACAAAACAGCAAAATTGAAGATCATTTACTGACAGGAACCAACTGTTGCAGTATGCTACTTATAAGAGTCAAGATGGATACTATGATTTGTTCTCTATTTTGAGGAATTTGCATAAAGTGACAGAAAATATGTTGCCCATCAACATACTGAACATTAGAAATGATATGAAATCAGGATTTAGTATGTATTTGAAGTTTCCTTTTGGACACTTAATACAGATCAGAATTAAATAGTAGTTCTCTAATTAAAAAAATATCAACATTTTTTTATGATTACATTGATGTAAAAACTGAAGTGACTTGCCCAAAGTCACCATTAGTTAATTGGCTAAAGCCAAATTTGATCCTGTGTCTGCCCCAGGGCCTGAATTCCTCCCTCACACCTTTCCCCTTTGACTAAATGTTGCCTTCTGGCAATGCTCAGGAAACAGAACCAACTCCCAATCAGACAGGCAGTGGTCACTCAGTACTTTACTCTGCAGCAACTGAGCCATGGCATTCCAACTTATTGATTGCTAATAAAAATCATCATTCTCAAAAAAAAAATACTTCATTCATTTACATATATTATTGCATTAACTCCTCCTCCTCTCACCATACCCATGAGCAGAAGCAGAGAGATATATACTCCACTTTACAGATTAAGAACTGGACATTTACAACAAATGAGGCGCTTCTTCCAAATTGACACTGTGAGCCAACAGAGAGTGGAAAACAGCTCTGATTTCAGCTTCACTTTCTCTCACAAAGACAGAGGGTGTCAGTGGGATACAGCGCGCTTGGGGAGGTGGCAGCTGCTCCATCGTTGTGCATGGTGGGTTGGGAGAAAGTAAACATCCCCAGAAGGCGGGCTCTAATTACTGATGCCATTGGACTCCTTGGCAGAGCTGTATACAAAGAATTTCAGCAGAATAACTAGCATGCTGTTGGTTGTAGTTTTAGAAGAGCAAGACCAAAATTTGAACAGGTTAATAATCTGTTGGATTCTAATGCAGTTCATCACATCATTCATGAATTTCAGCCTCATGTCATAGTACATTGTGCAGCAGAGAAGACCAGATATTGTAGAGAATCAGCCAGATGCTGCTTCTCAATTTAATGTGGATGCTTCTGGGAATTTAGCTAAGGAAGCAGCTGCAATTGGAGCATTTCTCATTTATATTAGCTCAGATTATCTATTTGATGGAAGGGATCCACCTTACAGTGAGGAAGACATACCAAGTCCCCTAAATTTGTAAGGTAAAACAAAATTAGAAGGAGAAAAGGCAGTCCTGGAGAATAACTTGGGAGCTGCTGTTTTGAGAATTCCTGTTCTGTATGGAGAAGTTGAAAAGCTTGAAGAAAGTGCTGTGACGGTCATGTATGACAAAGTGCAGTTCAGCAACAAGTCAGCAAACATGGACCATTGGCAGCAGAGGTTTCCCACACATGTCAAAGATGTGGCTACAGTGTGTCGGCAGCTGGCAGAGAAGAGAATGCTGTACCCATCAATTAAGGGAACCTTTCATTGGTCTAGTAATGAACAGATGACCAAGTATAAAATGGCATGTGCATTGAAGATGCCTTCAACCTCCCCAGCAGTCACTTAAGACCTATCACTGACAGCCCAGTCATAGGAGCACAACGTCCACATAATGCTCAGCTTGACTGCTCCAAATTGGAGACCTTGGGCATTGGCCAGCGAATACCATTTCGAATTGGAATCAAGGAATCACTCTGGCCTTTCCTCATTGACAAGAGATGGAGACAGTCTTTCACTAGTTTATGTTTGTTTGTTTGTTTTTTAATGAAAAGTATATAGTATGTTGCACTTTTTAAAGAAAAAAGGAAATAGTTTTGTATGGGTACTCTTTAATTGTGACTCAAATCTTACAGGTAAATGATGCTCTTACACTAGTAAAATTGTCTAAAGAAACTATAGGGCAATGGTGCTTTATTTAGTGATGATTTTTGTTTATCATATTTGTTCTGGCTTAATTTGTAGTTTGAAATACAATTATGATTCTTAAATATTTAGAGCCAGGATGAATCAGATCTGCTGCTTATTTTGTATGAAATGCATTGTTCATTTCTACGAGTTCTGTATTTTCAGGTTTTTTTTTTTTTTTAAGCTGTTGACTTGTATGTTGATTGTATTAAAGTGTGAAGTCATACAAAAATCATTGGTGTTCATTATGTGCTTTGCTTGAGCTCAGATCAAAATATTTGAAGAAAGAAACTTTATTTTTGCAATTTAAGTACAGTTTTTATGCATGAAATACTTCAATATGTTATGTATATGGGAACTTCTGCAGCTTGATGCCTCCTGCTTTCCTAGCAGTGATGGTGAGCATTTGAAAGAGTATGTTTGTGTATTTTTAAATATAAATATAGAACTGTTCTTTTCAGCCCAAGTTGCTAAGTAATATTTCATATGTGTGATTATAATAATAATAGATTTCATAATTCTTTTGACCACTCATGAATAATGAATATGTACTGCTCGCAAAAAAAAATTTAAAATTAAAATCTTTAACAGTCAGGCATGATGGCTCACTCTTGTAATTCCAGTGATTTGGGAGGCAGGAAGATCATGAGTTCAAGGTCAGCCTGGGTAACTTAGAGAGACCTTGCCTCAAAGTAAAACATAAAAAGGGCTAGGGATGTAGCTCAATGGTAGAACACCTCTGTATTCAATTCCCAGCACAAAAATAAATAAATAAATAAACAAACAACAAACTTACAGGCATTGTAATCAAAAAATGTTTTCACACTTTGTGGGGAAATTATATTTGTGTATCATTTTTCACTTTATTTACTCAAAATTGTACTGACTTTGTTATATCCCCAGTGTTATGTTAGTTATATGTATAATAAAAACATCTAGGTATTTTAGCAATTTGTTTCATATCAAATGAGGACTCCAGTCTGGCCTTTTTAAGATTAATAAAGAAAAAGTTTTGCTTAATTATGTGGCACATGTAAATTAAACACTTTCCTCCATTACTCAGTGGACCTCATACCAGTAGACATTCTATTAGCAACTTGTTTAATCAGAAAATGTTACTAAAATTTAACATGAGTAAAATTTTGGCAGTAAGTTTATATCTGCCAAAATATGATTATGAAAATGAGTTGGTCCCTAATAAACAAATCTACAAATGGGGTTAAGGATCAAGCCCACTTTTACTATGAACGAACCCAATATCATAAAAGACATTTTTAAAATAAAAGAAATAATTCAAGTGACCCAAACACATAAATATTTTTATTCCTGAGATTAACTACATGAACATCCATAGTAGGATTGTTTGGATTCTAATAATCTTAGGTTAGGATCATTAGAAGCAGTGTATGAAGGAAATAAAGCACCGGACCTTAGAAAAAGTTGCTCATAATGAAAAGAATAAAGCTAAAACTGCCACTCAAGAGAGTGGACAGTGCCTCCTTTCGCTGGTAACAAGCCAAAAGCAAGTCCAAGATGTGCCTGTGTCAAAATTATTCAAGTCCATTCCTTATCACTCGTTTCCACTTGGAAGGATAATACAGATATTCTATTAGTGATTCTAGTAATTTTGATGTGGCACCATTCTAGAAAATATCTAATTGATATGTTTACCAATCTTATATACACACACATATGTACACAGAAACAGTCTTGGAGATAATTCTGAAAGGAAAGGAAAGAGATAATCAGAGTTCACAGTTCATACAAATGCATACCACCCAGCTCAATGGAAAGCCATGTGTCCCAGAATGCACAGAAGGTAGTCAATGTTCCAGAGAGTGTCACTGTCAGCTCTGGTGATCTGATTTTTGAGTGGTGTTGACCCTAACACGCTTTTCCAGTTCCAATAAGTTTTGGTAAAACCTTTCAGCAGTGTCTTCATCTATGTCCATCTGAAAAAGAAGCCAAAAAAAACAATGACAAGAAAGAAGAAAAAATAAAACAAATACATGTGTATAAAAGGATGACATTCTACATATGTAAGAGAACTAAAAACAAAGGAGTTAGAAGAAAAGGGCATGGTGGCTGCCATGTGAGGATTATTAGGAAACCGAGACTATAAAAATTCTCATTTGAACTTCAACACTCACCAAATCTACTGCTGCTCACCTTAAACAGTAAGACTGAAATATCTGAGTATTGCTATCTACCCTAACTCCCCTGTTTCAGTTACAGAAGATACCAATGATGAAAGAAAAGCACAAAAGAGGAAAATCGAGAGAATTCAGAATTTCCAACAGCGATTCCCGAGATCCATCTTCTTTTCTAAAGGAGCCCTTGTTTTTGCTGAGCTCACAGTTGTCCAGACGAAAGATTACCTATTTCCTACTTCCAAGGAAGCTATGGGTTCCATGTAACACTGTTCTGCCCAATGGGATGTATGTGCTCACTGAAGAGACCTGGAGTCTCTTCAAAAGAATAGGGCATCCCTTTTCTTCCTTCTTGCATACTGTTTATTTTAACCAGAAGGGTGAGGGCCATACGCTAAGGACAGCAGATCAATAACAATAGGATGCCTGGATGCCTGACAATTTGTGGAGCTGCCGTGCCAACCTGAGGCTGCCTTTTTCCAAACTGCTTTTACCTGAAAGAAATCTAAGATTCTATCTTATTTAATTTACTGTAATTTTAAATTCTTGTGTTTAAATAGAAAATTCCATTTTTGCTATTTTTTGTTAGTGCATTATTGTTCCACAGAACAATGGGGTTCATGTTGACATAATCATATAAGTATGGCGTCTAATTTGTTCCACTCCAGTTGCCCAATACTTCCCCTTTGCCTTCCCTTCTCCTTCCCTCTGTTTCTTTTTCTCTACTCTATAGGTCTTACTTCTGTTTATCTATAGTTTTCTTAAAATTTTAATTAGTGTTTTATGAATATACATAAAGGTGAAATTCATTGTGGTATATTCTTACATGTACACAGCATAATGTGGTCAGTGTCATTTGGCATTTCTTCTTTTTTTCACATTCTTCCTCTCCTTTATTCCCCCTCCTCTGCTACACTGATCTTCCTTCTATTTTCCTGGGATTCCCTCCCACACACACTTTCCTCTCCCTTCTCATTCCCCTTCCTTTGCTTTCACTGATCTCCCTTCTATTTTCTATTTTTCTGAACTTTATGTCATGCTACTGACATATGGACAAAGATCAATGCCAAGTATCTGACTTACTGAGATGACTTGTTTTATCTCTTTTATTATCACCCTTCCCCCCCCCCTTAGTTAGGTCTAGTTTCTATATATAAGGAAAAACATTCAACCCTTGACTTTGAGTCTGACTTATTTCACTAAGCCTTATATTCTCTAGTTACATCCACTTACCAATAAATGTCAAATTTTCATTCTTCTTTATGGCCAAGTAAAACTCCATTGTGTATATGTACCAAATTTTCTTTATCCATTTATCACCTGGACTGATTCCCTAACTTGGTTACTGAGCTACTATAAACATGTATGTGCCTGTATCACTATAGTATGCTGATTTCAGTTCTTTTGAATAAACACAAAGGAGTGGGATAACTGGGTCATACAGTCATTCTATTCCTGGTCTTTTGAGGAATCGCCATACTTTGTCCTAGAATGGTTGTACTGATTTGCTGTCCCACCAACAATGTATGAGTTTACCTTTTCCCCCACATCCTCACCTGCATTTATTATTTGTATTCTTGATGATTGCTATTCTAATTAGAGTGATATGAAATCTCAATGTAGTTTTGATTTGCATTTCCCTGACTGACAAAGGTACCAAAAACATACACTGAAAAAAAGAAAGCCTTTTTAACAAAAGGTGCTGGGTATCCATATGTGGATGAAGGAAACTAGATCCCTACCTTTCACTCTGCACAAAAGTCAATTCAAAGCAGATCAAAGACCGGGAATTAGACAAGAAACTGAAACTGCTAGAAGAAAACATAGGTTCAACATGCTGACATTGGCAAAGCCACTAAAACCAAGGATCAATAAGTGCAATGACATCAAATTAAAAGCTTCTGCACAGCAAAGAAAACAATTAAGAGTATGAAGAGAGAGCCTACAGAACAGGAAAAGATCTTTGTCACCTGCCCTTCCAACAAGGGATTAATATGCAGAATTAATTTATAAGAATTCAAAAAAACTTAATGCAAAAAACAACAACAAAAACCTAATTAATAAATGGGAAAAAGAACTAAACAGACACTTCTCTAAAGAAGAAATACAAATGGCCAACAAATACATTAAAACATATTCAGCATCCCTAGCAACCAGGGAAATATAATCAATAATATTATTCTAACTGATATAATGTATGTAAAACACTTTCAGCCTCTATAAAACAATGATAGTTCTTTTTTAAGGGAATGCAGAGCTTAAAATTTAAAAACAGGTTCTTTCTTCACACAATTGAAAAACTAACAATTAAAAAAACTATTTAACACTTTAGAAATGACATTTATATTCATTCAACCACATTACAATTTTTTCCATATTAGAACTGGAAGAGGCATTAGAGATCTCTTCTAGTCCAGCCTTAACTTAAAACAAAGACTAAAGCTGACATCCATGAATTAAAACATTTTCTTCCATTATTTCCATAAAATGCTAATGAATTACTTTAGTTTGCAGAATTAAATGCTTTCTCCCCTTGAGAAAAAAACTATTCCCTCTATATTACTATATACTATACTAAATTCAGATAATCTCTATAACCTTGAAAATAAACTAATTAACTTACAATAGAGTTCCCCCAAAATGTATTCTTTGGAATGCTGAGGGGAACATAAAATCTAAGGGAAAAAAATTCACATCGTCAAGAACAATTTGGAAAAACCAGGATTAAACATGTCACATACACATTTCTGAACTATTTGAACTTCTGAAAGCCTTTCATGGACTAATGTGCATTGTGGATGTCTTAGAAAGGGAATAATATGAAGCATCACTCAAATTTACTTGTTCAAAGAAATGCTTTTTGCAAATGTTCTCAAGAAACTAATATCTCACAGAACATATTTTGAAAAACACATAAGATTTGTTTTTAGTAAGCAGATAGCATGGGAACCAGTGAACATGGATCTCCTCAGACCTCATACTACTGAGTTACAGACAAAGATCACTGCTACTTATCTGACTTGCCTAAGATGACTTACTTACCTCCCTCTAGTTTTATTTTATGCCAATGCCTCCTCACAATAAGACAGGCAGATGGGAGGCTGAAATAGACCTTACTCATGACAAAGTACAACAGTTCTTGCAGTTCAAAATAAATTCCCCATGCTTGATTTCTTTTAAGATTATACAGAGTCCAAAAAAGAAATACAATATTGATTTTTTTTTCTGTAGTCCATCCCTTTCTTTTCAAAACATTGATCTATTATTAAAGCTGATAATTGTTGTAAACAGAACTGAATACTCAAATGGAAATTAACTACACATAGAGATTCCTATTTTAGGGCTGGGATGTAGCTCAGTGGCAAAGCGTCTGCCTTGCATTCGCAAAGCCCTAGGTTCGACCCCCAGTTCCAAAAAAGACAAAAAAAAGAACCCCACCAAAAAAAAAAAAAATAAGATTAAAAAAAAAGAGAGAGAATTCCTATTTTACCTAACTTGCAACATATTATCCAATACCTTCATGTGTAAGATAACATGCTAAAACTGGGGGCATAGTCCTTTTCAGAAAGCTTATATGATGATAGGATAACCCAAGGATGAATAGTGTTACATAAGGAAGTCTATAATTTAGGGACCTGACCTGGTCTAAAGGGTCACAGAAGGCTCGGAGGGAAAAACAGAAATCAATCAAATGAAAGAAGAAGTATAAAAACAGTTCAGGTAGGAAGAACAGAATATGCAAAGCTCAGAGGAAGGAGAGAACACAAAGAAATGAAAACAAGCTACAGTGAAGCTACTGAATAGTGATGCCGTCTTCCCCTGAAGATGCAGGGAAGAGAGGCTGGGAAGGCCTAAGGCTGGAATGCAAGATCCAATCCCTCAGCCCAGCAGCTAGTATCTTCAGTGTGGCAATGTAAACAGATTTACCTTTTCCACTGTGACATAATTACTTCCAAAGCCTGTAGTAGCACTCAGATATTTGATCAGAGGATTGAGAGACTCTGGCTTTTGATGGAAAAGCCAAATCTGGAAAGGAAGAATATGACAATGATTTCTTTCTTCTGTGCAAGTGAGTGAGATTTACAATCAGCACCTTATAGAACTTCCCAAACAATTTCTAAAATCCTCTCAAATATCATCAGCTAATTGTTAAAATCTCATGAACCACTCATATATATTTTTTTCCTTTCCTTTTTTGTAGTTTTGGAGATTGAACCCACAACTTGTGCTATTATAATTTGAAAAGAAAAAAAAAAAGACCGCTTAATAGTATCCTTTGAAAACTTATTTACAGCAAAAGAATCATACTTGCTAAAGTATGTCTTTTCTCTTAGTCCTCAAGTAAATTTCCTGGTCTGTAGATCACAGTAAAATATAGGTCACTGATGTAATATTTTATTAATAGATAAGGATACACATGGACAACATTCAAAAGTTGTATATTGTAAAAAGTCTCCCTCCCTTTCTAATTTTCTAGCCAAAAAGCTCTCCTCTCTGGAAAGTATTTTTTGTTTTTAAACTCTTGTGTATTATTCCAAAGAAAATCTATTTACTGAAAAGCATTTATATCATTTTCTCTTACTCAATGGAAGGATAACATATAGATGTTTCATTTATAAAATATGGCTTGGAGATACTTTCAAATTATATATGTAGAGCCCCTTCATTCTGGTTTTAAAACAAACACAGTATCCCATTTTAGGAATATACTACAACTTATATAAGCAGTTCCAATTAAAGGATATATAAGTTGTTTCCAGACCCTGCTATTAGGAATTATATTGCAATGGATGGTGGAATATATCATTTCATACGTTTCAGTGTATCTGTAAGATAAATACCACAGATAAAACTGCTGGGTTGAGGGTAAATGCATTATTTAATATTTTGACTGTACTTGCCAGAGTCCTTACTAGCAGCTATATTAATTTACTCTCCCTTGACAATGTAGAAGAGTTCTCATTTCCATACACCTTTTTCAATATATATGTTATCAAACTTTCTGATCCTTGATAATCTGAGCTTTAAAAGTTTTCAATAAGTTTTAATTTGCATTTCTCTTAGTATGAGTGAGACTAAGCATCTTTTCACACAATAAAAACCATTAAACTTTCTATTCATGTAAAGGACATGAACAGAAAAAAAGGTTTATTGTTCCAACAGACTTCATTTCCTGATTTGCTGAAACTCTGTATTTACTAAGAGTGGCAGATATATATTTTTCTTCCAGTTTGAGGCTGAACTTTGGGCTTTATTAATAGTTAAGTTTCTGGCCATCCAATTTTTTTTTTTTTTGGTCAAAATTTTCAGTCTTTTCTTTTTGCTGTTTCTGCAATTAGATAAGGATTTACAATCTTGAAGCCATTCATAATTCCCCCATATTTTCTCCTAGTAATTTAATATTTTAACATTTTTTAACATTTAATCTCTTAGTTTATCTAGAATGTTATTTTGGTATGAGGTATGAAGAAAAAATCCTATTCTACGTTTTTTGAAGCATTTACTAAATAACCCACCTTTTCCCCACTAATTTTGGAAATGTCCTATTTATTACATAATAAATTGCTACAGTTTATGGGCCTGTATCTCAACTTTCTACTCTGTTCCATTTAATCCATCTATTTGCATGTCAGAACTATACTTGGTTTTTTGTTGTTGTTTGTTCGTTTTTGCAAGTGCTAAAGATTGAACCCAGGGCCTCATATACGCTATGCAAGTGCTCTATCATTGAACTATCTATCCCAGCCCATACTTTTTTCACTAAAATAATTTCCTTTAAATTCTTAAGTGCTGAAATATACTAAATCCTCTGCAATATACCTTCTCTTATTTACATCTAGTTCCTATTTTATAGATAATAAAAGGCTTAGAATGGGTCGGGGATATAGCTCAGTTGATAGAGTGCTTGCCTCGAATGTACAAGGCCAGGGGTTCAATCCCCAGCCACACACACACACACATACAAAGGCTCAGATGGGCTGGGGTCATAGCTCAGTTGGTAGAGTGCTTGCCTTGCATGCACAAGGCCCTGGATTCAATCTCCAACACCACAAAAAACAAACAAACAAACAACAAAAAAAAAACAAGTAGGTAAAAAAAAAAAAACATGCCCGAGTATTCATAGCCAGAAACTGGAGAATTGGGATTTGGACAGAGTTAATAGTAATTCTAGTGCCCTCACTCTTCATCACTGGGCTTTAAGTCTCTCAAGATCAAGTTCAAGCTCTCCTTTTAAGGAGACAAAACTCATCTAGAGATTGAAAGAGATTGATGCTTCTCCCCATGTGGTATGCTCACATTCTTATCCACACCCACCAGCAGCTACGACCATCACTGGCTGGTATTTAAGGTGATATTATCCTACCTATCCATATTTTGGGAAATTATAGAAAAGTTACAACAATATTTTTAATTGTGATACTTGGGTCATCCTATCCAAATCCTTCCTGACCCTCAGAGCCTAGATCAATTCAACTCAGTGAGCAAAGTCTGCTCCAACTACTCCAGTCCCCTCACTGGTCCTACTTTCTGATTATTCCTGGAGTAAGCATTATACGATGTCTTATTTCTTGTGTATTTTGTGGGTTTACTCTTTTTTCTAAACATAATTCTAAGCTACTTATTAATAAGAGATTATTTTTTTCTTCGAACTATTCCCCATTACCTCTGACACCTATATATTCTTGACCTCTAGACTTGATTTTCAGTACTATGGATGCACAGATGAGTAATTCCTAAGGACTACATTTTAATACTTATCCTCAACTGGCAGCTATATTAAGAATTAATTAAAACATAGTATAGGCCAGAAGCAGTAGTACACACATATAATCCCAGAGGCTCAGGGACCAGCCTCAGCAATTTAGCAAGGCCCTAAGCAACTTAGTGAGACCTTGTCTCAAAATAAAAAGCACTGGGGTGTAGCTCAGTGGGTAAATATCCCTGGGTTCAATCCCTGATATGAAAAAATATATATATATGAAATCACTTGCTTCTACAATCAACTTGTGTGCCTGCAATAAAGGTATTTGATTCTGCAATGCTTACCAAAACAAGAGCATCAAGTCAATCTCCTTCATGTTTCCTTAGTTAATATCAATTTGATCAAGATTTGAGAATCTACTAAAGGTAAACACTACAGTGCTAGGCCCCCATATTCCTAGGATAAAGAGCAAAACTACTGAAGGAGCTCAATGGAGTTAGCACACAAACAACTGGCTCTACTACAGTGGGATTTCAACCAGATGGTGCAAAGAACAAGTAACAAGTTTTATATTGTATGACAATTCTGATCCATCATAGAGATTCCCTTTGGAACTTTGTGTTGAAAAATATTCAGAGACTTTATTTGTGTTCAACATAAAAGAGTACTATGATTCACTAGTAATCTGCCACTGATGAGGAAACACATGTAATTCATTTTCCAGGTGTGATTTAAGGAAATCTACTATTTTCCTAATAAGGTAATAACTTGATCCTCTAATACCAGTAGGGGAAAGAGAACCTTCATATAGGGAAATAAAGATGAATTTTGTTTCCCCTATTCTTGTCTCACAACATAGTCTTCCCACATAGGAACTCACCCACCGATTGCCTAATTACTATTGTGCTTTGTTTATCTCCTTATTGTTTCACTGCTGTTTCTCCTCCAGTCACTACTTTATTTTGCTTTTAAAGAGCTGCTTCCCTAACAATCATAGCAACCATTGCCACGGTGGATGCTACACTTTCAAACTCCAATCCTAATGTTCTGCATCTATCCTGATGGTTCACCCTAGTCCTAAACAGGACCTTGATTATTCAGTTTATTCTCTTACTATCTCTCATTATTTTTTCAGCTGAAACTGTTTCTTTTACAAGTGAACTCATAATTCACATCAGCTAAGTCCTTATACAAGCTATAAAAACTCGAGAAACATACCAATGCTTCTGTTCCATTATATGGTGTCAAAGTAAAAGAATTTGCAAAAAAGCGAAGCTGAGAAAAGAAAACAGTCATTTTGAGAGGGTTAGAATAGAGTCACAAAAGAATTATTCACTTTAATATTAAGAAAGAAAACTTAAACTTCTGATTATGGAACATTTTTTAATATTGAAAAAAAATAAAGACATCAAAAAAGAAATATCAGTCTCCAACACTCTGAGTCAACTACTTTTAGCATGAGACATCTTAACTTCTGAACTTTTTTCTAAGCCTGCCCAATAAAGGGACATTTTTTTTCCTGACTCCTATCAGGAGGAACATTTCCTATCTGTACAATTTTTTAATGTGTACTAGAGGAATTGGTCTTACAAGATTCTCAAAATGCAAAATAAATGAAAACAGTTCTGGGTTATATAATATATAATCATTCCCTTATTGAGAAGCTTTTTATTATTATAATTTTTTTATTTTATTATTAATTATTATTCATCTCGTACAGTGCTTAACTGATAAATTAAACTTTATCCAAAGGTAAGTGTATAGATTCCCAGAAGAGGCAAGTCTTGAAAACTTTTAATGCTCATAAACACATTGAAAATGCAAAAACAGTCCAGCTTAACATTGCTTAACACAACACAGGTTTCCCAAAATTATCTGAATACAGAACTCTTGGGATCCATGGTGCATTATCAAAGAAAATGCTCAGATACTAGAGCAGTGGTAATGCTAGAGAGTTTGGAGCAGAGACTACATATAAGTAACATAAAAACCTTCCAGTTAAATAGAACTCTGACACATGCAGGTTCAATTTCTTATGTCTTTTACCAACTCTTAAATTAAGAAGTATTACTCACCAGCCAAATCACTGGCATCAGCAGTGTCCATAAAAATGGAGGTAGAATTCCATAGGTCAAATTGGTCAGTACTGTCCCTGGGCAAATTACACTCGAATACAGACCCTGGAAGCACAGAGAGGAGACACAATATGATTTTAATTCAGCATACATTGACTCAGTCCAGCTATAGCTAGTGTATACACTAGGTAATAAAAGAGATACATATATAAGCCAGGAAGCCAGGATACAAAGAATTTATACCCCAAGTCATCTCTGAAGTTGGGACTATTTTACTTTAAGAATCAGGTACTGAGAACCCACTATGAGAGGCACTAAGGCTGCATAAACTAGTAAGATAAAGTCTCTATTTTCAAGAAACTCACAGCGTAATTCATCACATCAATAGACTTAAAGACATATAATTCCTTCAATAGATGCAGGAAAGCACTTGACAAAATATAGCACCCCTTCAATTAAAATCTCAATGACATTCCTCATAGAATTAGAAAGAGCAATCATGAAATTCATTTGGAAAAATAAGAGTCCCAGAATAGACAAAGCAATCCTTAGCAAGAAGAATGAAGCAGGAGGTATCACAATACCAGACCTTAAAGTATACTATAGAGCTATAATAACAAAAAATGACATGGTACTGGCACCAAAACAGACATGTAGACCAATGGTACCAAATAGAAGACACAGAGACAAACTCAAATAAATACTGTTATCTCATTCTAGACAAAGGTGCTAAAAACATACCTCGGAGAAAAGATAGCCTATTCAATAAATGATGCTGGGAAAATTGGAAACCACATGTAACAAAATAAAGTTAAACTTCTATCTCTCATAAACTCAAAGTAGATCAAAGACTTAGGCACTATATCAGAGACCCTGTGCCTAATAGAAGAAAATGTAGACCCTAATTTTCACCATGTCTGCTTAGGAACTGACTTCCTTGATAAGACTCCTCAAGTGGAAGAAGTAAAATCAAGAATCAATAAATGGGATGGATTCAAACTAAAATGCTTCTTCTCAGCAAAGGAAACAATAACGTGAAGAGAGGGCCTACAGATTGAGAGAAAATCTTTACCACATGCACCTCAAAACATTAATCTCCAGAATACATAAATAATTCAAAAAACTTAACACCAAAAAAACCCAAATAACCCAATCATTAAATGGGCTAAGAAACTGGACAATTCACAGAAGAAATATAACTGATCAACAAATATATGAAAAAAATGTTCAACATCTTTAACAATTAGAGAAATGCAATCAAAATAGTCAGAATGGCAATTATCAAGAATACAAACAACAATAAATGTTGGCGAGGATGTGGAGAAAAGGGTATATTCATACATTGCTGGTGGGAATGCAAATTGGTGCAATCATTATGGAATGTGGCATGGAGATTCCTCAGAAAACTTGGAATTAAACCACCATTTGATCCAGCTATCCCACTTCTCAGTTTATACTTAAAGGACTTAAAATCAGCATATTACTGTGATGCAGCCACATCGATGTTTTTATAGCAGCTCCACTTACAATATGGAACCAAACTAGGTGCCCTTCAACAGATGAATGGATTAAAAAAAAGTGTGGTATATATATGATGGAATATTGCCCAACCTTGAAGAATAATGAAATTATGGCATTTGCCAGTAAATGAATGGAGCTGGAGAATACCAGACTAAGTGAAATAAGTCAAACCCAAAAAACCAAAGGACAAATGTCTTCTCTAATATGCAGATGCTAATTCACAATGGAGGGAGGTGGGGCTAGGGAAGAATAATTACTTTACATTAGGTAGAGAGGAGTGAAGAGAGAGGAGGGGGTATGGGAGTAGTAGAATAAATAGTAGGATAGTACAATGAATTAGACATCATTACACTATGTACATATACAACTATATGACCAGTGGGATTCTACATCATGTATAGCCAGAAGAATGAGAAATTATATCCCATTGTATATGATGTACTCTACTGTCACAAATAACTAATTAAAACAAATTTAAAAAAGAAAGGTATATTGCTATCCATGCTAAGTGTAAGCAAAATTTTATTGATATACTGTTTGTTGAGATAAAATTTCTAAAATCAATAAAAAACAATTTTAAAAAGTACCACAAAAGAGAAAAAAAAGAAGAAGAAAAATAACCAATCTTGAAGCTGGAGGAGAAAAGTAGAGCCTTATAAGGACTTGATTTTTCCATAGTACTGACAACTGAAGATCAATTTATCAATCTTAATAAGCACTTCAGATGTAAAGACTGACAGAGTTTAGTCCTTGCCTTCAAGAAGTTTCTGATGTAGTAAATACAGATAGCCAAACCTAAAGTATGTATTGTTTCCCTGTAGGTCCCTAAGACCCTTACCTCTAGCTTGAGATGGGTGTTTCTGGCATGAGAGGAACAAAGAGCTGTTCTGGTGCCATGAAGGGCTCCAACTGAAGATGTCTAAATCAGATCCTTAGTCTGGGATTCATCAGTTTAGAAAATTCTGTCTTAGAAAGACAGCCTCAACTAACAGAGCTTATGTTAATAAGAAGGGCCCCATGCCATCTGTAGAAAGCTCTGTGGCACTGGGATTGGTTAAAACTATTTCATTTAGTTTAATTTTTACATTTTACCTTATTTTAATACTGAATATTTTAACTCATTTTTTTTTTTTTTTTACATTTAATCTCATTTATTTCCTCTCAAATAAAAATTAGGGGGGCTGGGATTGTGGCTCAGCGGTAGAGCGCTCGCCTAGCATGTATGAGGCTCTGGGTTCAATCCTTAGCACCACATAAAAATAAAATAAAGCTACTGTGTCCAACTAAAACTAAAAACTAAATATTAAAAATAAATAAATAAATAAAAATTAAGGACAGGCATCATGGCGTGCATCTATAATCCTAGCACTTTAGGAAGCTGAGGCAGGAGGATCCCAAGTTCAAGGCCAGCCTCAGCAACTTAGCAAGACCTTGTCTCAAAATAAAAATAAAAAGGGCAGGTGATGTGGCTCAGTGGTATAGCATGCCTGGGTTCAGTCCCAGAACCAAAAAAAAAAAAACAAAAAGGCAGTGCCAGGGTAACACAGATCAATGGACAGATGGCACACTGACAAACAGATGCTGGAAGCTTTTTATCATTTATTTGGTGCTGCAGAGGACTGGTAGTACCTGACATGGGTCATTCACTCCTCAGAGTTCCTTGGATTAACTAACAATTCTCTGAAAAAAATATCAAGAGCTGGAACTCATCACCACTATACCCAAAAATTCTTCCCCAAAAAAGTATCTCATTTTGCCCCAAAGATCGCTAAGGAAAAGTTCTCATTCTAGAAATAGTTAGAAAACATTTAGTTCCAAATGAGAAATCTTCAAACAAAAATACAGGGTTTTCAACATGTAAAACTTTCTTTGATAAGCAAAAGAAATTAACAAGACACCTCTCCATGCTTAGTTACAGGGAAAAAATTGTGATGATCTTGAGAATTTCTATGTAGCTTATGTAAGGACAGCCTGCATTAATGAATCATTAAAATCTCTCAGGTAGCCAATACAGAACCTGACACTTAAAGTAATACAAAGCTTCAAAAGGAATTTCCTAATGTAGTTCTAAGTTTCTTCTCTCCTTATAAAAGCCAAGGAGGAAAAGCTTGAACCAAAAAGCTAAGAACCTTTTTTTTGTGTAATTGTTGATTGATTGTATATCCTCTTCTAAGAAGTGTCTGCTCAGGCAGGTCCTTGGCCCATTTGCTGATTGGGTTATTTATTTTTTTGTTGTTTAGCTTTTTGAGTTCTTTGTATACTCTAGAGATTAGAGCTCTATCTTAAGTGTGAGGGGTAAAAATTTGTTCCCAGGAGGTAGGCTCCCTATTCACCTCACATATTATTTGTCTTGCTGAGAAAAAACTTTTTAGTTTGAATTTATCCCATTTGTTGATTCTTGGTTTTAATTCTTGTGCTATAGGCATCTTATTAAGGAAATGGGGGCCTAGCCCCACGTGATGGAGATTAGGGCATACTTTTTCTTCTATTAGACGCAGAGTCTATGGTTTAATTCCTAGATCCTTGATCCACTTTGAGTTAACTTTTGTGCATGGTGAGAGATAGGGATTCAATTTCATTTTGTTGCATATGGTTTTCCAGTTTTCCCAAATAAGAGAGCTCATGTAAAAAATAAATAGATAGATAGATAAAGTAAGCTAGGAACCAATTCCAACAAGTTTTAGGAGAGAGCAGTATTAGCTAAATCTCCTTTTACTGTAAAAGATGAAATCCCAATTTTTACTTAACAATTGAAATTTAAATAAAGTCCTGGAGATCTTTTTTTAATGTTTCTATTAGTACATTATAATAATATGTAATAGTGGGATTCTTTGTGCATTCGTATGGGCACATAATTTGCTCCAATCATTCCCCAATAATTACCTTTTCCCTCCTCTCCTTCTTACTCCTGTTCCCCTTCTTCTACTATTCTGGTCTTCCTTCATATATATATATGTGTGTGTGTGTGTACATTTATGTATATATATAATTTTTTCATTGACGCATGTATTATAATCATTCATAAAAGTAGGATTCATTGTACTATAGTCATACATTTATATAGCATAATTTGGTCAGTTTTAGTCACCAGTTCTTTCTCTTTCCCTCCTTCCCAGAGCTTTCTATGAAAGGAGAAGTTAATATGACCTTGCCCTTTAAAAGGGAGTTTCCAGAGTACAAAGAAGCAATGTGACAAGTTTTTAAACATCTCAAGAAACATTAGAAAGAGGTGCCTAAGTGGACCAACACACTGAGCACAAGATGAAATAATAATAGTCAACACATGAACATACACAAGAAGATGCACAGACACCTACACAAATACACACCCCACATATACACATACACATGCATACATACCCACAAAAATATACACACACACACACACACACACACAGGTACCCCCATGTGTATGCATGCACACAAGCACACCTTATATTCACAAACACCCATAAATATATGGGTGTGTGAATGCATGCACACACATACACATATAAATATCCTCACACTCTGAGCACACAGCACTTCTGTGATGGCTTCATACTGATCGCCTCATTCCACTCTCCTAACAAATCCATGAGGCAGACATTTATTATCCCTATTTTTTCAGGAGGGAAAACTGAGGCATAAGGAGATAAAATAATTTGCCAAAAATTACAAGAAGCTAGTAACAAAGTCAAAATTCAAATCCAGTTTTAGAGAAGATATTCTTATATTACCCAGGGTTAGTCAGTTTTTCAACACTGTAACCAAATATCTGATAAGAATAACTTAGAGGAGGAACATTGATTCTGGTTCATGGTTTCAAAGGTTTAGTCCAAGGTTGGCCGACTCCACTGCTCTGGCCCAAGGTGACAACAGAACCTCAAGGTGGAAGGGCATGGCAGAAGAGCACTGTTCCACTCATGGCAACCGGAAAGCGGAAGGGGCCTCAAGGAAGACGAACTCTTCCAAGGCACATCACCAGTAAGTCACCCCCTCCAGTCAAGGCCTACCTGCTTCTAGTAACCACCCACTTAGTCCATTCAAACTAGAATAGACTGATTAAGTCACAGCTCTCATAAAAAAATATACATGAGAAAGATCAGAGACTTGCAGTTAATATTTTAGACATAGGCAATCAAGGCAAAGAAGCAGTAAGTTCCAAACCACAATGGGTACAAGGAGCCAACACAACTCACAAGGGTCAGCTTCTCCAAAGAAACACCCTCTAAACTCAGATCCCCACGGAAGAAGAGCTCTGGAGTCTTATCTAAAATCACCATTACCCAAAGAGCATTATAACTATTGACTGGGAGGTAGTGCAGTTTAGTGGGAAAAGTCCAAACTGTGAAGCCAGCTGGCCTGGGCTCGTCTCTGAGTGCTGCCATTCATAAGACACATGAGATTTTTGAGTAATGATTCAAATTCTCAAAATTTTTTTGTTCTCATTTAAAAATAGTAATAATCAGACCCACCTAACTGCAACAGGGAAGACAATAAATAATAAACAAGATGAAAAGTAGAGCCCCTGACAGTAAGTACTTAACCAGTGGCTATTGTTATTGTTAGTAGTGTCATTCTCTTAACAGGTTGGAGCTCCTGAATACTACATAATAATAAATGAACCACATAAAAATAAAAGGTCAGGAACTAATCATCTCAGTTCCAGAGTTTTCATGTATTACCAACTCTCACTCTAAACTCCAATAGTAAGTGGGAAACCAGCCATATTACTAGGAAATAGATTGTAATTAAGAAACTACTATTCTGCCATTTCCATATCATTGAAACAGGCCTCACCTGCTGGTTGAAGTGCCTATTCAAAGCCACATTTAGAAGGTCAGTGGCGTATTTGGAAGAGCTGTAGGGTTCCTGGCCTTTCCTGTGCTGGATGTCTTCAAGACTGAAATTAGATTTCCTTGCATTCCGAGATGATGTCCAGATGAGTTGAGATGGATTATAACTGTGACAGAGGAGAGGTTCTAGTTCCCGAATCTGAAAGGAAAAAAAAAGAACAAAAAAGTATCAAAATCTGATGAGGGGTACAGGATAACAATTTTGAAAGTACTACATCTGTATACTAGAATTAAATTATTACATACATGGATTGAAAATGAACCAGGTTTGTCACTGATAGAGTGAAAAAAATCACAAATAAGAAAGAGAAGGAGGCTAGAATGATCCATGAGGAATAAATTAGAGACGTCAGTATTAACTCATGTCCAGCCTTAGAGGAATACAGATTAGTTACATATAAAATAGATATGTATGCATCCATGAGTTCACATGCACGTACTTATCTCCTTAGCAGAGAGGCATGAAGCAATTGACATCTCAATAGCAACAAGCACCCAGATCTTGTTTTCTGATAACAATTTTCCATAAAAGGAACCAGATCTCCTTAGAGAAACAGCTGTTCTAGGATCAAGGCAGAAAATACAAGAAGCACCCTACAGTGCCCAAAAGAAAGAAAGTGCTCTAAATGAAAGTTAGAACAAAACCAGGAAACTCAAACAATGGCATAAAAGTACAAGAGATGGGGGAACCAACTGAAAGAACCAAATAGAAATTGTACATCCATGAGTCCATACGGATATAAAAAGATGATCAAATAAAGAAAGATTTAGAAGTGGAAAAAGACATAAATCTCTATTGCCAGAAAAATTCCAAGTAATTTCTATAGATGATCCGTCCTTGTCCCTTCCTGGGACAAGAGCATAGAGCATGCTAGATAAGCTACACATCTCGTGTTTAAGTTTATATACATGTCTGAAATTATAACACCGAAGTGCTAATGCTGAAGAAGTCAGAAATCATGAAAATAAAAAATTAACTATGTATTACTGTTTAATAATGGCTCATCTACCATCCCAAACTATTGGATGCCAAGCACACTTCCAAAGACTACTTAGAATTAAGAATGGGTAGCAGGGCATGGTGGCGCATGCCTTAATCCCAGTGGTTTGGAGGCTGAGGCAAGAGGATCTTGAGTTCAAAGCCAGCCTCAGCAACTTAGTGAGGCCCTAAGCAACTCAGTGAAATAAAATATAAAAAAGAGCTGAGGGGCTGGGGTTGTGGCTCAATGGTAGAGCACTTGCCTAGCATGCGTGAGGCACTGGGTTCCATCCCTGGCACCACATAAAAATAAGCAAATAAAGGTTAAAAAAAAAAAAAAAAAGCTGGGGATGTGGCTCAAGTGGTTAAGTGCCCCTAAGTTCAATCCTCAGTACCAAAAAGAAAAAAAAAAATGAAATAAAATAAAAACTGGTATGCTTTATCTCAGTTCTATACATTATTTATGAAAGGTTACTAAACATTTTCCACTTTCTATCTCGATTCGCTACAGTCCTTGTTAAAAGAAAAATATATATATATATCAATAGGTTACTATAGGGAAACAATGTTTTCAAAAAGTCAAGTGAAATAAAGTGATCACCTTATTTATAGACTTGTTTATTTGTTTACTGGTACGGGGACTGAACCCAGAGGCACTTTACCACTGAGTTACGTCCCCAGCCTTTTTACTTTTTACTTGTAGACAGGATTTCACTAAGTTGCTGCAGCTGACCTCAAACTTTCAATTCTACTGACTCAGACACCCCAAGCACTGGGATTACAGGCCTGTGTCACTGCCCAGCTGATCACCATATTTAAATACTCAAACATTTAATGCGAACCATAAACTAATGAGCTTAAAAACAAAAGAAAAAAATCACTGTAATGTATCCATGCAAGCCCTTAGGATCATAGCACTAAATGTGGGTTTAGTTAAGTCTTTTTTTTACCAGGATAAAGTGTCCAAAGATATTGGTTGCAAACACCTCCTGAAGCCCATCAGCAGTGACCCTATCCTGTTGGGTCAGCAGTCCTTCAGCTGTGGAGAACATATGAATCGCTTTTCTGAAATAGCAAAAGACAGTGGTATGACTTTTTAAAGCTTCTTTAATTAAAGACACTCCCCATTTGCCCCACTCCCCCACCAACACATACACACAAGCTATAGCTTCCTTGAGTCTATCATGACAGAAATAGAAATATTAGTTTCTCAGACAGGGTTATTCTGAGTATTAACTGAGATACAAAATAAAAGCTTTCTTTCCCCAAATTCATGGAAATATTTACATACTTACCATTCACACTACCAAAAAGGAAGCCTGTCTCTCAAAACCTGCTTTTAGCAAACATTCTCTTCACCTCTTTCCAAATCAGGATAAAGATAAACTGTTCTGAAGGAAAACAGCTATGCCAAGAGAGAAAAGTCTACCTGCACAGTTTGTTTAACTGCTTAAAAAAAAAAAAAAAAATTAGGCAGGTTTGTTTTTTCACTAGGAATTTTTAGAGCATTGAACATACTAATATGCTGTTTTGCTATGCAATCAATTTAGCAGGTCAAGACCAGTGTTCTGGACACTGAGGAATAGCAGGAAGCAGGTTTATTGGCTGCAGGGTTCAGAGGTAGGTCTCGCCTAAGAATTCTTCCTCTGAACACTGAGTTTAGAAATATCTAGAATTTTATACCCAGTGTACAGGGGGAGGGGGAGCTCAGAGGTTCACAATCTGTAGAAGTCCACATAAAAGTAGTTTTGTTTGTTTTTTCTCTAATGTACTTGGCAGTTAACCCAACCTAGATACAAATAAATCAAGGACATTCTCTGTAAAAAGCAGTGCCTGGGATAGGGAGAGTTTTTCTCCCTTTTCCTTCAGCAGTTGGTTTTCAAGGATTTCTCCAGTGTTTGGGTTAGTCTTATCACACTCTGCTTCAGCAAACATATCTCCTGCCTAAAAACTTCTTTCAGAACTTTTTTCTGATAGTCTAAGAGCAATTATGGTGAGGGTCTCTAGAGAAACTTAATTAAGATTTCCTGTGAAGAAGGGGGTGCCACTACAATGTGGGGTTTGTCTGTGTATGTTTTAATGCAAGAAAAGCAGTAATTAGCATGCAATAAAAATATGTACTTATAAGTAAGTGTACTGAGTCACAAAATAAGACATTTCTTACTCTGGTTTATGATTTTGTTTGTTTGTTGCAGTACTAGGGATTAAACCCTGGGTCTTGAGCATACTAAGAAAGCACTCTACCACAGAGCTATGCTCCCAACCCAGGTAAACAGGTTTTTCTTTTAACATTTTTCTTTTTTTTTTTTTAGTTGTAGATGAACACAATACTTTTATTTTATTTATTTATTTATTTTTATGTAGTCCTGAGGATCAAACCCAGTGCTTCACACATGCCAGACAAGTGCGCTACCACTGAGCCACAACTCCAGCCCCAGGTAAACATTTTTGAAAGCCAATACATCAATGTGTATCGAGAAACTCCCAAGTAAACACTAGTTCTTTGCGTTTCTCCCAGCTACCAGTCAGAGCACCTGACATACAGCTAAGGAACAGCTTCCAAAGCAGCCTTTGTGAGCCTGGAGTCTCCCTGAGAACTCTAACGTAGAAATGTTTCTGCAAATAGGCAGCACACTCAGGCAGACCAAAACCCGACATCCTGAAACATCCAACCACTTGGAATGTCCTAGAGACCTAGAATACCATAAGAAGGAATGTGCATGAAAAAAATGAATGCTTTTCTTTCATGACCTGGTTGTAACACCTGCTTTCTATGATTTCATCCTTCCCAACGTTCCTTTGCCTTTCATTCCCCACAATTTAACACACCAAAGACAAAATTAGGAAAAAAAAAAAAAATACCTTTCTTTCAATCAATTCATCTAGAAAATGGAGATTACCTTGAAAAGAGGCCAGAGAAAAATGCTTTAATATTTAGCTGTGGGTTAGGCATGATCCCAGCATTTAGATACACATAGTCTAATCTTTGAAACCTGCAAGTAAAACATTAAGACAAGATTGTTAGAATAATGAAGACAAAAGGTAGTGTATTCTATCTCTAGCGTATTGAAGGCCCAAGGACAGAAAAATTTTCTGGCTAATTAAGATGGCCACTTCAAGATAAATAAATAAGACAGGGTTATAGCATTTTTCTTTTTTCTTAGCCCCAGTAAATGTTTGAGTTTTTCTTCTTTCTTTTTTTATCTTTTTTTTTTTGGTTTTTGTTTGTCTCTTTGTTTCTCTGCTTTGACACTGGTTTCCGTGGGCTCGAAAGTCAAATCTTCTCTGATCAATAAACCCTTCCAGGTTCCCAATTAGGGAGTGCAGCAACCCTCTCTTAATCTGCTTTCCTGTTATTGCAAAGGTTTTTTTCCTTGCATTTAGTTAGTTGGCTAATTAATTAGCTTACCATCCCCCTAGCTGACAAATAAAATTTATATCACATATAATAGATCTGGCCTGACCTATCACTGCTGGAATCTAAAGGCCAAGATGTCTACTAAAATGGAGGACCCACACGGAGGCCATTCAGCATTCATGGACAAGAACTATTTACCATAAAATGATGAAAGTTCACTGTCATACGGTGACATTATAAGAGCTGAATGGGGGTAAGATATTCTTGGAAAGTTCGGTCCAGAATACTTGTGGAGGGAACTGTAAAATGCTGACTTGAGAAAACTTTTTCATTTTTAAACCTATATAAACCTAAATCTAAGTGTACCCCATTTGAACTAGGCTCAAGATGAGTGGAGCCTCTTCTCATGGTACTCAAAGGTACCATGCACATTAAAAATAATTCCTATAATTCTATGTACACACTGTGTCTTCTGTGTAGACAGAAGGACAGGGCCATAGCTATTAAAACTGGACCTTGAAATACATATATAGCTGCCAATACAGATCACACATAAGTATTTCTTATTCATCTTATAAATAATTAACACTCAAAAGACTCTAGTTACTAAGCTGTTTAAACACTGATCTTATTACCATCAGTTTATCACACAAGGGCCACAAAGATAATAAATAGTTCCAGCTATTGTTTGTGGTTCCATTATCTAATTTTCAAACTTCCATCAAAGAATATTAATCTATTTTGCTAGGAATGAAGACAAAATGCTTAGTGAAGAGTAAACATTGCACTGTTTACATCAAATTAAGCTCTGGCTTCAATAAAAGAACAAAATGTTTTCAAAGATGAAATGATTGACACAGTTGCTCTATTCTGGATAAATGAGAATCACTATTTCTTATGAGTTTTAAACTGCACATATCTAATAAAACAGAGTATTACAGATGGAAAGACCAGGTTTCAGGGATGGTGCTGCTGAAGGGATCCTTCTCAAGCTCTCGTCTCAAATTTACTTCAGGACCAGAACCAACAGTATAGTATGTAGGGTCTACATAGGCAAGAGATCTATCTATACACTTTCAAATATTCCCAAATTCATGAATATCACTATCACCACCATTTCCTAAAATCATGCAATGCTGCCCATCCCAGAGAGAGAGATTTTGTGGACTAAACAAATACATCAAAGTTGCACTAAAAGTTGACGACAGACAACTGAGACAACTACCCTCTTCAATGTTCCCTTCTGTTACACAGCCTTAAATTTGTGCTAAATCACTAAATATCTCATTATATTACTAAATTTGCAATAGACTACCAAATATCTTGAGTCTTTGGAGGCAACTGAGAATAGTCCATACTACAAATATGAAAACTTAATATCTCAAAAGTCAATTATATTGACATGGGCCATTATTCACAAAGGATGAAGGTTCTTTTCCACCAAAAAAGGGAAAAAATAATTTATACAGGTAAGATAACTAGCTGGCTAGGAAGGTCTGGGGAAAGAAGGCCTGCAAATTTCTCTCCTGACTCAGGTTTTTGTTGTTGTTATTCTTTTTAGATATTCGTGATAGTAGAGTGTATTTTGACATATTATACATACATGGCGTATAGCTTATTCTAATTAGGATATCATTCTTGTGGATGTAAATGATGTTGAGTTTCACTAGTTGTGTATTCACATATAAACAGAAAAGTTATGTCTGATTCATTCTACTGTCTTTCCTATTCCCATCGCCCCCTTCCTTCATTACCCTTTGTCTAATCCAATGAACTTCTATTCTTCCCCACCCCACCACCAATTGTGTGTTAACATCTGTATATCAGAGAGAACATTTGGCCTTTGGTTTTGGGGTCTGAATTATTATTTCACTTAGCATGATAGTCTCCAGTTTCATCCATTTACCAGCAAATGCCATAATTTAATTCTTCTTTACGGCTGAGTAATATTTCATTGTGTATATATACCACATTTTCTTTACATTTCTCTGTTGAAGGGCACTTAGGTTGGTTCCATAGCTTTGCTATTGTGAACTGAGCTTCTGCAAACATTGATGTGGCTGAGCCACTTGTAGTATGCTGATTCTAAGTCCTGTTTGTAACTCTATAATGAATCTTCATGCAGTTTCAGAGGCTTGAAGACTCTCTAAGTTATGGAAGAATAAGGGGTATAAACATATCACAATTTATTGGAAAGTAGAACCTGTAAAATCTCCTTGTTTTTTTTTAGAAATATGATGTGACAGAAAACTCCAGGAGTTCAGAAAGAGAGAGAAACTAGATGCACAAAGGCCATAGAGAACAGGAGTGGGGTAAAAATACAGCTTTTGCTTCATAACTTGTGCATTTGTGACAGGGAAATGCAAATGACTATGAAATCACAAAAATAAAATGCAAAGTATTACTGTCCAGGAAATGTCTTTACCAAGAACACTTTCCTTGTATCTATCACATTTCCTCTACTGTGCAAGGAAATAAAATAGTTCCCTGTTTCGTAAAGGCCTCAATTATTTAAAAAGAAATGAAAATTAATCAATGTGGATAATACTATGGCTCACACATATTTTTACTGTAGGATTTATAACCTTTTGGGATCATAAGTTCCTCTTAGAATTTAAAGAAAGGATCCTCTGAACCCAGAAAAAAATGTACTGTGCACCGAGGCACAATTCTATGTGCACTTCCAGGGAAATTAAACACCCAAGGACTCTATTCCTTCATATACCAAATACTCATCAAATGCCTATCACATGACAATTATTGTACAGATATGAAGAAATCTTTACTGCCTGGGGAAAAAGATTTCTGAGGAGCAAGGAAGAGAACTGAGCTTTAGAACAGCCCAACCAGATAAAGTCACATGATCCCATTAGGCATATCACTCCTATTTCTGTATTAGTTTCATCAAGTGTTAAATATCAATACTCTCCCTATCAATTAGTGAATTTGTTATGTGGAAGAAATATGTAAAAATAGGTTCAAATATCAAAGGAGTTACATTAATTTAAGCCATTACAACTGACCATATATCAGGGTATATTCACAAATTTATCTTCGTGACTGAGAATGAAAATGTGAAGCATTGAAATGAATCTGAGATGTATTGAGGATCACTCTACAGATTTCCTCAGCCTAACTTCTTACCTGTTCAAAGTTTTCCTATCCTTTGATATTTTATTAAATATTATGTTACACAATCACATGAGAGAGAAATGTGACAATAGGAGACATACCTTTGCTTAAGTTCTTTGCAAGCCTCGAACACTGACTGTAAGTTGCTGACATCCACCTGCACAGTGGTGACTTCAGCAGTGGGGTAACAGGCCAACAGAGTAGCACGGACAGCTTCTGCCTTGCCCGTGTTCCTGCACGCCAAACAAAGGTAAAGCTCATTGTCTTCTGCCAGAAGCCTCTTGCAAAGGGCTAGGCCGATGCCACTGAGAAAGCAATTCAGGTACAAGATATATGTAAATTCAGATGGTGCTAAATAAAGGCATTTCTTTCTGACTGTATCAACTTGAGCTCCAAGGAGGAGTAGAGACAGAAAAAAAAAATACTTAAGCATTATTTAAAGAAAAGAGGAATCTGCCACTTTAATAGTCATTTGTTCAGGATGATGTCTCGTTTGTTTCTCCCATTCAAAAAAATCTCAATGGCACAATAACTGGTTTTCATTATGTACTTATTGTGCTATTCATGAAAGTGATACATTACTAGCAAGTGTTGAAAAGAGCATTTTATTAGCCGTTTCTTGTGCTTATGGTTTATTTTGCTGTCTACATTCTTCAAGGTCCAGGGCTCCGCCACCTATTTGTTAGAGTCTGTAAATAAGTCAAAATAACACCTGGCATTTTGCCAGGGGAATGTTAGAGTTCGTAAACAAGTCTGGATGGTGCCTGGCAAAATGCCAGAGGGAGTGGTTTGAGAAGTAACAAAAGCGAGCCATTAAGTGTGGAGATTCCTTATTGGTTGACTGATGTATCTAGTTTATGCTAATTAGATAAGCTGTGTGGAATGTATAAATACTGCTCCTGTCCTGCAATAAACGGCTCCCACTCCTGCTGTATCAACGTACACAAGTTATTCGTCACCCTCCGCTTATTTTGCCCAGCCAGCCGGGCTGCGGCACCTATTGGTATCATGGCCACTATAAGGAGTACCAGAAATCCCTGATAAGGGAATGAATGAGTTTTTCAGGAAGAGGCATCAGTGACAGGCAGGAGGTATAAGTCCCTCTCTATTACTGTGACTGAATAACCAATACAAAGAGAAAGAACTCAGTATGATTGAGTAGGAGGTAGCAATAAATGTTAGATGGGGACCAAGAAAGGGAGGCAGGGACAAGTATGCTTAGACTTTAAATAAACTACTTCAGAAAGAGCACTATAAAACTTCCCACTAGATGGCGAAAGCAGTCAGATCATCTGCTGGGACTAATGAAAACCGGGGCAATAAATTAACTATTAGAACTCCAAAAAGAGCCTGAAACCATCAGTAATATGTTGGCCCTACCAATACTGCATCAAGTATGTTATGTTTATTCATCTTCACTAAAGAATAACAGGACTTTAAATATAAAATTTCACATATCACAATATATGAAAAAGTCAATCCTGCTTTATTTATCCCCCGTTGGCAAAGTAGTAGAGGGCATACCGAAAAACTGTGCATGGCAGACACCTACATAACTGATTTAGTTAAATATGAATATGGTTAGATAACTGAAGCAGGGCAATCTTAAATGACATTTACCATATTTTCTGTCTTAATCTCTCAAAACGCCAAAAAGCAATTAGTAGAAAAATGGATTGATTGATTTCATCCTCCACACATTCTTTGTGAAAGTACAAATGAGAAGTAAAACAGTCAGTCAATAAAGGAGGCTGAGAGTCCAGGTGATCAATCTCGGAAAATTATGAGCTAATTACTCTGCACTAGACTATGCCTTAACAGGAATCATTTTTTCCTATGTTCCTATCATATACTCTGTACAGAGTATGTGTTAGTGCTGTGTGAAATGAAATAAGACACCAGCTCCCCACCGCGCGCGGGCTCCCAATGCTCATGGATGTTGAAATTTTAAAACTAGGAGCTCAAGACATGGCCACGTGCTCAGCACCGAACTAAACTTCAGGAATTCACAGTGTATATACTTCAGAGTGGGTCAAAGGCGTGTGCAGGGTCCGCGTAGGAATATTCCTTTTCCCTTGATAATCACAAGCAACCCTGACGACTTACTGGTGGTGTAGTTCTCCCTTACACTGCCATGTTTTAATTCAAAGCACCAGTTTCTGAGTACCTCAAGGGGCCAGCATGCCCCATACCTTGGCGAAGGAACCAGAGAATAGTAGGACGGGGTCTCGGCCCAAGTCCCCAAAGGAGCAAATTCAAAGACAGGCAACTGCCCGGGTTGTCAAAGGCAGGTCGCCGGCTTCTGCTCCCTCCGACCCCAGAACGCAGCCTCTGCAATCCCCAAAGAGCCCTCACCTGCTCGCCCCGGTGACCAAAACCACCTTTCGCATCTTCGCACACTCAAGAGCCGAGCAGTAAAGCAGGTCTCCACCTCAGCGTTCGGAACCCCTGCTAATTCATACTAACTTTGGAACCTCCCCTCTCCCCCGCCCCGCCCCCAGAGAGGCTGCACCCAGGCGCACGCCCACCAATGGGGGACCGATCGGGACTCTTGCGTCATCGGCTCCACACCGTGCCTGCCAATCTCAGTCCGCCGTCGGCGCGCAACGCCTAGGCCGGGTGGAGTGAGATAGGCCGAGGGGCGGAGCCGCGTGACGCAGAGCGTCAAGCCAATCCAGGAAGTCCCCGCCTACTCCGGGCCGAAGGTACCTCCCGCCCCGCTGCTCGGGGCTTGGGGCAGCTGCGTTTTTCCGGATGGTGGTGCTCTTTGAGCGGAGCATGGGTTGCCGTGGCTCCTACAGAGTCGATGTACTGGCGCCTCAGAATGGTTTTAGGATAGTTGCACCAGAGCTTGTATTAGAGAAAAGGGATAGATATAGGAGCTAAAGTTCAGGGATTATCTGCTTTTCCACTGTTTTTTTTTTATGTTTATCACATTTATTAGTAATGTGCAACAATGTTTAAGATGACATCAAGTAAAAATAATGCATATTATACATAATTATGTGAAGCATATATTAACTTTTGAAAAATATTGCCTAAAATAGAAAATCTGAATATATGTGAATTTCTTATTTATGAATTGTGAAATTTGGAAGAAATATTTGTATGTTTTGTATTTTATCATTTTATCAAAAAAAAATCTCTCTTATATAACTACAAGTTAAGAAAAAGAATAAAAGGGATAAAGGGAAAGTGAGGAAATTAAGAAATAAAGATAAATGCTTGAAACTTTCTAACAAAATAAATTTAAAATGATCACTTTGTTCTTTGCATTTAACACATTTAAAAATTCAACCTAACTTATGCAAGTAATAATGTGATTGCAATTTGTAACTAATAAAAAAAAGTGTGTCACATTAGATTGGGTAGAGAGAAGTGATGGGAGGGGAGGAGAGGGGAAGGCAGGATAGGAAGGGCAGCAGAATAAAATAGACATTATTATTGCTGTATGTATATAGGTGACTGTATGACCAATGTGATTCTGCAACCTGTACAATCAGAAAAATGAGAAATTTTCTACTGTTTTTTGAGTGTATAGATCCAGCTTAATCCTCTTTGGGAAAATGAACATTGACTTTATTAAGAATTTTATGTAGAAACATGCATGAAATACCAATCTTCAAAGTTTGGAAAGTGGTATGGAATCAGATATTCTCAGAACTTCATACTCAGAATGATGTACTGAAAATATACTATAATCTACATCAATGCCTCTCAAACTCTTTCTGGCCAAGAACCAGTTTTTTGTTTCTAAGCCATTCTATATGCGTATTTTTGGAAAATACAAAAAACAAAAAATTACTGGAAAAATTAAAAACAAAATGCATAAAAATTACGAGCCCTAGTTTTTTTTATTAGAATCAACACATATAAAAGTACTCAGCTAAACGACTGTAAAAAAAATTTCTACTGTTTCCTCTAGGTTTCTATATTTCTAGTAGACTGAAGAACCATTACCATGTCCTGTTAACTGAATTAAACTGTGCATCATCATACATCAAACCTACTGAATGTGCTTTAATCCACTCCATGGCCTCTTTCAAAATTTCAGTTACTTATGAACAGCTATGATCCCTAAAAAACTGGGATAATTGGTATTGGTTTTTGATCCTAGACGTTTTGATTAATAATACCACTGACAATAATCATTTATCTTATGCCAATAAAATTAGATTTTAAAAAGCCAATCTGATTATTTGAACATTAGATTCCTAGATAAAAATTCTTCATTATTGAGGTGGGACTCAACTTTAATTATTATCCCACTTTCAATTGCTCTGAAGAGACCACAATTCAACAATATTTTCTGAATGTATTAGAGTAATATTAACCCAAATCTTGAGAATATAAATCAAACACTTTTAAAATGTCCTGTAGCTCAGCAGGCACATGTGAAAGGAGTGAGAGGAAAGAGAGATGTGTGACCATCCCAAAGAAAATTTCTACACAGAAAGTAGAGGCTACAGACTCCAGAGGTTCAGCATCACCACAATCTTGCGATGATAGTGCAGGATGGAGTGTGAATTATGTGAAGGCCATTTGACTGCAGAGCAAGGGCATTGGGCTCTCATCCCTTATGACTTCCATTTAACTGAATGAAGTAACTTTGGTCTCTTATTCCTTTTTTTTTTTTTTTTTTAGTATAATCTGCTTTTTTCAGTGTGCTGTGAGCTTTGAAAGATGGGCTAACCTACTAGAATAAAACCGTTTTTAATAGATATCATTTAATTTTGTATTTTAAAAATGTTATAACAGGGAAAACACAGCTCAATAAATATTGGAACTTTTTTTTTTACTAAGCAGGTGAGTTTGGGTAGGTATGTTTTTATAATCGCAAGATGAATAGGTTTGGGTTGTGCAGAGCTCATTCTGTTTTCCTAGAAACCAGGCACTCAATGATTCCATCTATCACTGACAAATCTTGGTTCCTGTTATTTGAATAGTAAATGTAGCAACTGCTCTTTGACTATCTATTTACTATTTTCTATAATAAATCTGCCTTCACCCCAAGCCCTGAAACTGACCTCTGATTCCTTTTATGGAGACTGAAGCAGTCCTTCAATGGACAAGGATGAGTAAATGTATCTTTTGCTTCTATAATAGAGCGGGTTTTGATTCTTACAAACTTCTCTAGAAATAACTTTCTTGTAATTTGCAAACAAGAGCAAAAGAACAGCTGCCAATGGACACACACAGCTTCTTATGTTCATATCTTTCACCTCTCTACCCTTGAAATCACACATTTAGTCTGGCCTAAAACTACCTCAGGAGTGAAATTTTATCAGGTTCATTGATGGTAAAAGGTTACATGTTGCCCACACTTGAAAAATTTGTCTCATGGAGGACTCAACAACTACAGAGGACTACTTTCAGATATGAGTATGTTCATTTCTTTTTCAAATATGAAGTGAATATAAATATAAAATTATAAGTGTAATGAATCAGTTTGCTAGTCTTCAACACTTAACAGAATAGAGTCCCTCAAGCTGCTAGTTAAAAAAATGAAGACTAGACATTATCTTTGTCCTCATTAACGACTTATATATCCAGATGCATGCATTGTGTGTGTTTGTGTGTATGTATGTGTGTGTGTGTGTGTGTGTGTGTGTGTGAGAGAGAGAGAGAGAGAGAAATACACATCTCTCATATCTACTTTTAAACCTTGGCAACAGGTGCTGATAATAGAATCATACATCTCTGAACATCTCTTAAGTCCTTGTTTACTTTTCCTTCTTTGCCCCCAACCCACTACACTGCACAGCTATGGGAATCACTGTTGAGTCTGAGAATGAAACCAGATACACTGAAGAATCAGAATGTGTCTTTATGAGCCCTCTGATTATTCTTTGAGAATATATATATATTCCCTTGTCTACCATGACCGCTATTGAAAGAAATGTGTTCATGTTACTCAGATAATTGAAAATACAAATTTATTCTTCAGGCTAAAAATAATGTGTTATGTTGACTGATTTCACACTAATATCTATCATGAAAACTGAATCTATATTCTGATTGTGTATAATTTTGTTGGTTTGTGCATTGTGTACAATCTAAGATAGACCATATTTGAATTTAGCAGGGATTTGTATATATCAAACAAGACAACTCTGTAACAATAACAAGAAAGGTCCCCAATAAACTCTAGACTGGTTTCCTTAGAACTGGATAATTAATTTGAGGATATAAAATCACAGACTCTGGTATATTTGGATATGTCAGAGACTAGAATGTTTTTCTTCCAATAAGGTGTTAGAAACCTATCTAAATAGCCCTGTCAGACAACCTCAGCAAGAGACAGCCATACTGTATAACTTCCCTATCTCTGTCCCCATGTCCCATTACTTCTCCAAAACTGATGTAAGAAATCTCAGAAATCTCAGGTGATGTTTACATAGAAATAAGGATTCATTAGTATCATAACTCTTTAATCATTGTTATTTACAATTTATCATCTGACAGAGAATAAATAAAGAAAAGAAAATATACAATTGGTATCATGTTTCTTTTTCTAATACAGAGAATTTTTACTTATTCTATTTTGGAATGACTATAATAGTTTTAAGCAAAAATTAAATCCATTTGCTGTTTACCCCTTGATGAGGCACATTATCCTCCAAAGCCTGTGGAATAATGCCCAGATGTTTCCTCATCATTGCTGCAGAAACTCAGTCCTCCAAAAAAAGTTACCAGACAACAGGGGGAAAAAATAGGATATCATGAACAGTAAAGAACTGTTAGGCTAGTTTACAGATTCTTGGTGTGTGTGCAATAATTTTCCCAACTTTCAATTACTTCCAAACCTCTTCTTTAAAAAAAAAAAAAAACAATTTTACAGTTCAAGTAATTACCTCATCCTAACATACTCTGCCTTAAGTTTTTGGTGCGTTTTGTCATTGTTGTTATTTTCAAATTCTTCCTTAACATGCACAGGCTAGCTTGGGAGGTAGATCCCTTCACCTGTAAAGATGTTGACAAAGTGTCTACAGGAGAAACTAAATAGCTTGTTTCAGGAACTGGGTTTGGAGCTAGTGTTTGGTCCTTACTTTTAATCTGGTACAGTGTTGAGAACTACCTTGCACTGCTGTCTAATTACCTCAAAGAATGAAGCATTTCCATAGATCAATTTTGCTATTACCAAGTATGCAAATGGACAATGTATTTTACCTGGTACAAGTATGAGCACTATGTCCTCTTATTTGAAAATAAAATTTCTGTTACAACAAAGCAATCTCACTAAATTCACCCTAGTTATACTAGATGACAGGGTTTTTGTCTCCATCTTTTATTCATTCAAAAAACAACATTTGGAAAATGTTTATCAAGTCTTCACTTATGTGCTAGGAATTTTACAAGACACACACTGTTATAGTCTTGTGACCCTTTAATAGGGCAGCTTTAAAATGGCACTCACAAAACTCAAAGCTGTAATCCACAAAAACAGCTTCAACTTCTCTAGGTTATTGTTCCCATTAAGAACAGATATTTAAGCAAATGAAGCTTCTCTGCTACTCCAAAAAATAGTGTTTTATTACACATTCAGGGTCCACACTATTATATTGTATTCCTTCCACAAGCTATCCATGGTGTCATTAACTCTTGACCAAAATACTGATTTACCAGAAAAATTCTTCTTGTCTTTGATAAAAACCCTACTCACCTGTAGAAACTGCAGGAACCATTTAGCACTTCCTTCCACAGCTGAGTCTCTATCCAACAATCTATAGATGGATCTTACTTTGGTATTATCTAATCCTAAGTCATCTTTGGATTGTAAAACTAATGGTAAAATTTAGAAGCAGGATAGGGACGATATTGCTTAACAATAAATGAACATATTAATTTGTTATATTCTCTTGAATTTTGCATAATTGTATCCAGATAGTGTCTGATACATCCAAGAAAGGACAGGTTACAAATTATCAAGGGTTAAAAGAATTCAGTACCTAAAGGAATATATGTATGAAAATGGTGAAATCCAAATAAAATCTGTAGTTTAGTTAGAGGTATTACACCAATGTCAATTTTCTGGTTTTGAAAATGGTTCAAAAGGGACTATGGTTTCTGTGGTTGAAAATGGGCTTATGTAAAATTTTATCAGTTGGGGAAAACTAGATCTAGAGTAAGAACATTCTACACTTTTTTTTTTAAACTTCTTGAGAGTCTTTCAAAAAGGAGATAGCAACTAAACAATTACTCATTAGTCTTCTGCCACCACGCAATGTATCTAATTGGAGCAGACGAAGACATTTATCTGTTTCTATACAAATGTGAAATTTCAGTTCAGAAGTATTTCCCAGAGTAGATCAGGATCTGCATCTTCCAGAAATATTAGTGACCTACCACATACACTAACAAAGAACAAAAATATGACGACAAGAGGAGACTAACATGGCAAGATCCGGGTTTATGAATTCATAATAGCTATACATTGTAATCCTTTTCATTTTTTTTAGTTTTGAGAACAGATGCTGTTGTTTTAGTATATTCCTTTGCAACATCTTCCTTTTCCCTCCTTTAGACACTCCTATTCTACTTTACTCAAAACACATGGCCTAGCCCCACATCATGGCTTTCTTGTGGGAAGACTGGATGGAACTAGAAACATGCATGTTTTTAACGTGGCACATAACTCATTGTGTGGACACCAGATGAGATTTAGTTTTACCTAACTTATGCCTATTTTTTCCAGTTGTCTGTTGCCATTCTGGGCACAGCAATGATGGACATCCTTGAAAATGGATTTCATTAACAAAGGCAAGAGGAGGGAGTGCAAAGTTTCAGAAACTACCATTAGCTCCCCGTATCTAGGTCTTCATGTCTAAAATAGCCCTTGGAAAGTCAAATCCAGTTCAGGCAGAGAGTTGACCTTTCACCAAGAAGTAGTCTAGAACACATAGGGGCTTAAACTGCCTCCCTCACCCCCTGACTCTGAAATTAAAGGATCATTCCCTGATAGTTATGTGTTTTTAGATCCATGGAGGACATCCCTACATACCTTTAAACAATAAAAACAACAATCCTGTTTCCATTACTGCACCTGTCTTTTCATTTTTAATAAATATTTTATAATCTCTATCACCCAGTATTTCCTCTTCACCATCCCTACTTCAAGTCACTTTTTCTATCCTTTCTCAGGTCTCTTTCTAAATCTTTGCTTCCTTGCTTCAGAGCGCATTCCATCAGCTCCCGTTACCCCTGTTTCTACCTTGTTTGACTAGCCCCTATCCATGGCTCCCATGCACTCTCATTGCCTCTTTTTATTGCCTCTCTACTATTGCCACTCTCTTTCCTAACCCCTCCTCAGCCTCCCTGCCCAGTCATATGCACATTCATGTATTCATTTTTTGTCCCACTTGCATACCTCCCTCTTGGCTATATATTCTTGAACACTTACAAGTGATCTTTCCACAGCTTACTCTTCCTGGATACTTCTTTTCACTCCGGTAAACACTTGTGAACTAATCATATATGTGTCGACTGGACAGCACATCAAGATTTTGACCTAGCTATCACACATTACTCAGCACAAGTATAAATTAAAATCTTGACTATCTAAAAACACAACCTTGAAATAAAATAGCTTACATGCATCATGAAGAGGATAACTTATAGCAAAGAGAAGAAGGTCCTATACTTTCTTATCATTTTCCCTATTTCTTTTTTTTTTTTTTTTTTTTTTTTTTTTTTTTTTTTTTTTTTTTTTTTT
>NW_026000019.1:25916238-26028730 GCF_001458135.2 Marmota marmota marmota
TTTTTTTTTTTTTTTTTTTTTTTTTTTTTTTTTAATATTTATTTTTTTTTTTTAGTTTTAGGCGGACACAACATCTTTGTTTTGACACAACATCTTTGTTTTGTACGTGGTGCTGAGGCTTGAACCCGGGCCGCACGCATGCCAGGCGAGCGCGCTACCGCTTGAGCCACATCCCCAGCCCAATCCCTATTTCTTTTCCTAGCTTCATTCCTCTAATTTAGATTTGAACACCTTTTTAATATAACATACTAAGTCTACATACTAAGTCTTTACCATTTACTCTGTTGGGTCACTTCAGATTTGTGCTGCTAAACTCTACAGGTACGAGTTAGGTTAGAAGTTAAACCTATGTCTATAGTGCAATTTCTCAGTGCCAAAAGATGGAGAATTCTTCATCCAGAAAAGGATACTTATACATGATAATACATATTTGGCTGCCACCTAAAACAGATTACTTCCATGACTCAAGGTCAGGAAAATTCATATACTTTAATAACTTTTTAAATATTTTTAAGTATGGGGTCATGAAATACAGTGAATTGAGGCAGAATCCTAAAAAGTCATAAGCAGAAAGATGTTAGGCTATGGAAGGGGAAACGGTCTGGAGGTAGTCCTACCAGAGGCGTATGGATAAGTAGACTGTAGGTTCTGATGTCACATCCTTTTATTTCTAAGGAAGTTAATACTTTCCTTGAGATCAGAGGGTGGCAGATCTCATAGGAAAACATGTCTGGCCCTGTACATACAAAATGAAATAAATATTATAGAAATGGTAATGCTAAGGCACTATACAGTGGCAGGTGCCATTGTTACTACTATTACAGTAACTTCTCCCAAGATCCCTTCTACCAACCACATTTTCCAGAACAAGAGATGACCAGATTACTGAATCCACATCAGTTATAGAAACAGTTATCCAATAAGCACTTCAATGCCATCTAATTCAATTTACTCACTTTACAGATAAGAAAATAACATTCAGAGAAACAAGATGGCACACTTGGCTTGAAGCAAAAGATGGTCAAACATTCTCCCAACTCTTAAACCAAAGTTAGTCATGGAAGAGACTGAAGCCCAGGCTTAGAACAACCAGGGGGAAAAGGTATTTGCTATAGTCAGAAGATGACCTGCAAAATGAATGTGGGGACTTAGATTTATGTTCATGCAGGGCCTGGAACAATTTTGAAAGCTAAATGGAGAAACATTGACGTTTCTAAGAGACTATGAGACGTCAGACCATGGAAGCAAGAGAAGCAGATCCAAGGGATCAAGACTATTTCTTGCCACCTTAGGAAGCTAGTTTTGTAATCTTCTCTTAATTTTTTCTCAGTGGGAATTAAGGGTCCTCTTTTCTAGTTTTCCCACTGAATCTGGAAATTTATCATGTGTCAAAGGCTCAGAATCTTCTCTAAGGAGATTCCTACTCAACAGGTATCCACTTCCATGAATTCTGAGAATCAGAACCTCATATTTTTCTGCTGACCATACTATCTTGTTAACAAGAAGATGAACACTAAGCAGTAGCACTGAATGGCCGTCCTAGGCCTCTCTGGAATCAATGATTCTTGGGGTTAGAAAAATCATTAAATATTGTCTAATATAGCTATCTTTCCTCTATTTGAAAGCCTTCATCTTCTTGCATAGTTCTTTAGCCTATATATGATCCTCTGAAAAAGACAAAGGACTCTCCATCTCTGGAGGCAGCCCATTGATTCTTATATGTCCTGACTGGATGTATTTTCCCTAAAAAGAATAGATTTCAGTTTCCCTTTAATGTCTCCTCATTGGTTCTGGGTCAACCTTTTGGGGACACTCAGAACAGATCTACTCTCTGTTATACATGTCCTTTCGGTATTTATGCCTGAGAAATTCAGTCTCCAGTTCACACATCCAGTGATGTCAACCATTAATAGAAACTTGTACAAGGTGAACCAAAGGGTCTATCATCAAGCTATTAAGACACCAGCCTTTAATAATTAAAAAATCAGATGCCCACTAAAACACACACATAAAAATTTCTTAACAAGACAAAGAAGAGGACCCTCACAAGTGGATATTGAATAGGATACTTGTTATCTGTCCTTCATAGAACTCCTTTCTTACATCTGTTATCCATTCAAGAATCCTTCCATGCAGGATATACTTTTTTAAAAAAATAACTGTTCTCTTACATTTAGCCTTGCAGCAGACATTCTTTCCTATCCATATCCCCTATTACTTTATAAATGCATTTCAACCATGACCCCTGCCCACGAATGAAGAAAACACCCATTCCAAAAAACTAGGACTTTTCCAGAATACATTATTCACTTTGATAGGAGCGGGAAATCAGAGAATGGTATATGTTCAGAAGCCAAATCAGAAAACCATCTGTGGTAAGTTGTTAAATATCAAGTCTTCAGATTCTCCATGGCTACTCCATGCTTTCCCTAAGTCTAATCTCATGTTTCCCAAGACCTTAGTATTCTTCAATTTTTTTTTCTCTTTCTGAAGATACTTTATAAAAGGTGACATGGAAAAATATTATAGAATCTGCACATTTATAAACATAAGCATATTTAACCTTTATAAATTATCTAAATTTTGTAGCTTTTGTTATCTAACCCTTTGGTATATCAAGATTTCTTTTACTAGATTTTATCTGCCCTAGGTTTTTTTTTTTTTTCTTTTGTAGTGCTTTAATATAAAAAAAAAAGTATATATCAGACAGTGGTAGGGAGTGAAGGAGTGGCATGGGGGAGGTGAGGGACAGAGAGAGAACAAAGCAAAAGGCCTTTGTCTCTCAGTTCCGTAAAATGTCCGGATGGAGTGGCTTAGGTATGGTTGAGTGGTAGGTCTTGTGGGAAGAACCTGGGCCATTGGAATGCTGTCACGCATTGATGGCATCACTCATCCCCTTGTTGAAGGAGCAAAAGGTGGATTTCTTGAAATGATGGACGGTGCTTTGTATCTCTTCTCCAACAGCTGAGCATCAGCTTATACACAGAGTCAGGGCAAATGGCTGGTTGAGGGAGGTAAATCTTTGGAAACAAAAATTTAAAGAAGAAAGAGAAAAAGAAATATTAAGATCAGGAAACAAAATGAAGACTGGTTGCATCATAGTTTAGTCATCCCCCTTGCCCACTTTCTTGAACTTGATAACTGAAATGGGTGTCCCTACACTCTATCAAACTTTTAAACTCTACATCATGTACAACCACAAGAATGATATCCTAATTAAAATAAGTTATATTCCATGTATGTATAATATGTCAAAATACACTGTCCTGTCATGTCAAATAAAAAAATGTTTTTAAACTTTTAAAATTTAAATACTGAAATTTAAATAAGAAATTCAATAGTAATTAAATAGTAAAATGTAATAAAATAAAAATCAAATAAATTATGTTTAATCCATTAGTTTAGAAAATTTTCATCAAAAAATTTACATTTGGATGTTTGTAGATGAGTTTACTCAGCTTGTAATGATGCTATTTGGCTTTGGCCTGGCTTTAGTCAAATACGGACTTTTAGTCCATAAGCATTGATAGTCAAAAATGTATATTTTGTGCACCACTAGCACTGATGAAGGTAAAAATAGTGGACTTTTTTTTAAAGGTCCACTATATTTTTATTTATAAAAAATAAATAAAATAAAATCTATAGGAGAAATGTCTCATAACCAAGATAATTTAGACCCCCCCCTAAAAAATATCTAAAGGATATCTATCTACTAGCAAGCTTTAAATATCCACTCATAGGAATATCAAAAAACTGAATCAACCAAAAAAAAAAAAAAAGCACCCAAGTCTTCATCTGTTCATCCTGAAATACTCTTACCTGCCTCCCCTGGTCTCGGAAGAACTCTCCAGTATTTTCAATAACCTGTTCATCTGACAGCTGAGAATAGGGCTGCTCTTGGCAAAAGGTGAATGTCTCCCACAGAGTCACCCCAAATGCCCACACATCACTTGCTGTAGTGAATTTGCCCTATTGAAGTCAAAAAAAGGAAAAATCAGGATAACCCATGCAAAATAAGAGCAGGTTATATTTTCATAATCTGGAGTTAATTTCCTTTCCTCAACCCAGGGCAAGGAATACTGAAACTGCCAAGATCTCACAGAGGTTCTAGAAATGACAATGTGAAGTTGTCAAAAGGCAAGCCATTCTTTCATCTTCATGATCTCAACTTAGTTCTGCTTTTCTTACAGATGAGAACCAGGAGCTGAAAGGAACACAGCCACAAAGCATTCATCATTAACTGAATGTCAGAGATTCAACTTTTAGGCTCTAGGGTAGCTTGGAAAAAGGTCCCTGGGAAAGTCAAAATAAGAATGGAAAGTCAACTGTTTGTATGTTAGAGATAGAGGAATCTGGTTGAAGTGTCTGGAGTTAAGTCCCTGAGTGAATCCAGCACTCTTTCTTCCCACTTCAGTGATAGTCATAGTCTTAAAAAAGAGACTATCAAGTGATGGCACTAAGATTCAGATGTAATTAGCATGTAGTAAATACTCGGACCCTTTTTATCCAATAAATACAACCACACAGCAAAGTAGATGATATATTTAGACCAGAAAAATGACAGGAGAGGGTTTGCCAAGTTACCATGGTTAATAAGAACATAAAGTATTGGAGAAATTGAAATTTGAGCCAGGGTCTCTCTATCTCAGTCTTAAATATTTTTTAACAACATAGATACAGCAATTACTATTTACCTTAGAATTAGGTAAAATATAAAGATTCACATATAGAGATGAAAAAATTATAAAGATTTTTGAAAAGTTGTATATATTACAGCATCATTATTAATAGCAAGAAGTTGAAAAGATATTATTAAAATCAAATTATAAAGATATTATTAAATCACAGAACATATCCCTACAATAGAAATGATTCAGTCACTAAAACCATGCTTTAAACAATATGTAATGATATTAGACATTAAAAATATATAGAATTGTATGAGTTGGCATCATTTCAATTACATAATATACATCTTGCACAGAAATACACATAAAGAAATTAATGCATATGAAAAAATTCTCAAAGGAAATATACTAAAGTATTAATTGATGAGGGGAAGGAGATAATTTTATATATATTCTCATTTCAAAATTAATTTTTGAATCCTGTAAAAGGATGAGCTGTAAATAATCAAATTAGCTAAAAATAAAACCAAAGTGACTTTTCTCTGCAGTACTACAAAAGACAAAATTACATGTACACAGTATTGTAGGAATTAAAAGTACATAGTCTATTAATCCTTTTAATCAGCTAAATGTTTATAAAACCAGCAATGGAAACTCTTAGGTATGCATGGTCATATAACATCTCCAAGAAAGACATTAGAAAAAGTCATTCATTCATGATGGAGAATACCAGGAATTAAGTAAAAGGTAGAAAACAAATAATGATAAACTTAACGAGTAAATGGTAAAGACCATAAAAATATAGTAATTAGACAGGATTGTTGGCACTGACATCTAGGGCAAAATCTACTGAGCAACATGATTATGAAGTTAACATAGAAGAAAAATTCTTTATGTGATTAACATTTCTTTACATAATAAGATTTTTAAAACCCTAAGACCGATGAGGATGTGGAAAGGGTTGAAAAAATATGATACTGAATCCCACATCATACTGTTTAACATTCTTTCCTAAGGTATATTACTTTTTTTCAATTAATAGGCAAGTATTGAATAATAATAATAATAATAATAATAATAATAATAATTGGTACACAAGAAAGATCATCTCCAATCAGAGAAAATATGAAGGTCTGTGGAGCTTGGCTCCTGCTGTCTTTGATTTGTCCCCACCTAGGGTAGGGCTTACAAATGCCAGGAACTCACCAGCAAGATGCTCTCCCAAGACATCCAGCGTATAGGGAGCACTGCGCGACCCTGGATCCGGTAGTAGTCACCACTGTATAAGTTTCTGCTCATTCCAAAGTCAGCTATCTTGATGGTGTAGTTCTTACCCACTAAACAGTTTCGTGTAGCCAGATCTCGGTGGACAAAATTCAGAGAGGAAAGGTACTTCATGCCAGAGGCAATCTGGGTAGCCATAAACTTCAGGTTGACATAACTGAGGAAAATACAAGAGAAGAGAAAGTAGCCTGTGGATACAGGAAGTCAGGAAAGGTACTCATTCTAAAGTTGATATCAATACACCAAGCATTTAAACCTTAACATTCTTTCTCTATTCTTAAAGAATCCCTTTTGCATTCTTCCGAAGGGTCAGCTGCTTTTTTATTCCCTACAGAATAGTCACTCACCATGCCAGAAAAATGATAAACTTTAAGGCTCATTGCTCTCTGTTTTAAAACTCCAAGTGACTCTCATGACCACAGGGAAGAGATAGAAGACCTGGCTTATTTACCTGACAGTGGGTACATTGCTGGAGCAAGAATTGGCAGGCTCATGGCGGGAAAGAAACTGATTGAGGTCTCCATTCTCCATGTATTCCGTGATCATGCAAAGAGGGTCATCGGTGATACACACAGCTAAGAGACGGATGATGTTTGCATCCTTGAGCCGGGACATGATCTTTATCTCCTTAAGAAAATCATTCCTTTGGAGGATACAGACACAGATAAACTCAGAGATTGCCGGGATCAGAATGAAGAGGGGAAGTATGCACATCAAAGTCTATTTCTATCCATTACACCAAGGCTCATTTGTCTTTGGGAAATCTTTGAAAGGACAGAGAAATTGGTGCCATGAACTGTTTCATTCTCCATATCTCCTGGAACATCACTATTCAATTATAATGGTTTTAAGAATAAGATTTATGATTTATTCACATATAAATCGCATTCCTAGTATTTAACAAAATGCCTGTCATGCAGAAAGTGGTCAATATTTACTAAATCAAATATATGCTGCATAAAACTACTCTGAAAAATAAAACTTTTCACTGGAAATCATTTGCCTTTTCAAAAAGCCACAGATTCACACTATTAATAAAGTCAAGAAAGTTTTTATAAAGTGGATAACCACCTTCTGGTTTATCTCATAATTTTTTATTTTCTCTTATTGATTTTTCTTAATGTAGTCTATTCCCACAGTCAGTCACAACACACATTGGTAGCATGTTCTTTAAAGACTATGGTGGTAAAGTGGGGTCATGTCAAAAGAAGTACTCACCTAGTCAAGACTAATAATTCTCTGAGTACATAGTGACAGTCATTCTTGAGTTATAAAGTAGCAACATTTGCTTTGGTGAAGCTACAGCCCACATTCTTAAAAGTATTGGAGTCTCCTATGTGTTGCATAGGAATTTTCTTCTGAAAGCCATACTATGTCAGTATTAACCCTTGGAAACAATATAGTCCTAATTCGAGATCTTCCTTCTTCATTTTTCCCTTTATTTAATCTTAAATCAGAGGTTTCCATGGCCTGGAAGGGCCCAGAGTCTAGACCATTCAGCACTGGTCAGTACGCTGGGCACAGTGCAGCATGGCAAACCTCACCAAATAAAACAATGACAAGGACTTTATCATATTCTATGTTTTTGTTTCTCTCCTTGCCATTTTTTCCACTCATGTGCTAAGATTAATATGAAAAATACTCCATCTCTCCATGGGAACCAGAGAACGTCACTTTTCATTCACGCTAATATCCGTAAGACTGAAATTCTCAGTTAAAAGTACTCTGTTCCATCTCTCGCCTTTCTCTCTTTTTGATTCCACACCCTGTTAATTTCAAGACTTAGTGAAATAGGAATAACAAACTTTATCTCACTATGAATATCAGTGATAAGAATCAAGGCAACCCAAATGCATATGTTAACCAGATGTGCAGATTTTTCTGGAACACACAAACAAGCTTTCAATCAGCATGCCTCTCTGTGTGAGAATTAACTCACCATTACTGTAATGGAAAGGCTCTCAGACAATGGAGTATGACTGGAAACAGCAATTTATGAAGTAAAGGATCCAAGAGATTATTAGCAGTTTGAAAAACTGCTAAAGGATTGTGGATCCTTTTGCTTTAAGGTCCATGGATACTTTTCCAACTAGAGGCAACTTCTCATGTGTGGGGTTGCTGGACGTAGAGGAAAGGGAGCATAAAAGAGAAAGAAAGGATGATAAAGTAAATAGAGATGTAAAAAGAGGAGAATGTAAAAAGCTTAGCAAGAAAGATGTGTTTGATTGTGAAGTGTGGTAGGATGTAATGAATTCAGAAGTCTGTGTAATGACTAAAGAAGTACAGCACTAGACTTTTGTGTATTGGGAAGTATGGTGCTGTACAAAGGGAGTTAAGAAGTAAATGTGACGAATATAATGGAAATGTACATTTATGTTTGAGAAAGATGGAGAAGATGAGGACTTTGTATTAGAAAAATAAGGCATAATAATGGAAACAAGGGTATTTACCAAACTTTCCATCTCAAATGAAAAAAAAGAAAAAAGATTCTCAGATATTTCCAGAAATATTCCTGGTCTGAAAGATGAAATAAATAAAGGAAAATTCAAAATGCAGACCACAGACCTGGCATTCTTGTTGGCATCTGCTCGGAGCATTTTCACAGCCACCAGGACAGGCTGGTTGGCACTGACATCTAGGGCAAAATCTTTGTCTTTGAATTTTTCCATTCCCTCCACTTCACAAAGATGAACCTAGACAAAAGTCATCTAGTCTCAGCATCATCATTTCTCCTGAAGATGTCTCAGTACTCTTGCTGGGCATTTCCTGGAGATAAACTAACTCTTACAACTCAGGCAAAGTAATCAAAAGAATGATGAGAAGGTATATATAACATATCTTTGATTCAAATGATAAAAGTAAAAATAATGGTAAAGTACCCAGCTAATATGATATGTTACTGTCTTCTAAAACAAATATACATTCAGTAAGGGAATACATGAATCTATAACATAGAATTTCATTATAACATAGCTCCATTATAAAATGTATAATATGTCAAAATACATTCTTCTGCCATGTATAACTAAAAAGAACAAGTTAAAAAAAAGAATTAAAAAATGTTTCTATATAAATGCTTGAACTTGGATTTGAGAAAGTTTAGTTACTGGAACCTACAAAATATAAGTCAATTTTCTAAAATAATACCTTAGTATGGGATTTAGCATTGCAAATTATTCCTGAGTTTTAATAACATTATAATGAGTGTGGTTTTTCAACTCAGGAGACAGAATGAGTACATATAAACACCATAAGCAGATAAAATGGGCTCCTCTACTTCCCCCAACACCAGACCTAATCAAGGGGGAAACATCTGACCCAAACTGAAAACCAATAACATATTACTATAAAACCAGGTATTCGGGGTTTTATTACAAATTAAACATTTCTTTGAGTTCTCAGAAGGTTTATGTGACTGATGCAAGAGTAAAATATTTAATATTACACACATCATTCTGAGGACTGTTGAGAAGAAAACTCCTCCTTATCTTAGTTGGTGAGTCATTCCCTAGTAGCTAATTCTGGGACCCACAGCAGGGGTGAGGTTGTTTTTCACCACTTTATATGTAACTCCCATCTTAAAAGGAAAAAAACAAAGTGAAATAAACACCCAGCAGCAGGGTGTTCCTGGATGGTTTATAAAAGATGATCACATCTCATGAGCCCCACCCTCTGTAACCTATTATAAACACTTTTTGAAAGCATTAAATGTTTTTCAGGATATCTGAAGTCTAATGACGTATTTGCCTTACAAACCCCTGTATAGGAATCAGAGTTGCTAGGAACTCCTCAGCTATATGACAAAGATGAAGTTGACCTAATTACTAGTCATCCAGAGGACAATTCTTTCAGTTGTGCATTCACTTCTGGAAGGGACACTCTGTTCTACTGACCATTGTTATGCACTTACTTCCTTTAAACCACCAAGGACTAGAGGCCTCACACAAAGGATCAACTCACCTCTCCAAACTGGCCTTCTCCTAGCTTCTCCTTGAAAGTTAAGAGTTTCCGGGGAAACTCTTCCACAGCCACATCTTTTCCTGAGAGAAGGTCCATGGTGACAGCAGGAACTGAGTAGGTGTTGCCTCCAGTCACTCCCTGGAGGTTCACTATGTCAGCTTCTGCATAGTGGGGCACTCCCTCAGGTCCGTTGTGTTGGGCTGGCTTCACAATGCCACTGCAGCCTGGGAAGACAAAGACAATGAGTCTCATTCCAAGAGACATCTTTGGAGATCTCTTCAAGAAAAAAAAAAAACCAAGAGGAGATCTAGAACATGCCTCCATGACAGTCTAACCTTCTTTATAACATTCTTACTTGGAGAACACTTTTGCTTCTTCTAGATACTCTTTCTTGTGATTTTCAGAATGTAGGTAGCCTCCATTTTGTTTCTCATTCTCCCCATAATACATGATCATTAACAATTTCTTGGGTCAATCTTGTAACCAAGAAAAGCTACAACAAATTTCCTGCTATATCAGGATGGGAGTATTAAACATTGAAGGTTTAATAGCAAATTTCCTTAATTTTAAAACATTTTAATTGGTGTAAGAGCCTATTTTAGGGATTAAGAATATGATCAAGTTCATAAAATCTTGTTTAAGATACATGTTAACGTCTTTAAAAAACTAAAATATGAGGTGGGAAATGTTTAAGACTCGAGAGAATAGGTAAATAACTTCAGCTTAGCCTAGAAAATAAATCCATTTACATTCCTTAGTCTTTCTGTCTCTGCAAAATTACATAAATTCAATATGCTTTTTCAATGTCTTCTATCCACTAAATGATAAAAATAGGTGTTAGTTTCCTTTCTTCTTTCCACAAGATCCCTTCAGGTTTGTTCCCTAAAATGCCTATGCTCTCCAATTTAGTCCTGTCAGCTTCCACAACTGGCTCAGGCTAAGTGATGCTCTACTGAACACCACAAGTCCTCTTCTGCAGAATGGGGTCACTCTTAAGTTGATGAACTATGGAAAAGCAGCTCTGAGTTTCAGAGATGACCCTAGCATCCCCGGTAAAGTCAGACACTGTGCAGTACTTTTTAAAAAGGCACTGGGAATTTAATCAACTAGCATTACTATTACTTTATTCAATGTTTTTTTAATTGATAAAAAGCAAGACATATTTACTCTCATAATAAAAATCTTGTATTATTTAATAAATGTTGACCAAAGACAAATCAAGAAAAATAAGATAATTAATTATGTAGATAACTATAAAACTGGGAAATTCAGGAATTCTTTTGTTCTTTTTTCTTTTCTTTTTTTTTTTTTTTTTCTTGTACTGGGGATTAAACCCAGAGGCACTTAACCATTGATCCACATTCCCAACCCTTTTATATTTTATTTTAAGACAGGGTCTCGGGGCTGAGGATGTGGCTCAAGCAGTAGCGCGCTCGCCTGGCATGCGTGCGGCCCGGGTTCGATCCTCAGCACCACATACAAACGAAGATGTTGTGCCCGCCAAATACTAAAAAAAATTAAAAAAAAAAAAAAGACAGGGTCTCACCAAGTTGCTTAGGACCTTGCTAAGTTGCTAAATGAGGCTGGTTTTGAACCTGTGACTCTGTCTCAGCCTCCTGAGTCACTGGGATTACAGGTATATGCCAACATAACAGGCTGAAATTCAGAATTTCTTTAGCTTCACTTAAAAAATATAATATATATATATAGTTTTTTTCCAGGTGAAATTACAATCCTGACTTTATCCTTAATGAAGTTTTATGTTATATGAATGTGCCCTATCTGGCCCTTCTCACATTCTTCATAAAATGAGCAAGTTAAACTGATCAGTTTCTTTTGGTGTTACCACCTTAGTAACATCTTTTATTTTAATCAAATCTAGAAAGAGAATGTGGATTTCTCAGGAAGCTAGCACAGACCAAAAATAGATCCAGTTATCTAGGAGCAACACTGTTATACCTATGTAACGTGTGTCAAGGCTTCTTCCTCAATCCCCTGCTCACTCTTTCATCCTCACCTGACTCTTCCTCCCCTGGAGCAAATTCTGGGAGCTTTCGTATCAGTCTGGATGGCTCCTGGTAGTCAGGGCGAAGAGGAAATATGCGATCATAAGTCGAGTTGGACTCCTGTTCACTTGGTGATGAGGAGCGGTTATTGTTGAACATACTGGACTCGCTTGGTAGGGAGAGGCTGACAGTCATTTCATCATCCAGCATCCTCCGGGAAGCCTGAAGGAAAAGAGCAGAGAAGATCATCTGGCACAAGGGTATTATCACTTCCTTTACTTTTAAAACCTAGCTCTTCCATTCAGTTTATTCCTGCTAAACCTAGAAACACTATAAGTGACAAGGATGCAGTCTAGTTCCACAAATTTCTGTGTCAAAGAAACTTTGAAAAATCCTTCATTTCTTCAAGCTAGAACTCCTCCTGTCCTGTTAACATTCATTAACTTTCACTGAAGCACTTCTAAGCATTACTTACACAATGAAATAAGAACCTATAAGTAACCAAAGATCTTCTAATTTTTATTTTTTATTGATTTTTTAATAAATGACAGCAGAATGCATTGCAATTCGTATTACAATTTTTCATATCTCCAGTTGTATATAAAGTATATTCACACCAATTCATGTCTTCATACATGTACTTTGGATAATGATGTCCATCACATTCCACCATCATTGCTAACCCCTTGCCCCCTTCCTTACCCTCCCACCCCTCTGCCCTATCTAGAGTTCATCTATTCCTCCCATGCTCCCCGGCCCTATCCCACTATGAATCAGTCTCCTTGTATCAGAGAAAACATTCAGCATTTGTTTTCTTGCGATTGGCTAACTTCACTTAGCAGCAGCAACATTCACAATAGCTAAAGTGTGGAACCAACCTAGATGCTCTTCAGTAGATAAATGGATTAAAAAAATGTGGCATATATACACCATGGAATATTACTCATGTTTAAAGAGATTTTTAGGTTCTTTTAAATAATGAGTTTTCCTGGATTACCTTATAACTACTTTGATTCTGGGTAAACATAAGTTAAAATGTTCATTAACTCATTAGAAGAGCTGTAACCTGATGTTAATAGTTCACCTCATCACCTAGCAGTGTGGGTTAAGATAACACTCCCCATCCCCTTATATTTACTAACAAAAAATAAAATGGCTACAAAATGGGATAGGAAGGTCCTAGGTGTCTGAGGATCCAAGACTAATTATGTATAATACAGAAAGAAAAAAGAACCAAATAACTAATTGTTGTGGCATATCATTTAAGGTAATCTGCCCATTCCATCAAAAGGAAAATGCATCTGAATTGATATAACTATTTAGAGTTAAATGTGTAAAATGCTCCACTCCAACAACATTGAGCACTTGGGTGCTCAATGGAGAAACTTAAATCAAGGTGTCATTCTAGAGCACCTTGAATTATCTTACACTGAGTGTATTAAGATAGAAAGAATTTCTTGAAGGACCAACTTAAATATTCAAGGACAAAATATTTGCTCTCCCCTTTATCTGGAGAGTCTTAAATCCAACATTCCTTTCTCAGCTCATGAAGACATTCCAGTAGGCCTCAGAAGAAAGGCCTAGAGAAGGATAGTATATTCTGGCATTAATAAAGAGAAAACAAAAAGATATTACAGAATAGAGAATAAAATGCAGTGTTAACAGACCATTCAGTAAGAATCAAAGTTGCCAAATGAGCCTTTAGTCTCTCATCTTTTATCACTACCACCCTTTGCTACCCTTCATGCCAGAATTCCTTATTTAGATACCTCATGTATTCCAGCATTCTAAACAAGCAAAGATTTTTTTTTCCAACTTTGTTTATTTAGTTTTTGGGTTTTTTTTTTAACATGGTGCTGGGGATTGAACCCAGTGCCTCACACGTGCTAGGCAAGTGCCCTACCACTGAACCCCAACCCCAACCCAGAGCAAAGATATCATCTCATAGATGCCTTAAAACATAGTCACACAAATTGGTGAGCTCTCTGTGGATTCTTTCTTTCAGTGTTCAAATCTTCTTTATATCAGGCTTTAATTTAGCTAAAGTGTTTATTTAGGTAAAGTGTTTTCAGATTAATGGTAGAGATCCTTGTTGGAAGCAAAGAGACTTCAATTCCATGAATATTCTTGCCAAAATCTTAAATTAAACCTCAACCATCTCAAGAATCCGAATGTAAAACAGGTCAGAATGATTTGCAGGTCAACCATCTGGGTTGCTCTTCTTCTTTTCTTCTGTCTACATTCAAAGAGTTTTAGAGATTCAAGCCCATTCTATGGTGAGCTTATCCTCCTCTAGAATATACTTCTACATGAACACAGAAATCAATCAGACAATACCTTCCTTCCTGTCCCCTTCTTTTGATAGGCAGTTCAAAACCTCACAGCCCAGAGTTTCTATGACCATGTCAGTCCCTGTCCATTAAAAACTCATTCCCCAAGGGTGGTGTTTATGCCTAAGGACATTGGCAGCAGGCCCAAGAGAATCAGACACTTAGAAGCAGTGTCAATCGAGTTAATATCATCTATGATAAAATGTAACTTTGGAAGAAAGATGGCAACATATTTCAATATTTGCAATTGAAAAGAGCATAAAAGACACTATACTAGCTGCATGACCTTGAATTCATCCAATTTTCTCATAAAAAAAAATTTTTAATATAACCACTATGCCTATCTCACCATTACTCAGAGGTTCATATAAAATATTATACTTATATACTATAAAACAATAGATAAATGTAATGAAAAATTATTTAGATCATTTGACCTAGATAGAAAGAGGAAGGACTCAGAAAGACACATAATCATAATGTTTAAATACACAAAGAAATAAGGATAGAATTGTAAGAAACTTGATTTGTATATTAACGAGGCTGGATGCTTTTCTACTCACTTTCTCTCACTCTCCCACTCTCTCCAAAAACAAACAAAAAGAGAAGAGACGGAATTTCAATAGCACTATCAGAAATTTTAGCTAAGCATTAGAAGAATGATTCTTAATCTTGTATATGCATCAAAATTACTTTTTAAATGAAAAAAATAAGAAATAGATATATGATAGATACATAGATAGATACATAGATAGAAATAAGAAATAGATAGATGATAGATAAGATACATAGATAGATGCATAAATGCCTGTACTCCACCCCAAGCCAAGTGAATTGGAATTTTCATGAGAATTGTCCAAGTAGAAATTTTAATGTATTAGGAAGCATTTTCTGAGATTTCTAGGGAGGTTCCAAAATCTTCATTCTAAAAATAAGGAAATTAAGTTAGCTAATTCTTTTTCTGGTTCCTTTCAGCAACTAACTTCTCAATTTCTATAGTTCTTTGTAGCCGCTGATGACTCCTTTGCCATTTGTAAACTCTTGTAATCTGCCTTTTTACTCCTCGGGCAATAACAGCTTAATAAAGAGAGGCACAACCTCCTGTCCCATGCCTGTTATGCACTTCCTCACCTTCTCCAGCATTTTCTGCCAGAACTGTCTCCACAAGATAATGACAATGATGGCCAGGAGGATGAAGATGATGGCCACCAAGCAGCCAATCAGGATCCGTGTGTTGCTATCATCGACTTTAAGCATTGGATCTGTAGCCAGGAAGAAAAGGCAGAGAATATAATCATTTTGTGGGGAAAATAAAAGCATCAGGGACTGATCTGGAGGGGGGGGGAAGGAGGTGAACTCTGTTCTTTCAGGATAATTCCAAAGAATCTACCTTAACATTTCTACTTATTCTTGATTTTGCTACTGTTTTATTACTTTGCTTCTATCTCTTACAGTACCCCTTCATGAGACAGTAGCCTCCCTTTCCCCATGTCTCAAGACTGGGTAATGAAGAGCTTTCCCATTCTTCCCCCAATTTATTCCTATATTACCATGGCATAGACCTAATCACAGACCATGAAATACAAGTGAGGAACTGGTTTCACTCTCCTCATTCTTTGCAATAGGCAAAGATTGCTGAGAATCCTCTTTGGAAACATTAAATCAAACATATTTCCCAGATTGCTGGCTGGTACAGTCAATAACCGCCTGAAGCAAAGAATATACTTTTGTATATTTATCTTCAATTAACGAGACCACTATTTAGTTTCATAGACTTCTTCCTATTTATTGAGATCCTACCATGGGGTCTCACTTAGGAATATCTCTTTCTCTATTCCTGCCCCAGGGTTCTCAGACTTTCATGGAGCAGTTGGAACACTCTAAATTCTGTCTCCCCAAGCTAAAGAATCACATGAATGAGCAGTGAAGAGAGTAGGTTTGAACTCTCAGCTTTGAAGGTGGACTGTCCTACCTTTCAAGGGCTACTCTTCATCCAAAGCCACCTGGTATCAAGCCTCCCACACAGACAGTCAGGCCTTTGCAAATCTCCACCCTTCTTCATCCTCCAGGAGGTGACTTCAATTTAATTTTTATAATTAGGAATCACACATACCATAGGTTGTCGGTGCCATAGGAGAGGTGGGCAGGGCTCCAGAGTTGTTGTACATTGCCGCATCTGTTACAAAATAAGAGGGAGTCAGAGCTGGGGAGAAGATAGTCAGGTAGTGGCTTATCTGAGGGTTGTGACCTAGCACAGTGTGAAATCACTTTAGTGAAAATACCTTCATTTGATTATTACACAATGAGTGCACTATCAAAACACCACACTGTACTCAATAAATACGTACAACTTTTATATGACAATTAAAAACAAAATAAAATGAAATCATGAACACATTGAATAAAATTATAACCACAGTAAGGGCGACCTTTCTTTTGCAAAATTTTAGTTTCAACTATTACATCATAGGTGTTCAAGAACAAAAAGTTAAGAGGTTTAGAGAGCTATGACCACACATTATCATAAAATATGCACAGAAGGCAGGACACAAATTTAGCAAAATGTAGACAGAATACAGTGGGTAAGTGGACGTGGGATAGACATAATGCAAAGAAGTTCTTTCCTTCATGAAAATGAAATGTTTCCATAAAAGTTTTTCCACTATGCTTTATTTCCCAAAGTCATTATCTTATAAATTAAGACTTCATCCATCCTTAGAGAGAGAATATTCATATCAGAGATATTGATATTTGCTATGATGCTGCAGCTTTTGAGACTTGGCCCCAAGAGTGTATTTGCCAGGTAGATGTTGACAACTAATTTATTCCCTCTGATTTGTCTAAACAAAGGGGTCAAAAATTAGAATATACATTCTCACCTAAGAGACATTCCTTTCAAAAATTTTATTTTTTCTTCTTCTTAACCTTACTATAGAAATTAAGGTGTCTGGCATCAACATGTACTTTCTGAACTGAGTCCTTAGTCTCCAGTGAAAACTAATGGCATTGAATTTAAAGATCAAGAGGCCCCAGGAGCCAAAATCCATAGTCCATTGCTACAATTAATCAAAATAAGGTAAGTGTACCAATTACTGTGCCAAGGGTATCCCCAAGGATAGATAGGAATCTATTTGTCCCCCAGTTAACAGAGTATTAAGTGGCACTATTTTTGACCATCTTGGTTTCTGCTCTTAACTGATACTCATGTAACATAATCAGTCTGTTTACTCTTAATAAAACCACTAGCCAGAAGGCATTTAGGTATCAAATTTGTTTTTCTAATACAATCTATATTTCATTATCAGTACATCTTAATAAGCAAACTCTTGGAATTTTCTTAATTTAAAAATTAAATCAGATGGTGGGCACAGTGGTACCCACCTGTAATCCCAGTGATTCAGGAGGTCAAAACCTAAGTAAAGGTTCAGAGGGAACTTTCCCATGAAGAGAAAATGATCTGAGACCAGAAATCACTTTTAGTTGTCTGAAAGTGATGGAATCCAGTATTACATACCAATGATGAGGTTCAACACAAAATACACAATAAGTATCAAACTTGAATCAAATTAGCCTATAGATGTACAGGCTTCCAATTTATAGACATGACAGAGACTAGAGGTTCTTGTAAAATAATACCACAGAAAGCAACCAATCAAACCAAAATGAATTTCTTAGGTAAAGGGAGTACTCTTTTAGATTCAAGAAGATATTTAGAAGATATAACCAAGATGACCTTATTTGATCCTGAATCAAACAAGACAACTATATTAACACATTATTAGATAATCAGAGATACTTGAATATGGATAGGATATTAGGTGATATTAAGGAATCATTTACTAATAAATGTTTATGGATTCTATATTAGGTGATATTTAGGATTTGTTTATTAATAAATGTTTGAGTTTTTATAAGGATATTATGCCTATGAAGATATTGTTATTTTCTTAGATTCATTCCAGAATTGTTAATAGTAAAATCAAATAATGTTTCAGATTTGCTTTAAAATACTACNGGGGGGGGGGGGGGGGGGGGGGGGGGGGGGGGGGGGGGGGGGGGGGGGGGGGGGGGGGGGGGGGGGGGGGGGGGGGGGGGGGGGGGGGGGGGGGGGGGGGGGGGGGGGGGGGGGGGGGGGGGGGGGGGGGGGGGGGGGGGGGGGGGGGGGGGGGGGGGGGGGGGGGGGGGGGGGGGGGGGGGGGGGGGGGGGGGGGGGGGGGGGGGGGGGGGGGGGGGGGGGGGGGGGGGGGGGGGGGGGGGGGGGGGGGGGGGGGGGGGGGGGGGGGGGGGGGGGGGGGGGGGGGGGGGGGGGGGGGGGGGGGGGGGGGGGGGGGGGGGGGGGGGGGGGGGGGGGGGGGGGGGGGGGGGGGGGGGGGGGGGGGGGGGGGGGGGGGGGGGGGGGGGGGGGGGGGGGGGGGGGGGGGGGGGGGGGGGGGGGGGGGGGGGGGGGGGGGGGGGGGGGGGGGGGGGGGGGGGGGGGGGGGGGGGGGGGGGGGGGGGGGGGGGGGGGGGGGGGGGGGGGGGGGGGGGGGGGGGGGGGGGGGGGGGGGGGGGGGGGGGGGGGGGGGGGGGGGGGGGGGGGGGGGGGGGGGGGGGGGGGGGGGGGGGGGGGGGGGGGGGGGGGGGGGGGGGGGGGGGGGGGGGGGGGGGGGGGGGGGGGGGGGGGGGGGGGGGGGGGGGGGGGGGGGGGGGGGGGGGGGGGGGGGGGGGGGGGGGGGGGGGGGGGGGGGGGGGGGGGGGGGGGGGGGGGGGGGGGGGGGGGGGGGGGGGGGGGGGGGGGGGGGGGGGGGGGGGGGGGGGGGGGGGGGGGGGGGGGGGGGGGGGGGGGAAGAGGACTAGACTGAACAAGAATAGCAAATAGTGACAGTTAGTAAAGTTAAGTGATAGATGGGGTTCCTTGTTCTATTTACTTTCATGTATAATAGAGATTTTCATTTGAATAGCAATACTTAGGTGTGATTCACCTTAATAGTCTTAGTTTGTATAATTTTTGGCAGATTGCGCCATCATTTTTAAGTTCTTTACCACATATCTCTTCTAGATAAATGTGTAAGGAAGAAGAGTCAAGTAAATATTCTGTTCACTTCCATTTTCATCCCTACCCCTCCATGATTAAACCTAGTCACACAAAGCATTCCCTCTGTCCATCAGTGAGAAACCACCGATACAACCCTGATATTCTCAGAGATGTGCCAGTGGAAGCCTAGATGTGTGCCTTCATCCTTAATCACCCTGCTCTGACTTCCCTATGGGCCTCAAGCTTCTTACCTGATTGGAAAGTGATCTCACTGAACATCATCCAGGTGTCAGCAAAATGGTATTGGCATTTGATGGCACTGGCCATTCGGTGGTGGAGAGGCACTGTGACAAAGCGAGCACTGGGGTTGACATCATCCAGGACAAGAGGGAAGGAAACCGCATTAGGTTCCCACTCATTGGCTTCAGAACGGAAGTAGCACTGTACCTCCTTAAAGATCTTCACACCTTTAGCAAACATGTTATTGCAGTGGACCTGGCAGAGGAAAAAAGCACGTGAGTGACAGGTTGGGCCAGCTAAGTCACATAGGAACATGGTGCAAGCAAACCCAGAAAAATCCTAGACCTGCCTGTTTCTTTGAGAACCACCCTTGGTGAATAGCTGATGATCCGCAGACTTCTGCATTTTTCTCTCTAGGGACTTCATAGTGACAATGATACAATGATCAGTTCTTATAAAACCTGGGCTGCAACCCCAGTTACCTTGATGCAGCTGCATGCCTCCTCAATTCATGTTGCTGGGCTCCAATATCCTCATTTGTTAAATGAGGGATGAACCACCATCCTCTCAGGCTCTTACTTGCCCTGAATATTAAATCTAAGATCCTCTCAACCACAGTTGCTATTTACTCCTATTTGAGCTATTCTGAACTAGGCTTGAGATAAATTGCCATCCTACTTCCTTCCAAAGCCAGACTACTCCTTTTCAACAAGGGAAGGTAAGAAATTTGAAAGATGAGAATATATAAACCAACACAATTTCATATTTTTGGATATCTTATTTCAAATATCAGAACTTTTCAGCCAGAGACACAGAGTTAATCATCTCTTTTAATTAAATTCAGTTTAAGTTATTCTGATGCAGTCATCAAATATTTCTCATAAGTAACTGTTGAGATGAAAAAAAAAGACTATGGGAAATTTATTGGCATGCTTTTGCCTGATGTCATGATTGCACCAGTTATTAATATGGTGGTTAAGGCCATCAGGAGCAGAAATTCCACAACAGTCTCTCTGTAGCACATTGCTGTATTTTATAACCCGCAAAAATGAAGTGTATATATTTGTAACTGACTCAAGCCTCTGTGGTAGTTCAGTAACATTTCCTCTGACTCAGTCTTATGTGGAAATGGATCTTTGCTGGCCACTATCCATTGAATTTAAGGATTTCTTGGGTTGAAAAGATATAATTGTCATTCACAAAATATACTTTCTGTTTCTGTTTTAATATGTTACATAGGCCCTGAGTTATAACCCTTTAATTGTCCTTAATACCCTCCTGGGGTTTCTAAACAATCAATATAGGACTATACTATAAAATTTATTTTTAGTTGAAAGATCACCAATAATAGAAATTCAATAACTGAAGACCACACCAGAGTTCTCTAAGAATAGAATGTTAGAGCTACTAGAGATTGTAAAAATCATCTAGTCTAACTCTTTACTTACCAGTGACACACTGGTATCAGAGAAGTTTGACTTGCCTATGAGCTAGTGCTCTTTCCACTTATTATGCCACACAGAAATGTGGCAAATCTTCTTAACTTTTCCCTTTGGATTTTTCTCATTTCAAATGTTTTACTGATGAAAATGTGTTAATACCTTCCTTGGGGTGAGTTAACCATTCTAGTTTTTTGAACATAGGTCAATGGAATAAGGCTAAGAAAAAAAAAATCAAAGAAACAGCATCCATAGCTTCAACAGGTTTTCATGTTTTGAAATCTGCAAAGTGTTGGACAAGTGTCCTGTGGGAAAGGTGATAATCTCTTCTCCAGATATTTTGGGAATTCTCCTGGAATGCATAGGATTTCATTCCCATATAGTTTTACATATTTGTTTAATAAACAATACATTTAAAATGCATTAATACATCTTAATGGTATAGTTTAACCATACTTCAAAGTGAGAAATGTGTGTGTAGTAATTTGTCTAGGAAGCAAAAACTAGTCTCTAGAAACTCCCTGAAAGTCATCTTTTACTTTTTATTTACCTCAGAAAAGTCAAAATATGCTAGAGATCTGTTTGGTTTTCAGGATACTTCCCTGAATCAGCTCCATAGATACTTCTGACACTTTCTTATTGTTGTTTAAGCTCTTGGGTATTTTTGACCTGGGATAATTTATTGAACAGAATCCTGGAGATTCTAGAAGATCAGTGTCTATTGACTAAACAGTATAACTTTATGGAGATTGTAAAAATAATTTCATCATTTATTATACTAGGTAATCTCTCAATTGTATCTATGTGTGAATTTACATACATGTCCATAGGTACATATGGATATAGACATTATTTAGGACTAAAAATAAGTTTTCTTTTAAAGTATTTTTGTTGCTATCCATATTTCCTTCTTCCTTTCTTTTCCCTCAAAAAAAAAAAAAAAAAAAAAAAAAAAAAAACACCTGTGAAGAATAATGGGTTACAGACAGCCACACACACTTATGTTGTACAACTGCCAACGAGCTATTCTTGAATAATAAAATAGCAGATTGAGCATATGTTGATTCTTCTGTTATCATCGTTAATGTTTGTTAATTTAACGAATACCTGTTCATCTAATTGGGAGATATCATCATACTAACATCTGGGTGAAATGTAAAAGACATGCATTTTTCTTTTGGAAACCTAGTTTGTTCAAGGAATCACAAGTTTTGCATTACTAGAAACCCTTAATGACAACGCACATTTCCTTCTTCTGAGTCCTATGTCAGCCCATAATATCTGCTTCTGCAAATAAACATTGCCTCTTCAACTGAACTGCACTGTGTTCCAAAATACAGACTATTAATTATTCAACTATTTACATTCAGAGCTGAGTAGTACCATGTATGCTTCAAACAGAGTTGATAATAACAAACAGAAGAATGGATGGATTTAGAAAATAAATATTAAAGCTGAAGACTGAGTACAAATAGAGGCAATAATAGACCTGCACTAATTTTTGTTTACTAATAACCTGCACCGAACTATTAATGGGGATAAAAAATAGATAATAGGAATCTATGTGTGATTTTCCCACTTTTTTTCCTCAAGGCTTATTTTGAGGACCCCCTCATACTCCTTCATAAATCATGTTCTTGCATGACATCCTGCAACTTCTTTATTAATCCATCAAGACAGCTTTCCTTCACACTCCTGAGTCCTCATTTACCTCAAGCTTAGAATTCAGGTTTAACAACCAATCTGGTCACTTTTTCGCATGAAAACATGTTAATACCTTCCTTGGGGTGAGTTAACCATTCTAGTTTTTGAACATAGGTGAATGGAATAAGGCTAAGAAAAAAAATCAAAGAAATAGCATCCATAGCTTCAACAGATTTTTCATGTTTTGAAATCTGCAAAGTGTTGGACAAGTGTCCTGTGGAGAAACTAATAATCTCTTCTACAGATATCTTGGAAATTCTCCTGGAATGCAAGTAAATAACATAGGATTTCACTCCCACATAGTTTTATATATTTGTTCTTGCCTTCCATTCCTTTCTTTCTGAAACAGACTTGTGATTGAGTAAGAGAAAAGGAAAATAATTATTTGAGCTAAGTACCAGGAAACACATAATTTTATTAACAGAAATCTCCTCAACTCTAACACCAAGGTTGGGCTCTCTGGTGAGGTCCTGCTTCAGAGAATGGAACTTGGGTCTTCTCCCCCAGCTCTTCTCAAGTGTCTGAATTAACATGCCCAGTCTTTAGATCTTTTCCAAGCCTTTAGCCTCTATCCAATTACATAATAAAATTCACCTATTCTCTCTTTTTTATAAGCTTTTAATTTTTATTTTTTATTGGTTATTTTCAGTTATACATGACAATAAGAGCCCATTTTGATAAAATCATACAAGCACTGAATATATCTTATTCTAATTAGGACCCCAGTCTTGTGGATGTACATTATGATGAGATCTATTCTCTCTTAACTGCTCTCTCAACTGCAGTAGTCAATGTCAACAACAGTAATAGGATGACAAAATAGCTGCTGTGCCTAATGAAATGTACACATTGGTTCCAATGTTGCTAGAAGGAAGGAAGGAAGGAAGGAAGGAAGGAAGGAAGGAAGGAAGGAAGGAAGGAAGAAAAGAAAGAGATAGGAAGGCATTGAGAACTATTGTCCTAGCCCAATCCTTATAATATTTACAAATTAATAAATAGGCCTTAGAGATAAACTAACTTTGAAATGCATATAACCAGTTACTAATGGAATATGTATTTGAATTCTGCTTTGCTGGCACCCATTAAGGGTTCCTCCTGGCATACCTTTTCTCTTCCACACTGTGAGTTTACCCTCCTAGAAGAAGTTCCACCATACCTAACTCCACTGACCTTCATGGTAGTGAAATTCCTGATGCGGTCAAATTCAAACATGATCTCAATGTAGCCATTGGTGGCACTCTCATTCCGCCAGCCCACGTAGTCATAGCCCGGCCACACGTGGTATTCATGGGTCTGGGTGAAATCATCCAGGCCAGACACCCCATCTGTCAGTTGGCCCAGTCCTTCAGTCATGCTGCTCAGATTAAGATAGGTAAAGGAAAGAAGTTAATTACACATTCATGGAAGAGCATTCACCCAACTGCTTCACTCTGAGTTTTTTAAGAGCTGATAATCTTAGATGTTCACTGAAAGATTATAAAAACTCAGTTTTATTTATGGTAGTGATTCATTTATCTCAGCATCAATGGAAAATTAAGAGTTTATATAAATGAATTTTACAAAATTCAATGCTTACCACTTTAATAGCAAAAGTTTTAAATAATAATTTATATGAAAAGTTTTCTAAAATCTCTTCTCATATATTGAATATAATGTCTTAATATGTAATGACTCAGTATTAGCAAATCCACTTGAAGAATTAATTCATTAATAAGTGAATGAATGAATGAATGAATGCCATACATAGTAGCACTTGTCCCATCACTAAATAAATATACCCAGAGCTTGTTAGAAATTTTTCTGACTGTCCTTTGACTGTGTGTTGTCATTATTCAGTGAATCAATTTCAGAGAAGCCAATCATGTCCTCGTATACCTCACATCTCCAACAACCTAATTTAACTAGGGGAAAAATTATCCTTACAGAATTTAAATATTAATTTTTATTTAATTTTAAGTAAATATGTAGAATACTAGACCCATGGAGCAAAACACACGGATTTCATGAGAGTCTCGGGTAATTTTGTTTCTGAGCTTAATAGCCTTTTCTACTTTTGAGTATGAGGTTCTGTTTTGAGTTGCTGAGTTTGTTTGACTGCTGTATGGGACATAAGTAAGTATATTTATATAATTTGACTATATGTAGGACATAAAAAGGCCTTCTTCCTTCCTTCTATGGTGGGAAAGAGCAGGAACTCATCATGTGAAATGTGTCTTTCCTCAAGCTCTGAGAGATATGTCAGGAGTTTCTTAAAAGAAGAGACTGCAATAGTCATTCTCAAGCATTATTGGATGTGACCTTAAAGTTTCTAGCCAGAACCAATAGTATGTAAAATTTGTAAGGAAAAAAAAGATTAAGATGGATTGTGCCAGCTTTGTGTATACACTTTAAACTATATTTATTCAATAAAAATGTTTGGCAAATTATAAAATTTGACTGGCCTTATCCACAGTGACCTGGATCTCCCTTCCAAGGTTTTGCCATCTTCTTCTCTCTACAGATCAGAAGGCTAGGAGAACATAAGTTTACTTGTGATAAATGTAGTTCCCATTGTCCCCAGAAAAATAAATCTCATGAAAGTTTTAAGAGAAGCAACACAAATTAAGAGGAATGATTATTCAGTTTCTCCAAAATAAAAATTAAGTGGAGAATACAGAAAAAAACTTTCCAAGATAACTTTATAGTGTATTAAAATTTACTACAATGAGCATATATCACTCATAATATTTTAAATTAAAAGTTATTTTATAACTTTTTAAAAATTAAAAATTATTATGATTTCATATTAGATATAATATCTGTCTTTAAGTCAGTTCCAATCACTAACTGAATTACACAATTATTTTAAAATGATCTCAGCCAATTGTCCACGGTTATCACTGTTTCATAACCATTTGATTTTAATTCTCCATCAAATTGTGTGTAGTTTTTTCTTTTAACATAGTCCTTAAATTTAGAACATTAGTACTATAAAAACTTTCCAAAAAGTAATCCATTCAATTTGGTATAACACAGACAAGACTAAAGAAACATTTTTTAAAAAATTACACACACACACACACACACACACACATTTGTGGAGAGGAGTTCATACTGCTCCTGTATTAAAGTGGGCTGTATGGTGGTAGGCAGGTCATGCTCTCCATCAATCTAGGTAAAGACATCATTTTTAATATCTACTACAACTGTATCTGGACAAATATATATGATACAAAATGTGGTAACCAGAGACAATGTAGGATTAGATGGACAGGGTCAAATGGAGTTTGTCAAAAAATGAATTGAACCCCATAATTCTAAACTCATTATGATGGCAGATCCAGAATTAAAAATAAAGTTATTTTATCCAACAGTTCAGCTTACAAGCTAATGAAACATTAACAGAATGATGAAGTTCAAAAATGCCCCTGGATTGTCTATAAATCTTTCAATAGATGTTATGTAATTTTCTGTCTTTTATCCATAACAACTCTTTTTCCTGAGACCCTTATCTAAGTACCTTGGATCTCCTCAGCCACATCCCAATCCGAAATGTGATTATCTCAGTTATTAGTGTTTACATTTCTATAATTATCTGATCTTTCCTTTGGGGTCTATAGCTATATTTTCAGCTAACTTTCTTTTTTCTCCATTTGAATGTTTTGAATGTCCCTTTGACTTATATCCCAAACGAAATCTATCTTCATCTCCTATTAAACTAAATATTTCGTCCAGGTTTTCCATTTCTGCCAGCTGTACTTCTCTCTCACAGTCACTGAGAGTGCATCCACATTAAACCCTCAAAATGTATTTGCTGGGCAAATAATGTCAGCTCCATTGTTTCAGTCACTTAGACTGTCATACCTCATCTCTTTATTTCATCATACTATCTTATCCCTTACATCCATCCAATCAGGTGGCTGATGTCCTGTAAAAGAATTTCTGACCCTCAGTTCCATTCCCAAGGTCATGATTCTGGCCTTGGTCATTAATTATTTTTCCTGACAAAACTGGAATTTAGGAATATCCCTAATTTTTTATTCTATTCAAATATAATCTTTGGTTAATCTCTCTAAAGCACAGTGATCATGTTCCCCCACTTTAAAAATGTTTAATTGCTCATCATATTGATAATGATGATAATAATAAGCAGAACAACTCTTCCTCATCATTCTCTTTCTTCCTTTCCTCTTTCTTCTCCTTTTCTTGTTCCTCCTGGCCCTGACCTTCAAATTTCTCCAAATATGGCATAATCCTTGTTCTACTTCTCATCTACTACTTTGCTATATAAATTTGGCTGATGGTTAACTAAACTGTTCAATTTCATTTTACATATATTCTTCTGAAATTTACAACCACTGTTCATTTTCCCCCATGTTATTCTCTCAATCTAAATGCCATTTCAAGATTCTCTACCTATAGAAGTTCTATCCATATCCATCCTTTGGAACGCATTTCAGATCTTATTGATTCAATTTATCTTTATTCGTCCTCCAATAAGATAATAACTTACACATGTATAGCACTGTACTTTTACAAAATGCTTTTCTTATGTATTTTAATTTACTTAACCTTAAAAGAAAACAAATAATTCAGAACATGGGGAATCCCGCCATTTTTCACTCCCAATATTATATGGCTTACTCTTTCCTTAGAACCTCAAAGTGTTAATAAAATAATCTCTTATTCATATGCTTGCATCATAGTAATTTGGCCTTGGTCATTAATTATTTTACCTGACAAAACTGGAATTTAGGTACTGTGAATACCTTAAAGGTAAGATCAATCAACAACTTATTTATCTTTATAAATGCCTAACCAAATTCCTTACATATAGTAACAGTGAATTGGCAAAGGTTGATTAAACTAAACTGAGTTCAGTTGATCTCTGGTTTCCTTTATGACATGAGTATTTGCTGTCTGGGTTGTGCTGAGTGAAATGATGCCAAGACAGTTTAAGTAAATTGGAAAGACCGGTGACTGAGAAGGTGAAAAGGAAGTGACTAAGAATAGAAGACTGGATGAATCAGGATTTCACCCAAAGGATGACAGCTGGGGGCAATCGTTTATTCTCTACACCTAAGCTAATGGAAGTGCTGTAATTCCACATCCCCTTTCCTGAGACTCACTAATATTTCCCTCTCTCAACCCCTGTAAATCCCCATGATCTCTCCCAGGCTCCATCTTTGCAGATAAAGACAAAGATAAGAGAGAAGAGTATTGGGATAGGCTAGAAGAATGGTAAAGGTCAGACTGGAGTGGGATACATCTCTTATCTACTTCTAAATTCTTACTTATTTAATGATATTTCTCTGCTATGGCTCTCTGTTAATCCACTTCAGGTGGCTCTCTTGGTCTTTTGCAGCATCCAACTTCTGCCATAATCAGACCATTCTTGTCCTCAGCCCTGTTTCCTCTGCTCTCCTTCCCTCTACCTTACCCTGCTTCAATTCTCATCTCATCCTAGAAATTTTCCTTGCCTATTGTCTTACTAATTTCCACAATTTCTAAAAGATTTATATTTATGAATTCCATTCTTTGTGAAGTTCTTGACTTCCCCCAATTTATTATGCTTATTATTTCAATTCTTCTGGCCCTTCATCTTCACAGCGAGGCCAATATTTGTGTCAGAAGAGATGCCCTGTTTTCTGGGTCAAAAATATGGCTACCGTACATTAAAATCATACCAAAAAGTTTAGCTTTGATTTGTGTAATTTATTGTTGCTTTCTATGTTGTTACCTTGTCTTCCCAAGGTAGACTTTAAGTTCATTGGAAATAAAAACCACACAGTTGGCTTCATCTAAATTACCTTACCATGTCTAGTCTAGGAACTAAATAAATACTTGGTTGGGTTGATTGGTTTCTGATGTAAAGCCATGATAAAATATTATTCTTAACTCCTGGTGGTCATTTTCCCATTCTGATGATCAAGCTTCCCCAAATTTACCTGTACCCAACGGCTCCATCATAGACAGAATCATTCAGATAAATGATAGAGCCTCCAGGGAGTACAAACTGCTGCCCAGCTGGAGCATTGTAAGACACCAAGCCATCTGCCAAAGAAACAGAGTTGTCAGTGTCTTTGGGAAGATGTGCTTACTCCTCAGACCAACTACCTCAGGGAACTACATGAGTTTCAAGGGTGCAATTCTGTGCAATGTGTCCCATCAGGCTCTATTTGGGTAAACAGGGAGCGCTACTGAAAAGCATTCCTTGGTGATAGTCAGCAAAGTAACTTTGAATATGTTATTTCAGGTGTGGTGCACCAAGCCATAGGTGGATGAACAATGCATCTTTCTCTAATCAAGAGGACAGCACATCCTTCTGGGAGTAACTAATCCAATCCCTTTCTGGTTTGGTTGACTTTATTTCCCAGGGAGTGGGGTTTTGCTTAAAGTCTATAAAATCCCTGTGCTAGAGACCTACCTAGCCAGACACAGCCATAAAGTTCCACCCTCATGCAAACATTCATGGAGTGGTCAGTGACTGGAATGAAGCGAACAAATCTAGCTACAATGGGTGGCTCCAAGTCCTTTAGGAAAATGTCATACGGGTTACTATTTCCATCTAGCACCTGAAGAGAGAGAAGAGAAAAAGTGAAGAGATGGTAATAAAATCATGTTCACTTTTCTTCAACCCTATCACCCATGTTATATGGAAGCTCTCATTTAATTCAAAGAACAAAATATATTCATTCAGCTTTCTCAGCAGGCTTGATGATCCTCCCTGTGAAACCTCCTTCTCCCTAGGTCCCATTAAAAAGGTCATGCCAGGTCTGTAAGCACTCATATCTGCACAGATAATCTGTGCTGTTCTCCTTCTCACCTAAATCAAAATATTGTCTGCAGACACACCAGGGTGTGGACATCTCTTCTTCCTACCTGTTTCCCATGCCGGTTCCGCCAAGAAATCCAGCGAGTGCCATCCCGACTATAATTGATCTTGTACATGGGTGCAAACTCGATGCCATGACCCCCTGCATGGCGCCCCTGGGTCCCCACAAGAGTGATAAAGTGTAGGGTGTGCAAATCAATCTGCAGAAATTCCTTCAGGTCATCAGGTTCCACTGGAATCTCAGGGCACCAGGCTCCATCTCCTTCTTCTGAGTCCAGCCTTGGAAGGCAAGAGTTGGGGAAAGAGAGAGCAACGATGAAACCAAATTGTTTACCAATTCACACACACACACACACACAAAAAAAAAAAAAAAAAAAAAAAAACAGCTTTCCTGTCCCGAGGGGAGAGAGCAGCCTGGAAGTCCAGTCCAGACTCACATCTGGGTTCTGCCCACCAGTCTGATTGCCCCCAACCATTCTTATTTAGGCTCAGTATTCTTTCTTTGAAGCATCATGGAACCCAGGAGAGTCACCATCAGGGAGTTTAAGGCCTTCAGAGTACATGTAACCTTCACGTTCCCTCTCAACTTAGAAGCTCCAAGGAAAATGAAACAATTTCTATCCTCTGTTACCCTATGGAATCATTTCACCATCCCCTTCTCCTATTTTTTTTTTAGACTCAGCCTAATAAAATTAGCCACTCCTGGCTTGGATATCAAATTATGGGAGTGGAGTGGGAGGGACAGTAAAATCTCCAGGTGGGCTATGCAGTGCAGTGGAATTTTAACCAGCAGGATGGGCATGGCCACCCAGCAAAAACCATGGAAATCCACAGCAAGGGTGAGGAATAAGAGCATGTCAAGGGAGTTGTAAATAATCTGGTTTCATTTTATTATCTCCAGGCTGAGTTACCACTAAGCAAAATTGTGAAATCAGTATAAAGTTTACATTGGGAACCTTTTACCATTTTCTCTCTTTCCTGGAATGCTCCCTTTTCTCACAGATGTTACCCACTCAATTCTTGTCCCTCCTAACCTCACTCTCATCTTTCACCCACCAAGATAAATATGATGGGGGAGGTTTACCTTTCCTTTTGGGCAATTCCATTTTAATAAAATCAATACCTTACCCCCAAGAATTAGATTCCAAGAGGAGGAGTAGGTCCTGACCCAAAGAGAACTTTTTGATTTGGGAGTTTATTGATTTATAGGACTCCTAAAACTTTGCCAGGAGAAAACTACAACACCCTGTTTATGAATGAAGATGGCCCTTCTGTGTGGGATTTCCTTGATAGCAGAAAAGGACTTGTTGGAGGCAACAAAGTCTGATTAAGTCCTTGATTGTTTATTGAGTAATTGGTATTTCACAGACACGATCTGAGAAGGATGCCTCTTCACTCTCAGTGTCCTATATAATCTGCATTTTCCCACATCTGCTACTTTGGCCTCTCCCCTGCAGCAGCTCTCAGCGAGAAGGCCAGATAAGCAAACTGAACACATATCAATCAACCCATCCACCGTACGTGGTGTGGCTCTGGAGCCTCTGTGGTTGGAATGAGGTCACCAGACCAGCACATTAGCCAAGTCCTGAATTCTGTCCTTAAAAACATGCAGAGTAGGACAGACCCACTTGGTGCCTTTCTTCTATTCTCACCGGCTCTCCCCAGCATCACCAATCTTCCCCAGCTGTTTGAGTCAGGACTGTGTGTCCAGGAAATTTGAACTACCCGGAATTCAATCTTCTCGATACAGCCATCCTCACCTTCCATATTTGGCAGCTGTGGACTCTGACCACTGACTGGAAGCTGTGATGTCCTCATCAGGAATGTGGCCTCCTGACATGCCCAGAGGATACCTGCATATAGCTGGACCAAGAGAAACCAAAGAAAAGTTGAGAGGACATGTTTTTATTTTTATTTCAAAAGCCTCTTAGAAAGACTGCAACTGATTATTAACAGGGAATTAAAAGAAACTAAAGTCTCCTAAATTCCTCTATGACCCCAGTTTGACCACCCTGACTCTACCAGAATTTTTTTCATAGCCCTGAATCTAAATGCCACTTTTGTTTCCGACATTTGATCCTTAGCCAAACTTATCTTTTAGTTCAAACTCTGTTAAGTAATGTAATATGATATAATGCATTGATTTATCCCTTTATTTAGTAATAGATGTGCACTTCTAATCAATTTCCCAATTGTAGTGCTCTTTCACTACTTATGAAATCATCAGGTACCCTGCAATCCACAACATTCTTTTTTGTGCAGGTAGCCAATTGCATGAAACATGAAGCAAACCTACAAACTCTCCTAAAAAGGGATTGAATGTGTATTTTTGGCCCACATTAGCATCATGTCTGTCCCCTGGCTAAAACCAATAACCTCTGGGAATGGACATGTACTTTAACCCAAGCTAGAGTAACAGACATCAGATTTACTCTCCTGTATGAAAGTAACAGAAAGGGCCAACTATATGGGAAACTGGCCTTCAGATCATGAACATCAGGTAACAATGAATAGCAATCTCAGAGATATGGGAAACAAAGGTAAGCCCTGGAACTGAGCCAACTTACTGCCCCAACAGTATCCAGCTACAATATAATGAGTGCAAAGTCAGAAAGAGCCTACAGAATTCATTAATTCATTCAATAATTTGTCAAACACTGTGGTGATACAGCAGTGAACAAAACAAAGTGTGTTTTGTCGTAAAGTATACATCCTAGTGTAGAAAGACATACAATAAGCAAATAAATGTCTGAGCGAATATAGCAAGGGCAATGGAAAGGGAACAGATGCTCATTCCGCAAAGAGTCAAGGAAGTCCTCCTGGACCTGATGACTTTGAGCAGAGCTTGGAGTAAAGGAAAACAGATGAGCTCAGTGACTCTCAGAGTTGGGGATGTTTAATGCAAAGGGGACAAAAAGTACCAAGGTATGGTTGAGGAAAAATCATGCTGGTTAAGGTGGTTTAAGGTACAGCAAGGAGGCCATTTCACCCTAAGTTGATATGCTACCTAACATTATTATACTACCATTCTCCTTTTGCAATGTAATGAACTAAAGCAAACATATTTAAAGAAGGATAATAATGATTCCAATACATGTCTCCTTCCTCTATTTTCTGGCATTTTTTGATCTCTGATATAACATTAGATATACCCTGCTTCATAACTTAATTATTTGTATGAAAGTCCTTTCCTCCTGTAGATGGCAAATTTTTTCTTGGTGGGAGGACTATATCATACTTATTTTTTTTCCTCAGTGCACACATAGGGAGAAAATATATATTTAAATATATTTATTGAAAAATAGGTAAGCCTTAGAAATAGAGATTGGAAAGGAATAAGAATAAAATTGAGCAAAATACAGACTTCTTCAAACCTCACCCCCAGGTTCTTCCCTTTCATCCAACCTCATTATTCCAATGACTCGAGCCAAAACTCTTAATCCATCCTTGACATTTTTCATATTCCATACCTAGTCCATCAACTAGATGGACAAAAAGTTCTGATGACTACATTAGAAATATTTCCATATCCCATCTACTCCTTCCCACATTTATTTTACTGAGCCAATTCACAATTCACTCTAAGCCAATTCACAATCTTCTATCACCAGGAATAGTATAATTATCTCATGACCAGTTTCCCTTTGTCCACTTCTCTTCATGTATCTTAAAATGTAAGTCAGACCATGAAACTCTTCTGTCCAAAGTCCTCTAGTAACTGCATATCTCACTCATAATAAAATTCAAATTCTTTGTATGGTTTCCAGGGCCTTGTATAAACTGTCCCCTTGGCTGTCTTTGACCTTGTCCCCACCCCACTCATACCATGTTCCCCATAGTTACACTGGCCTTGATATTCCTCAATCACAATAGTATGTTTCTTCTTTGGAAATCTGCATTTACTGTTTAAAGTATTTAATTCAGGGACACGCAACTCTTCATGGGGGTCAAGGAAGAGAAGTAGAATACCATATTTCCTGTTTTTACACATGTTAACATCTGGTTACTTACAAGCAAGTAGAAGAGAGACAGAGATCCCACAGATACTCTACTATTTGGTGTCAGAGGAGTGTCAATTCCCTTTCTGAAGATTCCCTGCTCTCCTTATCATGAATGCATTTCACTTATTAGAATTGTGATACTTAATTATGCCTCTTAATTTAATTGCTAGTTATTTTTTTTCTTTTTAGAGGAAAAATATAGTAATAATATATCTTAGTAGCTTATTGAATTTGATGAAATACAATAAAAGCAGCATCCATTTAGAAGCATTTAAAAATGTGAGAAATTATAAGCATTTTCTCATTCAATATTTTATGTTTCTCATGAATTCTACATTCTACAGGCAAAAGGCTAACTAAACAAGACTATTCATTGAGTAAATACTAAGCCATCTTGGAATCTGCCTCTAAGGCCTGTGATCTACTAAGCTATGCAATCTCTGAAAATCACAACTTCAAATCCATTTCTGGCTCTACCACTTAACCAGAGGGGACTTGGACCTAGGCAAGTTACATGCCCTCTTTGTGTCTCAAGTGGAAAGCAAAGGGGCTGGATTAGACTTGCTGTAAGGCAGTGGTACCTGAAAACCAGTCCAGGGAACAATTGCTTTAGCATTGCCTAGAGAGGTTTCAGAACACACATTTGTGAATCCCTCTTAGAGACTTAGCTTTGGAATATCTAAAGCTGAGTCTAGAAACCTGCATGTTTATAAAACTATCCAGTTATTCTGCTGTATTCTCAGGTTTGGGAACCACTGCTCCCAGGTTCTATCCTGTCTGGATACATAATGATTCTCTGGAGCCAGATAATCTAACCTTCACAGTTCCCTTGGGTTTCCATTCCTGGCCATCATGAACCCTTAGACTCTGAGCCTCTACTTCTAAGGACATATGAAGTAAACCAGAAATGTGGAAGAAAGCTTGCACAGGCTGAGTTATGATATTATTGCAAATAACTCTATCAAGGCACTGCTCACACTTTGGAATAGCAACCCAGAAGTTTAAACAGAGCAACTGCTGCTGCAGCTGCCTCTGTGACATATTTCAGTTGGATTCTATTTCCTAAGATCCTTTCCTCATTAAACCCATCCAGGAAATGTCCATTTAATAGATGAAGAAAATGAAGTAAGAGATATTTGAAATATGTGTAATCGAGAGAAAGAACGAAAAATAGTAGAGAGACAGAGTGATACTACATAGGATACTCTGCTACTGGTGTCAGAGGAGTGCCAATTCTCTCCCTGAAAGCTATCTGACCTCCTTATCAATGCTTTCATTATCTTATGGTTTGAGCTGTGATTCTCAAAGGGCAGCATCAGCATCCCCTGGGAACTTACTAGATATGCAAATTATCAGTCCTCAGCCTAATTTATTGAGTCAGAAACTTAAACTCAGGTGAACCAACAACTGTGTTTAAACCACACCTACAGGTGACTCTAATGCACACTGGATTTTAAGACTTAAGCCAGAGAATGAGCCAAACACGTTGGTGCACACCTGTAATCTTAGCAACTAAGGTAGCTAAGGTAGAAGAATCACAAGTTCAATGCCAGCCTCAGCAACTTAATGAGATCCTGTCTCAAAATTTAAAAAAAGAAAGAAAGAAAGAGAGAGAGAGAGAGAGAGAGAGAGAGAGAGAAAGGATTGAGGTTGTAGCTCAAATGGTAAAGGTAAAGTACCCCTGGGTTCAATCCCCAGTACGAGGGGTGGGGGGAGCAGGGAATGAAATGAGGCTTCAGTTCTCCACATAAAGAAATATTAGGTGCATCAGTGTCCGCCCCCCTTACTCACTCCCTCATGGAAGAGTTTAAATCAACTGTGCATAAATAGCAGAATGATAGTGACATTGATAAAGGACTCTTCCAGAGATAGCACAGATGGCCCCAAACCTCTGCTTGAAGACCAATATAGAACATGCAGAAAAATCATTCAGGAATGATAGGTCATACCAGGAGGCAATCAAAGGATGAGAAGTTGCTATGATTTGGTCTTCCTAAACTTGTGTGTGTTGGAAACTTAATTCCCAAATTCATTCGTTACTGGTATTTGAAGGTGAGGCCTTTGGGAAATATTTAAGATTTTATAGGTCATGAGGGTGGGATCCCCATGATGACATTAGTGGCTTTAATAAGAGGAGGAAGAGAGACCTGAGTGTGCTTGCCCTGTCTCACCATATGATGCCCTCTGCCATGTCATGATGTAACAAGAAGGCCCTCCCCAGATGCCAATTCCATGCTCTTAGACCTTCCAGCCTTTAGAGCTGTAAGAAACAAATTTCTTTTCTTATAAATTACCACTCTATGGTGTTCAGAGATAGCAACAGAAAACAGAGTAAATCAGAATAAACAGGTGCTTTGAGAATCATTCAGACCATCAAGAGGTACAGAAAATTCTACTTTCTGCAAATTTCTTGAGACCAGCTACATCTTGCCTTCTCTTCCAACAACTCACAGCTGGACTACCTAGCTCTTTATCCTGCTTTTGTTCTCTTGTCCCTTCTCATATCACCCAAGTGAATTTCCTAAACTTTATTTTGACATCTTAACAATTCTCCACAATTCTTGAGAAAATATGGCCCATGAGATCTGCAGAGTCAGGACCCAATCTACTCTGTGGCCTCACCTTGAACGTTTCCCCTCTACATACTGGCCTTATTTCAGTTCTTTAAATGCATAAAATACTTAAAGCCTCAGGGTCTCTTTATGTATGATACTCCCTTTAGTAGGGACATTCTTCCTTTCTACTCTACCTGCTTACTCCAACACATCCTCCAGCTCTCTGCCTATCACTCCCTCAGGGAATTCCCCCCAAATGCCCAGCTAACTTAGGAACCTCTAGTACATGCTCTTGTACACACTGTTTTCCCTTGATACCTATTTTCACACTCCTCATATAAATAGTTATTTTATTTAATTTTGGTCTTTTAACTAAATAGTATGCATTAGGAGGACAGGAATATCTACTGCATTCCCATTATCTCTTAAGGTGTCTGAAATTAATTAGTGTTCAATAAATATCTGTTGAAAATGAATGAGTTTTCCGTTGTTCATTTTTATAGGGATTAAAAACAAAGTACTATAAATTTAGTCAAGGTTACCCCTAATTAATGATGTTTAACCAGACAGCAAATGTATGAGTCTTCCTTATAAGTCTGAGTCACCAGAAAACTTATTGCATAAGAAAACTTTATGTTGGTGTATCTAGTTAACAAATGTATTTATTTAATGATTGTTCACATATTTATTTAGTCAGTAAGCTTTTATTATATATTAGGTACTACTCAAAATATAAAATAGTGAACAAGAAACATGAAATGACTGATCTATTCTGGTATAGGAGATAAACAAAATAGATTTTTCAATAATCGAGGAGACACACACCTCAACTGTCTATTTGACATAGCTATTACTAGCAATTAGAGCTGAGAAACAAATTTCTTTTCTTATAAATTACCAATCTATGGTGTTCAGAGATAGCAACAGAAAACAGACTAAATCAGAAATAAACTGATCCTTTGAGAATCATCCATTGGCAATTCTGAGTCTTCACTAATGCCTGTACTCTCCTCCACAGAGTTTACCCAAAATAGACATTTTCAATGGGGAAACCACACTGGTACTGCTGAGACATGCCACGTTGGTTGTCTGAAGGAGTGATAGGCAGAGAGCTGGAGGATGTATTGGACCAGTACTATATTTCAGGTAGTCTGACAAAGTTACTAAAACATGGTGTCAGGATAAAAGTGATGGGAGGGCCTTTTAAGAAATCCCCTTCATCATCGATTTTCTTGTTTTACTTTTGCTTAAGTAGCTCCTTACTGGAATTATAAGCAATGTTGAGCACAGTAACTGTGTCAGATTATTCCATTTCCCCCTGAGCACTTCCCAACACACAGTACTAATTAGAAGCTCAACATACATTTTGCAAATAGGTAACTGAGAGAGAGAGAGAGAGAGAGAGAGAGAGAGAGAGAGATGGGTAGATGAATGGAAAGATGAATGAATGGAGAATCCAACTCTAATGGCAGATGCTATAACTGATTCATTTCTCTGCCCAGAATCTCCCCAGAACATAGTCATCTGAAGTGTTCAGCACATGTTAAGAAGCAGCCTATTCAGCTGCATTTCAACAGGCAGCACTCTCCCAAATCAGAGTCAAAGTAAATCACAGGGGCACTGTCTTTTTCCAATTCACAACCACCTCCAGTGAGTAATGAGCAGCAGGGCTTTCTTTCAGGAGCTTTGGGGGCATTTGCATGGGAGCAAAAGAGCTCTGACAAAAAAAAAAAAAAGTTATTCAGTGGTTACTGAATAACTATCCATCAAGGTGAACTGAGGAGGGATCCCCAGGCTTTGGTTAGAAGAGACACAGATGACTGGAGAAATGGAGACTGGCAGGAATCTTGCTGCATGCTTTAATGAGGATTCCCAGCTCAATGCTCAGAGTAAGCCTCTGGGCCACAAGTGCTATAGCTGTCTTCCTTTATTGGCAAGGTATATGTTCTAAGATCCCCAGTGGACATCTGAAACCACAGGTAGTAGCAAACCCTACACATAGTTTTCTTTTTTTCTATACATACATACCTATGGTAAGGTTTAATTTATAAATTAGGCACAGTAAGTAATAAAAGGCAACAATTAATATTAAAATGAAATAATTATAACAATATTCTCTAATAAAAGTTCTGTGAATGTGGTCTCTTTCCCTATTTCTCTCTCTCTCTCTCTCTCTCTCTCTCTCTCTCTAAATATCTTACTGTATTAAACTTATCCTTCCTGTGTGATATGAGATGACACCATTGCATACATAATGAGATGAAGTGAGGCCAATTACACAGGCACTAGGAGGGGCAGAGTGGCAGGGCATGAGATTTCATGACGCTAATCACAATTTTAAACTTATGAATTGTTTATACCTGAAATTTTCCGTTTAATATTTTCAGCCTGCGGTTGACCACAAGTAACTGAAACCACTGAAAGCAAAACCCCAGAGAAGGGGGACTGCTGTATATACCATTTGGACAGTGGGAGTTAGGCTGGAGGTCTAAAAGTTGGGATCAAGGAATGTACAGACGAAGACAGGGAATTCAGAAATAAGAACCAGCGAAGCAGCAATAGTCATATTAGAAAACAGGCAGAGTTCCTTGATGAATCAGTATTCCCAGGGGCCTCCCAGAAAGGGCACAGGAAAATGGACGAGCTGATCTTGGATGGCCTTTATCATCCTACTGAGTCTTTGGAACCGGGCGAAACCTTTTCCCAGGACAACCAACGTGGCATGTCTCAGCAGTACCAGTGTGGTTTTCCCATTGAAAATGTCTATTTTGGGTAAACTCTGTGGAAGAGAGTCCAGACACTAGTGAAGACTCAGAATTGCCAAGCTGGCCCGAGTCCTCAATGTCAGGTCCCCTCTCTTTCACCTGAACCCCCATCTTGTTCATCAGATCCCATCAATCTCTCCTCTCTATATTATGAAATGTAAAAGAAGCATGAAAAATGGGAATTGTAGCAAAAAAAATAAAGTACCTCCTGATTTTGCCTGCTGAGTTGTCTTAGTGGTTTTCTGATGCTTCTGCTACCCACCAATCTCCTGACAGAGAAGCCAATTGACTTTTCCAGTTTCTCAGAGTGGAAAAGTACCAGCACCAGCTGCAGCAGGCCTGGCTTCATCCATCCCAAGCTCCGGTAGGGCCTGGCCAGCAGTCTAAGGAGAAGCAGCTGCCACCAGTCCTCAGCTTCCCAAGAATTATTTTTCATACTATCCTGCCAAGGTTGAAAGGCTGAAAGGGCTTCTTGTTCCATGATGTTTACCATCTCACTACTAGCTGCAGGCCACAGGCTCCCTGTCAATGCGTGTCCTATATACAGCTTCCAGGAAAACACAGCCTAAACATAGAGATCTGGTCCCTAGCCTTCTCTGGGCACACATAGCTGACTGCGGGGCAGGTACTGAGGTCACCTGGGGGCCCAAGCAAGTTGATGGCTTAATTTGCAATCACAAAGCTTTAGGGGTTTTTTGTTTGTTTGCTTATTTGTTTGTGTTTTTTTGGACTGGAGATTGAACTCAGGGACGCTCAACCACTGAGCCACATCCCCAGCACTATTTTGGACTTTGTCTCACTGAGTTGTTCAGTGTCTCGCTTTTGCTGAGGCTGGCTTTGAACTCGCTGTCCTCCTGCCTCAGCCTCCCAAGGTGCTGGGATTACAGGAAAGTGCCACCATGCCCTGCCTGGAATCACAAAACTTTAGATCCAGGAAGGAAAATTAAGATTCCAACCTCTCCAATGGCTCTACACTAAACATCAGAATTTCTGAGACCCAGAAACATGAACTTACTTGCTCAAGGACACACAGATGACCCGTGTAACCAGCATTGAAATACAGATCTCCTGATGCCTGGTTCTTTCTCCTTCTTCAACCCCAGACTACCAAGATCAACTTCTTCTAATTCCAGGAAGGAACCAAGTAGTCACCCAGTAGAAGCTGTCTCCTGGGACCCTGCTCCCTGCAAACTCCACATAACCAACGACTTCAAACTGATTCAGTGGGTAGATAAATTCCTAATGGGATCCTGCAAGAGTCCAGTAAAGATTTTTTTAGGCTCCATTCTTCAATCTACAAGCCATACAGTGGGTCTATTTCACCCATTTCCAAGTTGAAATTCCCATTAGAAATAGTTCTTTAGGATTTCAATATTCCTTTAAGCCCAAAATACCTCCAGAAACAAATACTATAGCGCTCCAGGAGTAAAGGCCTCAAACTGCAGTGGACTTCAAGGTACTGAGGTAGAGATCAGAGAAGACATTTTTCTTCCTGGTTAAGTGGGTTAGTGAAAACTTCACAGTAAAATAGTATGACCTTTTGCCCAACAAGGAGATAAGTCAAAGAGAAAATGGGTAATCATGAAGGCTATGAATTGAGAGGAAAAGTAGGCATGGTTTAGAATCATGATAGGTCTATGCTTAAAACTTGATTCAGCTACTTCCAAATTCTGGGACCCTGAAATTAGTTACTAAACCTCTGGGAACGTCAATATCCTCTTCAATAATCCTGATAAGTAGAGTTGTTATAGAGCTTTTATATCATATACACAAAAAACTTAACACATTAAAAAATAGAACTTAACACATTTTATGGGATGTAATAGAACTTAATAGATAATACCTAGAAGGAGCAAGAAAGGGGATTATTTGTGTTAAATATTACATTCATTCTTTCTTCAGCAATTCAGAAGTTTTCTAACCTTGGAAAAGTTACTTAAGCTTGTACTTTCAGTCAAATCATGATAATAGTACTTGTTCATAGAACTGCTGTAAGAAATATATGAGCTAATATGTGTCAAGAAATTAGAGCAGTATAATATTTAACAAAGCCTAGTTATTATTAATTTTTAATTTATTCTTAATCTGATTCATGCAGATAAAAGATTTGAGCCAGCTTCCTAAGTTGCATAAGGTAAAATGATATAAATAAATAAATGAAGAATATGGGTTAAGAGGAAAAAGAATAGGAAAAGTAAAATAATCTAGAGCTAGGTTAGTATTCAGAATATATTACATTTAGGCCTGCATTCTTGGCTGTTTAAATTTGGCTCTGAGCTTCCTAGAAGTCAATTTAAAAAGCGAAACACAATTAATTAACATAAATCACAATGAAAACAAAGTGAAAGTTAACTTTTTATTTCTGTTTTTAGGTGGGTTAGAGTAGGTTGCCATGCTCTCCCAAGAGTAACTGAAAAAAAAATAGATAAAATTCATAGATGATCTACACTGTTGAAGCAATAGGAATGGAGAGACTAAGATTTCAGAGAAGGGAGAATGTCCGAAAGGTGAGAGAATTTCCGCAGCTACTTGCAGCCATTTGCCAATTTGGGATAGAAGCAAGAGATTGATTCTGGGCATGGCACTTACTAATAAAGAGTTGCTACAGGAAAGAATTAGCAGAGGAGAGCTGGGATTCATCAAGCATGCAACACTTTTCTCACTCAGCACATGTGCCAAATGTTTGGGCGGTGGGGATCAGGAGTAAAACCCTAAGGAGAAACCCCTCTGAAAAATCAAGCTGAGTTTTTAGTCTGACATAATAAAGATATCTTAAAAACTTGCCAGGAAGAGAAAACACAGAATTTTTTGAAAAGCTCAGAATGACCAAGAATTCAGGCTTACCAACTACCCAGAGCAAAGATGTTTTGCTCTGCCAAGAATGGGCAGATCCAGTTGTTGGCCAATGTAGTTGGGTTCATATCCTCTTTAAAAAGCCAAAAATCCAAGTACACTCTCCCAGAAAAGACCACCCCAGCTTCACAGGGAAGAGGGCCAAGCAAGTTTTTCACCTACAGGCTGGGTGCTTTAGTAGCTATAAATAAAGAATAAAGTATATAAATATGCCCAAATATATATGAATTTAAGGAATTCTCTTGGCATTTCAAGGGGGAAAATCAGATTCAATCTTTTGGGTGCACAGTCCATATTCAAGAGGTAAGAACTAACAATGAAGTATACCTTCTATGTACAAGCATTGTTAACTGAAGAAATGTTTCATCCTCGTGAAAGAAATTAAGAATTAGTTTTATGGAATCAAGAAACATACCAATAACCAAAGATATGTCATTCTATCATTATTAATTTTTTGGTACACTTATCTAGCAATAATAGATTTTCTTATCTTTCTTATTGAGCAAGTTCTTTAATAAGAAAATCTATTAATGAGACAGGGACAAAGGACAGGTAGTCAACCTAGATAGTAAATGATCAAATGACTGGGTCAGAAAGATGAGGACTGATTTTCAAAGAAAAGGAAATGGGTGGCTCACACCTCCATCTCTTCCAGGCTCAACTGGTTGTTAAAACTTGGCTGGTGGGGTGGGGAGTCACACTTTCCCACACAGTAGCCCTGGGGCTGCTCTTTCCTAACTCTGGAAACTTAGACAGGATATAAGGAGGAGGTAGGAAGGGGGAGAGAGGAAATCTGAGATCTATAAAAGGGCAAGACACACCCTCTCCTGTGGGCACCCAGCTCTGGGCCCTGACTTCTCTCGGGAGAAGTCTGCTATCTCGGCTCTGTCTCTTTCTTAAATAAAACTTGCTTTCTATGTTTGCCTCAGCATTTCTCAGGTGTTTAATCTTCAATACCAGAGGAACGAGGACCCGATCCTGATTTCCAAGACAGGTATCATTATCAAATAGGTATGGTGTTGCACCCCCACCAGCACCACCAATCCCAGCAACTTGGAGGTAGAGCACTCGAGTTCAATTCCCAGTACCAAAAAAAAAAAAAAAAAAAAAAAAAAAAACTTAAAGTCTAACCTATTAAAATCCAACAAATAAATTTAAAGTATAGTTTTCCCAAAAGTTTTCCCGCTGCTCTCCACAGCCAGTGCTTCTCCCATGACAGAATGAATAATTTCTCAAGTTAGCAATGCTAAGTTAACATAGACAGTATGCTTCATTATTACTATCCTCACTGTGTGTTACAACATTTGGAAGATGATATCTGAATTCCTATCTTCACATGCCAAGAGTAAGAGACCTACACAAAATGTAAGCACATTTTCCTTTATGTATAACCATCAAAATCTATTGTCTATAGTCTAAAGCAGGGAGAACTTAGGTATTTAGGAATAGGCACAGAGACTTCACCCTCCCCTGCAGCCAGAGTTGCTCTTCACCTACAAGGAGATGGGCTCTCCCAGGCCTCAGACATCACAAGAGTGGACCTTGGTGCTGCACATTGATAGTTAGAGCTCAGGACCTCAAGCTCATCACTCTCCTGATTTACTGACTTCACTTAGTATCCCTATAAGGGATGTCATTCCTAAGACTTCTTTTTCAGCTTCCCAAGATCAAGTCTCACATAGCATGATTTTCTTCCTCTTCCTCCTCCTCCTCTTCGTTCTCCTTTCTTCTTCTTTTTGCAGAAAAAAAAGAGTTCCTAGACTTCTTTGCTTCTCTCCTTCTCCTCATTCTCAAAAATTTACTAATTGCCTCTAAAAACCAGGCACTATCATAGGTAGCACCGTGATAGGTAGTGGTCATGGGTGCACAACAGATCATCACTACAGCAAAAAGATAAAAGCCAAGGTCATAAACATCTCTGAATCAGGGATGAAGGAAAGTTGCATATTTTTAACAACTCATCACCTCACACTTAAGCATTAAAAAAAAAAAAAAAAAAACCTCAAAAAAGATTTTGACTATCTTAACTTTTGTTTTACTTTACTATATATGTATCCAAACCACCAAAACTTCTGGGAGACCTCTCTTGCTACATGCATGGTCTTCTGAGACTTGCTAGCTAAAACCAAGAGTTAAGTCAACAATCACACTATGGTCCCAACGGGTTAGGGGAACCACTGTAATGGATATTCTCAGCCTGAACTCAGGGCCCTACATCCCCTTGGAGTTAGGATAGCCAGAGTCCAAGGCTGTTAGAAATCTTCATTCCCCACAGGCACCTGGAATCTCTTTTGTAGACCACAGGGGACCATAATGATTACCAGTAACTCTTTCTCTTTCCTCCCCCCTGCTATCATCTGTTTGGAAGGAACTGTTGTTTTGTGGTGTTTAGGTTATTTTAATTTCTCTCTTTTCCCAAAGTAACAAAATACAACTCAATATATGCATATAACTTTCCAAAACCCTTTCACATCCATTTTTCACATTCACTATTGTCTCATTCACATCCTCCCCCATCCCATAATCCTACAAAGTACAGAAAGCAGAGCTATTATTTCCATTTTGTAAGTGAGTACTATGGTTTAGATTTGGTTTATCCCTGTGGGGATCCATGTGTTGGGAGTTCAATGTGTGAATAGGGAAACTGATGGAATCTTTAAGAGGTGGGGCCAAGCAGGAGGACCCTAGGTCTTTGAGAATCCTGCCCTGAGAAAGAAGTCAAGTAATTTTCTCATAAACCCAATCATAGCTGGTTGTTATAAAAGCCTGAACCTAGCCCCACCTGCTCTCTGGTTTCCTGGTCAATTGCTCCTTCACATGCCATCCAACATGATGTGACGCAATGGAGAGGCCACTCACTAGAACTGAACCAAGGCAGGCTCCACGCCCTTGAACCTCCAAGACTGTAAGTAAAACAAACTTGTTTTCTTTATAAAGTTAGCCTATCTCAGGTATTTCATTATAGCAGCAAATAGCTGATAAATACAGTAAGGTACGGGGATTTACCTAAAATCATAAAGCTAGGTAGTGACAGAGCTGAAACTAGCATCTAGACCTCTTGATTTCTATCATCATGGTCTAATCACCATACCATGTGGTCATGACACCCTACTGACAGCACACACTCTCCACATTGTCCACAGTGTGACTCCAATGGTTGAAGAACCTTGAAGTGAGAAAACAATATGGATGGAGGGCCCATGGAAACTTCCTGCCTATCTAAACCTAGTTCTGCTTCCAGGATGTATTGAAATATAATAGCAAAAGATATCTGCATCCTGGGGAGGAGGACAGGACATAGTATTTTGTTAGCACTGAGACAAGGCCTTTGATCATAAAGTATTTGGCACACACTGAGAATTCCAAAATTAGGTGTCTCCTATTTTTGATGCCACCCCAAATCCACCTTTACTCTCATGATTCCTCATTGACAATCATTCCTATCTTTTTTGTTTTCCTTTTGTGCCCATGAGCCTTTTCTTAAACTTAAATGCTTTCCCTTACTCTTTTCACCTGCCCTGACAAATTTCTTCAACTCTAACTCACTGTCATAACTTAGTATTTCAACTACCAGGAAATTCGGCCTATTTGGATAGCACATGAACATAAATATATTGTATATCTTGATGCTATAGTATTCAGAGCCCTAGAGTTCTTCCAGCTATTAGAAAAGTTATTGGGCCAGAGTCATGGCACATACCTGTAATCCCAGCAGCTCAGGAGGCTGAAAAAGGAGGATTACGAGTTCAAAGCCAGCCTCAGCAATGGCGAGGTACAAAGCAACTTAGTGAGACCCTGGCTCTAAACAAAATACAAAATAGGACTGTTTGGATATGGCTCAGTGGTTGAGTGCCCCTAAGTTCAATCCTCGTTACTCATCTCCTGCCCCCACCGCCAAAAACAAAAAAAGAAAAGTTATTGGTAAGCAGGAATGTGAAAAAGCAGTGATATGGGCCCTGATTGCTCCAGGGCTTGGTCTCCAGGGTAAACCAAAGACACTGGCTCTTATCTGTTTCTGCCAACATTGTTGGTCCTCTTGTAGACTATTAACCTTTCCACATCAAAGCCTTGAGAAAACATGAACTCATAAGATTATAGTGAAAACCAAGAGGTCCATTAGGGGCTTCAGTTGGTATGAATAGTGTGGTAATCTTCCAGCAATCTCACAATCAGGCTTCTGGCCCCTGCCCCTAACGACTACAGAAAAGTGGAGCTCTGTCCTTTCTTTCATTAATTGCAACTTACTGTCTACCTTTTATAAGCCAGGAATCTAGGCCTCAGAGTATTAAATGGCAGGGCACAAGCAAAGTTTTAAAGTATAAACAGGGAATTCAGCTGACTACTTTGGATGGAAAGATGTGTTTATTCACAAATGCACTTCAATACTTTCATCCTAAAGCGGTGAGACACAAGTATGAAATATCTGCTCTAGAGGATAAGAATGGAGATTTAAAGTATAGTGTAAATAATTAATTTGGAATATAGAAGACTTTAGAATAGTGGAAAGACTATTGAAATCCACTATCTTCAAAACACAATATAGAATTAAGGAAAAGGACATAAGAATCAGTGTTTATTAATCACACTCATGTGTGATTTAATGCTATAATAGGTACTTTATATATACTCTTTTAGTCTTCATAACAGCTTTAAGGTGACTAGGGATAGATGATAGCGATAGAGTGAGGTTCAGGAAAACTAAAAATTTGTACAAGCTTACCCATTTAGCAGGTAGCAGAGTCGAGATCCAAAGTTAGGTCTGATAATATTTCCAAACATGCTTCTTCCCTTCACTTTATCTCTATGAATCTCACTTTCCTCATTTGTATAAGATTAGATTAAATCAAATCTGATCATTCTAAGCTTTTTCTGGGACTGATCACAGAATCCTTTGGATATTCAATAATACTTAGAGATTTCTTTAGAAAATTGACTTTTGCCTCCAAATGTTACATTTAGGATACAAGTTCACAGGCCCAATACCCATACACAGCTGATTCAGGATTTTGAGTTTCCTCTACACTGACATTCTGTGAGACTCAACATCCACAGGAGCCAATACAGTACAGAGGTCAAGATCTGGATGAATCCAAATTCTGTCTCTTTGCTTCCTCTTTAAACTTGAGCAAGTTACCTAATGTTCATGGAACTCAATTTCTCCTCTGTAAAACTGGAATAATAATATTACCTACTCACAGGATTATTATTAAGATTAAATTTATTTACATCCTTTACAATGGCACCAGGAATATATTAAAGATTCATTGATGCTTTCCTTTGAATTTTGCATTCTCTTTTTCCCCATTTGGCATAAGGGATCTCAAGGAGGCAGCTGAGTTTCTGTTTCCCCAGAGTAAGATCCTTTTACTGGCAGGAAGAACACCAGAGGCCACCATCAGGCCAAACTCCACAAACAAACATGCAAACAAGAAAGAGCCCATCTGAGCAGCGCCTAGCATTGCCCACTTAAAAGAAATTGAAGCAACGGATAATTAAACATTGCCTTCTTATTTCCCTACCAGGCCCCTGCTCAAACCATCACACACAAACACACACACCCCTCAGGCCTGAAACCAGTTCCACATTCTTATTAACAAATGAAACCATTTAAGTCCTCAGCACATCTCCAGGGACATAAATGATGAGAACTGAGAGAAACAAGAATGATTTTCCAATTTGGAAATGTGTGAAGATTACATAATATGTACCAGCACTGATGGAAGACAGGGGTTAGGGATAAAGAGTCAACTTGGTGCAAAAGGGTACATGAGTATCCCTAGTGCTTTGGTTTCTTTGCAAGGCTGAGTTGTTCCTGAAGGATTTCTAGCTCCAATGTTCCTGAGCACAATAATAAGACTTAAGTTTCTGATATGAACTCTATATTCTTCAGTTAGACTTACTCTATTATTTTTTTATCTCAGATTGTCCCTCAATCTTAATTACCTATCACTTCCTAAATGTACATTGAAAATTGCAGAAAGGAAACCATGAGGTTGCAGTAATGTATAGGATTTTCAGAGAAAAAAAATAGTCTATTTGTTCAAATCACTCCCTTAGGGGCCTGGTAATGTGATGAAATGAACCTGGAACTGGAAGATAGGTGGCCTGGGTCCTTGCCCCCACATTACCATTAGATAATTGTGCAATCATGAACAAATCACTCATCTGCTTTGACTCCCATTTTCCCCATCTGTAAGATGAGAAAGAGAAACTTAGATATCTCTCAGGTTCACTACGATATGAGTGGTCTAGGGTTCTAGTTGCCCATATGCTAAAAACTCACTGGAGTGTGGAACTGAGACTAGAACGAACAGCACAGTGGTGAACATGCTTGATGTGGAATTTGCAGCCAGAAGAACAGCTCTGCCTCTTCAGTTCTCAAACCCTGACTATCTTTACCACTCTTTTCAATTTAGAAACATTTTGGACACAGGATATGTGGGATGGGGAACACGACTCCCACCCCAATCTCTGAACTGGTAGCAAGTTGCCTGTTTTGGGGGGGTGGGCAAGGAGTGTGGTGTGAAATCGGCGTCCCAGCACTACCCTACTCTGGCTCTGGCTCTGGCTCTGTGCCCTGGGTCCTAAATGTGAACGTCTGGCTTCCCTATTGGGGAGAAAGGGTGTTTCTTCCTTTCCCAAACACAAGCAGGTGTCACAGGCCAAGTTGGGAGATGGAGGCCAGCTGTCTCTGTGCTCTTTACACAAAGCAGCTCTCTACTTGGCTGGCTGGGTCCCTGTAACTTCAGAGCCCTGGGCTTGATTTTTAGGATAATCAAATACTTCACCTCATTCTCCTGCCTGGAAGAACATAAGGACCAGGAGGTCCCTTTAGCCATTGACACCCCCTGGAGAGAGGAAGTCCTTGTTAGCTAGACAAATAACTTCTAATGGCCCAGTATATTCTTGTACCTAGTTGTGGAGACTGAAGGTTTTCCTTTCCTGTAGATTTTCCCTTAGTTCATGATCCCAGCATCCCAGGCCCAAGTTGGAAATGAAGGGAAAGTTGACCCAAGGATGATGCAATTATTTAAGAAAGCAGCCCCTCTGGGTCTTTCACTCATCATCCACCACCAGGCAGCCCCCCCTATACCTCTCACACACATAGAATTTCCACGTGAGGAGAGGAAAGCAAGCATTTTCACTTATGCTATGCAAGGGACAAAATGAAAGTGCCCTCAAGAATTTAACACAGCTACACAGAACATACGAGTTCTATATACTATGTGGGATGGTAAATTGGTTAAACCACTTTGGAAAGCTCTTTGGCATTATGCAAGGTCATTATGCAAGATCACATGCTACATACGACTCAGAAATTCTACTTCTAGATAGAAACCCAAGAAAACTGAGTGTATATCTCTACCACAAATTCTATATAAAAATCATGTTAGGAGCTTTATTCATAATGAGCCTAAATTATAAATATCCAAATTCCCATCCACAGTACACTGGCTAAATGAATTATTCAAAGAAATATTATACAACAATGAGAATGAGCAGTCTCACAATAGCATGCAAAAATAGGATGAATATCGTGAACAAAAAGTTGAGTGAAAGAAGCCAGACATAGTGTATTTATGCATCATATGATTCCATTTATCTAAAGCGCAAAACTAGTAAAACTAATCTATGTTACTAGAAAGCAGGATAAGGTTAACCTTTGAGTCAAAATTGAGGGAAGAAAAGACTAGAAAAGAGTTTGAAGAAGGTCTTGAAGCTGCTGATAAAGTTCTGTTTCTTGATCTGGGTACTATTTAGTGGAGTGTATTTGGCATGTGAAATGTACCCAATTGAACACTTAAGATACATATACCTTTCTGTTTATGTTTGTGGAAGAATGAAAATAAATGACTCCAATTCTTCACCTACCCCAGAGATCAGTTCTTCACCCAGGACATATTTTGTGCTTTCCTACTCTGACTCTAGGCATGACCATGTGACTTATTTTGGCCAATGAGGTCTCAACAAAAGTGTTTTAAGCAGTGGTTTGAAAAACTTCTTGCACATTCCTGCTTGTTATTTTTGTTGTGCAATTTCCACGAAAAGATCGAGGCTAGTATTCTGCAAGATGAAGCAGATCCCAGCCAAGTTGCTCCTACTCATTAGTGCCAAAGCCATCCTAAATGAGCTTAAACCAGCCAGATGACTTCTAGATGTGCATATGAACCATGAAAGAGTAAGAAAAGAGTATTCCAACCAAGCCCAGCATAAACCATCAAACTATAAGTTCATGAGCAAAATAAGTGCTTATTTTAAGACACTGAACTATAGATGGGTTGTTAAGAAGCACTATTGTATAATAGACATATGATACAAATGAATACTTCAGGTCAAAGTTTAAAAATATGTGTAATACATAATACAAACACACAAATGAATTTTATCTTAAAAGATTCCTCATACATATCTATTGGAGGATGATCACACCCTGTGAAAGAGACCCTTCCTGAGATCCTGCAGGTCCAATGTTCCAAAAGCATAGAAGGACACCTAAGTAAAATCTAAGCCAGAGACAAACAGAAACAACAAATAAACCAACCTGCACAAGTTCCCCAGGGTATCTAAAAATTATCTTCTTCTGTTTTTTCTAGAAGATGCAGAAGCAAAATGTTTGCCTTTTCCACCTCCCATTTTTCAGAAATGCACGTGCTACACCCTACTCTATATATCAAAACTGTTTCATAGCATTCAACATGTGATATTATGGTAAGAGAAAGAGTATTATATTCTGTTTCTTATTGGTCCATGTTTCACCATACAGTCGCTTTTTGACTCCCTTGGCAGGACTTTCCCAAGATGAACATTAATGGACTTGACCTTCAACTGGTATTCTAGCATATAGCTGGGCAGTGATTGTGTTACCTGGATTAACCTGAGCTTTTGCAGAACTCAAGATAGGCAGCAGCAGGAGCAGCACCAAAGGCATTCTGGGAACCAAGATCATCTCAGAAGGTGGTGTTGGGTTCTGCAGTAAAGAAACAGAAAAAAAGAGAAAAAAAATTAGTGAACATAATTATCATAGCTAATTTTGTGTTCTTGCAGTGTCTATTTCTATATTTAGAACTTCAAATTATAGACTTATGAGTTGAATCCAACTAATCATCCAGTAATCACCTAATATAAAAATTTTCAAACTCCAAATGATCATACACTTACAGAATTAAAATTGGCAAAACTATGGTCAGGTGATAACATTTTACTAAGATAAGTGCAAATAATAAAATAAAACGTATTTCTGGGGTTGTCAACTGATGTTTTCATAATTTCAATGTTGATTCCAATATTAAACAAGGAGAAATATTCAATAATTTTCATGTGTTTGCCTTTCAAAATGTGTAAGTTCCTGATTCATTAGCTCAGAAGTGTTAACTGGGATTGTATTTTTCTAGTTTCCTCAGAATGACCATGTGATAATGGATTAGATATGGAGATACCAGTACAAACTCAGGTTTAAAGAGATACAGATAGTTACATATGGAAATATTTATAGGTATTTGTGTATACACAAGTTAATGTGTGTGTATGTGTGTGTGTGTATATATATATATATATATATATATATATATATATATATATATATATACACACATACATACATATACACTGCCTGCTCTATTAGCTGAGAGGAACTAAAGTAAACTACATCCTAGTAATGAGTATCCAGGAAACAACAAGCAAATCTAGTGCTTAAATCTTTGTTTCTGATACCATTATCCAATAAAAGGAATCAGTGTTCCTTAGAAAAATGGCTGATCCTAGAACTAGGACAGGAATTAGTCAAGATAACCTGGAGTATCTCTTATCTCTTAGTGCTAGAAATTGAGAAAGTACACACCAAAAAAAAATGATTAAAGTATATCAAAGAGTCAGAAGCCAAATGAAAGATTTCCCAATAGTCCAGTTGGAATAAAAATAAATATCCATGAGTTAATGGTGATGTAAATAAATGATTAAATAAGTAAATGTGGGAGAATTTGCATTTCCCATGAAAAAGAATTCCAAACAATTTATATAGTTAATCTACATTTAAGGAGTGGAGCATAGCTACGTCTTCTCCTTTGAATGTAAGCTGCAGATGGATACTTTCTTCCAAAGGGCGCAGGGTGGAAAAAAGAATAACTTTTCAGTGTATAAATCTAACAAACATTACTTCAAGCCAGGTGTTCAGAGTCAATATCAACAATGGTGAGTCATATTGGTAGTATGTGTTCTTGACATAATATGACAAGAATGGCACTTTACTCTGTGTTCTTCCTCCCTAGAGACCATTACCACAGTCTATGCATGAGAAAAACATTAGACAAATCCCAAATGAGGGATATTCTACAAAATTCCTGATGAGTAATCCTCAAAACTGTCAAGGTCATCAAAAGCAAGAAAGTCTGAGAAACTTTTACAGCTAAGGGAGGCTGAGGAGACGAGATTAAATGTAATGTAATGCAATATGTGATATCCTGGATGGAATCCCAGAACAGAGAAAAGACATTAGGAAAAACTGAGGAATTGGAATAAGTTATGGACATTAGTTAACAATAAAGTATCCACATCAAATCACTCATTTTTGACAAATGTATTATACTAATATAAGATGTTAATGATGGAGAAAGCTGAATGTGGGGTATACAGGAATTCTGTGTACTATCTTTACAATGATAAATATATAACTGCTCTCAAATAAAAGGCTTATTTTTTAAAAAATTATCCCCTAAGTAACACTGATATTCAACCATACATTGGATTCACTATTAGAAATAGAAGGCACAACAAAATTGTAAAGGTTTCAGAAATCCCTTTGAACTGAACTGATTAGGGAAGATTTCATGGAGAAATCAGTAACTGAAGGACAGGTTGGATTATAATGGGGATTAAGTAAAAAAGAAAATGGAATAGATAAGGATAAGTTATATTTTCAGCCTACAGAATTTTTCTATGATGATTTCTAGACAATAGAATTTGATGACCCACCCAAAGTAGTAAATTAAACACAAATTTAAAAAGTCAGATATTCAAATGATTTTGTCTGAAAACAATGGTGCCAAAGCAAATGGAACTCAGAAGATGAATGTGGCCCTGGTATGGGGCAGGGAATAAGTGGTCCACAGACCATAAAGACTAATAAACAGGGTTTCATTTCATTGATTTGGATGTAATAAATAGGTGATTCAGTGTGCCTTGCCACTTCCAACAACAGGAATGCTATTTCCATAAATGTGTCCCCAAATATGCCCAGAAAAGAAAATACATAGGCAGGTCTAGTAGACATTGATCTGGGCTATAATCTAGCACTAGCTCAGGACCATGATATAGGATGTTCTTCCATAAAGTCCCAAGCTCATGTAAGTAGTCTTTCAGTTAGTGCTGAGTCTCAGAACTGCCTTGTCTAACCATATTCTTTTGCAGAAGAGTCCTACAATTCTCTACAATTCAGTAAATTAAAACATTAAAAAAGGTATCAGGGAAGAATGGAGAGAGATTGATCAATGGGTACAAAGTTACAGGAAGATAGAAGCAAGAAGCTCTAGTGTGCTATTGCATATTGGCTGATAGGCTACAATAATGTACTGTACATTTCAATAAGCTAGAAAAAAAGAATTTTGAAGTTTTTCCCCATAAAGAAATGGCAAATGTTTGAGGACATAGAAAAGTTGTCCTATTAATATGTACAATTTTCATGATTTTTTTCTGTGTCAGTTTAATATAAATGAAACAAAAATGAAAAAAAAAATTTTAAAATGTGAAAAAAGAAAGGTATATGTGTAGCAAAGAAAAGAAAATTGAGAAATGTGATAGAGTGAATGAGAGCTGTTCCAAGGTGGCCAGCAAAGGTCTCTCTGGGTATGTGACTGACTCAGAAGTAGTTGAGCAGAACAAAGAAGAGAATAGGAAACCCAGAAAAACTTCATGAATAAATGAGAATTTATTATAGAATAAAAGGGATAATTAAAATCAGTGAAATTTTAGAGGATTTATTAGGCTTTTTAAAAGCAAATAAAGGTACATCAGCCCACACACAAAAACAGAGTCCAAAATGTAAAAATAGTACTACAAAAGTATTTCAATAAAACATGGTAGAATTTGCAATAAACTAAAAATTTTAAAAAGACCTGCATGAATAAGACATTGAATGCAAACTTCATAAATGAAAAGAAGAATAATTTTTCCATCAAAATTTGAAACTTCATTGAGACAAAAAGACATCATAATTTATCATACAAGCAACAAACAACATTAAATATTTGAAATTGTATAACAAAATAGCTTCTTACATAAATGACCTCTATAAATAATTTTAAGAGCCACCAGAAAATGAGCCAAATAAACAAAAAACATTTTTACCAAAGGAGACAATATAATGCAGTAAATACCTAAAAGTGTTCAATCTCCCTAGCAGTCAGAAAAACAACCATTAAAGCATGAATTAAATACCAGTCTTGACCATCAGATTGGCAGTTTCAAGTATAATATCTCACATTATTGAAAATTGTCAATAATGTGGGGAAGTGCATACTTCTATGTTCTGCCACTGGGTATATAGACAATAATTTAAATAAAATGCATAAACATATCATCTATACACACTATTTATTATTGCTTAACCTAGAGAAAGACTCTGTGTACACAATGAGGCATGTACAAAGAAGTGTTTTGTCACTTTTTTAAATAACAAAAATGGGGAAAATGCCTATTAATAATAGAATGCTATAAACTATGATATATTCCCACTGTTAAATACTATGGAATAATGAAAAAGAATGGATTAGAGCTGTATGTGGTTTCATGGTTTGACATCCATGACATATTTTAGGTGAACAAGCAGAATGCAAGTTTTATGTAAAATACTTTTTTATGTATTTTTATGAATACACACACACAATTATATGTACTTAGAAGATATGAAAATTAAACACCATGCTGAAAGCAATGGTTCCCTCAGAAATGTAGTTGTGAAATGAACTGCAGCATTTGGCACCAGAGATGGTGAATGGTAATCAGAAGAGATCAGTCTTATTTGTAATGTTTTAATTTTTAACAAGGAAAATGCAATTCTTGTTTAGTATAATTTATATCAGTTTTTCTGACAAAAATAAGAAAGAATTATTCCTGGGAGCAGGCTATCATAATCTCAAGAGTGCTTTCCAAACAACTCTGTATATTGCAGAGTTGAAGGAGGTATTGTGGTGGGGGAACATACACCTTAAGTCATTTGTAGTATGGTGAGGTGGGTATTAATTAATACATCTAGCATGTGGATAGACTGAAAGCATAAAACAGTTGAGATGACTGATTATGTCTTTCTATTTTAGAATGCTTTGCACTTATTAGGTAAATTAAACTGCATTATGTCATTGAGCCTCACAACTGGTAGAGAGGAATTACTATCCCTCTTTTACAAAGTAGGAAAGTAAAATCACTTCATGGACAAGTGAGGCAGTTTTGCTTGGTCTGGCTGCTGTTTCCTATTCATTGTGCTGACTATAGTTAGCTTCTTCACTATAGAAAAGCCAGACTATGAGTTATTTAAAATCAGGGATCTAGCTTATCTCTATATCAAAATGAGATTAATTTTTATTTGCCCGGGGTTATAAAGCTAGAAAGAGGCCTGGTTAGCATTGATTCCAGTTCCTCTGGCCCTAAGGTCAGTTTTTCTACTTCCACAAAATTTCCAAGGTGGCTCAGAGAGAATATGTACTTTGTAGTAAAGAACTCCCTTTCCTCTTCCATCAAAACCCTCTTCCTTTGCCAAGCTGGATGAACATTCTAAATTGACTCCAAAGGAAGCCATGGCCCAGGACCTCCCATAAACTTTACAAGATCTGATGGAAGATGGTTGACTCTTCACGTTGGGACTGCCCACGCCAGAATCTGGACAGACCATGGGTCAAAGCTGTCAGAACACAAGGAAGTAAAATGGAAGATCAGGCAAAAAAAGTGTGGCAGCCGTACCTGGAATTTAGCAGTTCTCCAGGAATGAAAGAAACAACCAAACAAAATGCCTGCAAGATTCAACTTCTCACAAATTATCTCTGAACTTGGAAGAACTTCCAAAAGCCTCTCTTGGAAATATAATCAGCAAAATGGCAGAACAGAGAAGATCACTTTCCTGGTTGTTCTTTGGAATGAAACTAAGAAAGCAGTCAGGTAGCTTCTCAGCAAGGTGAGAGGGAGAAATTTATTGGGAATAAATTCTGGACACTTAAAGCAGATCTGGGACTCAGGAAGTTGCATACAGCCAAAAGAAGAAGGAAGAGGAGGAGGAGGAGGAGGAGGAGGAGGAGAGGAAGAGGAAGAGGAAGAGGAAGAGGAAGAGGAAGAAGAAGAAGAAGAAGAAGAAGAAAAAGAAGAAGAAGAAGAAGAAGAAGAAGAAGAAGAAAAAGAAGAAGAAGAAGAAGAAGAAGAAGAAGAAGAAGAAGAAGAAGAGGAGGAGGAGGAGGAGGAGGAGGAGGAGGAAGAGGAGGAGGAGAAATCCTTAGTTACACTGCTACTGGTGGCAGCATCTGCTAGTGCAATCCTCCCTGACACACACAAGAAAATAGTGGAGAGATAAGAAAATAAGATTTTTTGGAGACCTAAAACATGTCTGGGTACAGAGAGATCAGAGATCAAATACTCTGCCCAACTAACCTGAAAGGTGTGCTGCACAATATCCTTGTGCGGGAAAGCAGCCACATCTTTCCTGGCTCCTAGGGAGAACAGAGGAAGGAACCATTTGCAGGTGCAGTGCAGGAACCAACAGTTGGGGGGACCCATTCTTGGCAATTGAGCTTGGCCTGAAAATCAGGCCTGGCAAACCCACACCTTACAACATAGAGGTTGCTTAAGTGACCAGGAGAAAATCCAGTATGGAGAGGGTTTTACCCAGGGCAATGCAGGTAGGGAAACCTACCATGCTTCTCCCCCAACCCCTCCAGCCCATCCATTTGAAAGATCAGCTGGGACAGATGTGCCTGGCTGGGAATTCTAAAGGAGAGTAGGGATTAATTGAGTTTATAGACTGAACGCCAGAGACCAGAAAACGCAGGGTCCATGAGTGACTGAGGAGTGCAAGGATTGGCACCTCCACCACGTAGTGAAACCCAGGGGAGCTTTCCAGGGGTCAGTCTCCCAGCACCGACCAGAAAATGCTGGGCCTGGGAGGTGTGATGATTTAAAAGGTTCAGACCAATTGCCATTCAACAGAGAACCCGGAGCTAAAACCCTGCCTCCAGAAGCCCTGACTACAGGATTTCCTCTCATTCCAGCAACCCCACCTTACACAGCTGAGAAGGGAAGCCAAGAATCTTTTGATATCCAACACAAACAATTCTTGAAGTTTTCACTAAGATCACTTTTTTTTTCTTTTTACTTTTCTCTGTTCAACTGTGACCTGAATGACACATGGACACTTATAAATAGTCATGCTTCCTTTTACCCATTTCTAGCATTTCCTGAAGACATTTTTTTTTCTTGGATCATTATTTTAAGGACTAGGATGTTTGATTATTATAGTTCAGGTTTTGTTCATGTATTCTTTGATTTATATTTATATTTTTTAATTTTTATTTTATACATATTTTTATCTCAGTTATCAGTTTCCCTTGATTCTCTTTTTTTAATTAATTTATTTTTATGTGGTGCTGAGGAGCAAACCCCATGCCTCACACATTCTAGACAAGCACTCTACCACTGAGCTACACCCAGACCATCTTCCTTTAATTTTTTTTTTAAAGAGAGAGAGAGAGAGAGAGAGAGAATTTTTTAATATTCATTTTTTAATTTTTTGGCGGACACATCTTTGTTTGTATGTTGTGCTGAGGATCAATCGAACCCGGGCCACACGCATGCCAGGCGAGCGCGCTACCGCTTGAGCCACATCCCCAGCCCTGTTTCTTTAATTTTAAGACTTTTATTTTCTGTCCTCCTCCCTCATAATCATCACATTCTACATCTCTTCTGTTCTCTCATTGTTCATTACTTAAAATTGTAAACCCTTTTGTAAACTTACTGTTCTTACCATGAGCTATAAGTGATGGTATCATTTCTGTTTATTGTGACAATTAACAATGTAAATGCCATAGCAGGAATTATTTGGTTTAATGCTGTAAATTGTTTGCATTGATTATTATTATTACCTGTTTTCCCCCAAAAGGTGAGGTACTAAACACCTTCAGGGAAACTATAAGTCCACAGGGTAGAATACTACTGCTTCAAAACCATACTGTTAGATGGCTAGTCACACCAACAAAATAAAAAAGAAAGGAGAAAAAAATCACCCCAAACAAACCAACATACTTCAATAACAGAATCCATTGACACTACAGTGGAAGAAATGTCAGAGGAGTTTAGAATGTTCATAGTTAAATTAATCTACAATGTAAAGGATGATGTAAAGGAGTGATATTGGGAGGAAATGCAGGGAGTGAAAGATCACTTCAACAAAGAGATAGAAATTCTGAAAAAAATCAAACAGAAATCCTTGAAATGAAGAAATCAATAAACCAAATTAAAAATTCATTGGAAAGCATCACTAGCAGACTAGACCACTTAGAAGACAAAGTTTCAGGCAATGAAGACAAAACATATAATCTTGAAAATAAAGTTGACCATGGAGAAGAGATGTTAAGAGACCATGAACAGAACTTCCAAGAAATACAGGATAACATAAAAAGACCAAACTTAAGATTTATCAGGATAGATGGAAGCTCAGAGATACAAACCAAAGGAATGCACAATCATTTCAATGAAATAATATCAGAAAATTTCCTGAACCTAAAAATGAAATGGAAAATCAAAATAGGAGGCATATTGAATCCCAAATATACAAAATTACAATAGACCACACAAAGGCACACTATTATGAAAATGCCTAACATACAGAATAAGAATAGAATTTTAAAAGCTACCAGGAAAAAAAAAATGACAGGTCACATTTAGAGGAAAATGAATCCAGATCTCAGATGATTTCTTAACTCAGACCCTCAAAGCTAGGAGGTCTTGGAATAATATATATCAAGCTCTGAAAGAAAATGGATGCCAACCCAGCAAAATTAAGCTTCAGAACTGACGATAATATAAAAACCTCTATGATAAAAAAAAAAAAGTTAAAAGAATTCACAACTAGAAAGCTGGCACTACAAAACATACTCAATAAAATGTTTCATGAACAAAAAATAAAAAGTAAAAATGAAAAGAAGCAAAGGGAGAAACTACAGTAGAAGAACAGTGAATCAAATGAGAAACTAATTTAATTTTTAAATAAATAAATCAAAATGACAGGAAATGAAAATAATTTCTCAAATAGCATTGAGTGTAGATGATCTAAACTCAAAAACCAAAGAGACAGACTAGCAGATTAGATTAAAAAACAAGACTCCACAACATGCTGTCTCCAACAGACTCACATAATAGGCAAAGACATCCACAGACTGAAGATAAAAGGATGGGGAAACGCATATCATTTACATGGATCTCGTAAAGAAGCAGGGGTTTCTATCCTCAAATGAGATAAATGGACTTCAAGATCAGAAGAGACAAAGAAGGTCATTTCATACTACTTAATGAAATTATACATCAACAAAACATAACATCCTAAATATCTATGCCACAAACAATAGAGCATCTACAAACATCAAACAAACCCTTTTCGATTTCAAGAACCAAATAGAACACAACACAATAATTCTGGGTGACTTTACCATGACTCTCTCATCACTGAATAAACCATTCCAAAGAAAAACTAAATAAAGAAGCTATAAAACTAAAAACACAATTAATAATTTAGACTAGACAGACATATATAGAAATTTTCACTCACCAATAACTGAATAAACATTTTCTCAGCAACACATGGGTCCTTTTCTAAAATAGATCATATCTTAGGCCACAAAGCAACTCTTAACAAGTACAAAAAAATAGAGATAATACCTTGCATTCTATCAGATCATAATGGAATGAAAGTAGAAATTAACAATAAAATAAAAAATAGAAGTGGCTTTAACACCTGAAGACTAAATAATACACTATTAAATAACCAATGGATAGCAGAAGAAATCAGAGATGAAATTTAAAAAATAATACTTAGAGGTAAATAAGAATACCTGCCGGATTTCTGTTCGCGACTAAAAGGCTCAGGGGTCACTCCAGTTAAACTGGGCTAACTGGGCTGCACAAAATAACCACACAAGAGACACAAATACCTTTTTCTTTGGGGTCACTGTGATGGCTCCTCTGACCTTAAGTGTCCGCAGGAAGAGAGAGAGAGAGCACGCGATGACCCCTTTTACTGAGGAGAAGCTATTCAAATGAGGCCAGGGGTCAGGTTTCAGGGGGCTGAGTCTATCTTCATGATGTCCACTGTCAGCAGGTTGACTGACACCTGGGTAGGCCACACCCAAGGGCACAGTAAGAGAAGGGGACACACACAAGGCACTTCCATGGAAGATTCTATCCTAAACAGGACAAGGGGTCATATTACAAAGGAACAGGTGAGCGTAGCTTCAGCCATGGGGCTGTAGCAGGACACACCCATGCACGAGACACCAACCCTCGAACCCAAGAAGGTTGGGGAAAGCTCTGCCACATTTCTGCAACTGAGCGCCTCAGCACTCAGCCGGGGAATGTGACTCAGTCAAGTGCAAGGTTGGTCTCCCACAAATACCAACACAACATATCAAAATCTCTGGGACACCATGAAGGCAGTTCAAAGAGGAAAGTAAACTGCACTGAGCTCATTCATTAAAAGAATAGGAAAGTCACCAAATAATAAATTAACATTACATCTCAAAGCCCTAGAAGAAGAACAAATCAACAAGAAAGCTAGAGAATACACGAAACAAATGAAATCAGAGCCAAAATCAATGAAATTGAAACACACAAAAAACAATTTTTTTAAAAAAAATAATAAACAAAATGAAAACTTGGTTCTTTGAAAAAATAAATAAAATCGATAAACCCTTAACCAAGCTAATAAGAGGAAAGAGAGGAAAAACTCAAATTACTAAAATTTGTGATAAAAAATAAACATCACCACAGGCACTACTAAAATATAGACAATAATCAAAAACTATTTTAAAAATCTATACTCTGAGAAAATAGAAAATATTGAAGACATCAACAAATTTCTAGACATACGACCTACTTAAATTGAATCAGAAAGACATATAAAATTTAAACAGATCAATATTAAGCAATGAAATTGAAGATGCCATCAAAAGCCTATGAAGAAAGAACTAGATGGATTTTCAGCCAAGTTCTACCAGATCTTCAAAGAACTAACACTGATTCTCCTCAAATTATTTCATTAAATGGAAAAGGAGGAAAACCTTCCAAACTCATTCTATGAAGCTAGTATCACCCTGATACCAAAAACAGACAAAGACAATTCAAGGAAAGAAAACCTCAAACCAATATTCTCGATGAATATAGATGCAGAAATTCTTAGTAAAACGCTGGCAAATTGCATACAAAAACATATTAATAAGATATTGCACTATGATCAAGTGGGATTCAACGTATGGGATCAAGGCTGGTTCAACATACAGAAATCAATAAACGTAATTGGCCGTGTTAATAGACTTACAGACAAGAAGCATTCCCTCTAAAAACAGGAACAAGACAGAGATTTCCTCTTTCACCACTTCTATTCAACATAGTACTTGAAACTCTAGCCAGAGCAATTAGACAGAAGACAGAAATTAAAGGGATACGAATGGAAAGAGAAGAACTCAAACTATTCCTATTTGCCAACGACATGATTCTATATTTAGAATAACCAAAAACCTCCACCAGAAAACTTGTAGAACTCATAAACAAATTCAGCAAAGTAGCAGAATATAAAATTAACATTCATAAATCAATTGCATTCCTATGCACCAATGATGAATCTGCTGAAAGAGAAATTAGAAAAACTATACCATTCATAATAGCCTCAAAAAACAATAAAATAAAGTACCTGGGAACCAATCTAACAAAAAAGGTGAAAGACCTCTACAATGAAAACTATAGAATACTAAAGGTAGAAATTGAAGAAGACCTTAGAAGATGAAAAGATCTCCCGTGTTCCCTGATAGAATTAATATTGTCAAAATGTTCATACTACCAAAGGACTATACAGATTTAATGTAATTCCTATTAAAATTCCAATGACTTTCTTCATAGAAATAGAAAAAGCAGTCGTGAAATTCATTTGAAAAAATAAGAGGCCCAGAATAGCCAAAGCAATCCTTTGTGAGAAAAGTAAAGCTGGAGGCATCACAATACCAGACCTTAAACTATACTACAGAGATACAGTATCAAAAACAGCATGGTGTTGGCACTAAAACAGATCTGAAGACCAATGGAAAAGAATAGAATACACACAGAGACAAACTCACATAAATACAGTTATCTCCTACTAGACAAAGGCACCATAAACGTACATTGGAGAAAAGATAGCCTCTTCAACAAATGGTGCTGAGAAAACTGGAAATCCATATGTAGTAGAATGAAGTTGAACCCTAATCTCTTATGCTGCAAAAAAACTCAAATCAATCAAAGACCTAGGTATTAAACCAGAGACCCAGCACCAACTAGAGGGCCTAACTCTCCATTATGTCAGCTTAGAAACTGACTTCCTCAACAAAACTCCTAAAGCATAAAAGTAAAATCAAGAATCAAGAAGTGAGATGGTAACGATGTAAAGCTTCTTTACAACAAAGCAACAATCAAGAACAAGAAGAGAGAGCCTACCAAATGGGAGAGAATCATTGCCACATGCACCTCAGATAATTAATCTCCAGGATATACCAAGAACTTAAAAATCTTAACACACACACACACACACACCCAAAAACATAACCTAATCAGCAAAGGAACTAAACAGGTACTTCTCAGAAGAAGAAATATGATCAGATAACAAATATATCTAGCAATTATAGATATACAAGTTAAAACTACACTAAGATTCCATCTCACTTCAGTCAGAATGGCAATTATCAAGACTACAAGTAACACCCAGTATGGTGGTGCACACCTGTAATTACAGCACCTCAGGAGGCTAAGGCAAGAGGATTGTGAGTTTTAAGCCAGCCTCCACAACTTACTGAGGCCCTAAGTAAGTCAGCAATAACCTATCTCTAAATAGATATAAAAACATGTGACTCAGTAGCTAAGTGCCCCTCATTCAATATCCAGTACCAAAATAAATAAATAAAAGTAACTATAAATGTTGGTAAGGATGTAGGGAAAAAAAGTACACTCATACATTGCTGGTGGGACTGCAAATTGGTACAACCACTCTGAAAAGCAGTATAGAGATTCCTCAGAAAAGTTGGAATTGAACTACCATTTGACCCCATTTTCCCACTCCCCAGTTTAGACCCAAAGGACTTAAAATCAGCATACTACAGTGACACATCCACATCAATGTTTATAGTACCTCAATTCACAATAGTTAAGCTATAGAACCAACCTAGGTGCACTTCAACAGATGAACAGATAAAAAAAAAAAAAACATGGTGTATATACACAGTGGAATATTACTCAGTCATAAAGAAGAATGAAATTATGGCATTTTTCTGGTAAATGGATGGAACTGGAGAGTATCATACTAAGTGAAATAAGTAAATCCCCCCAAAAATCAAAGGCTGAATGTTCTCTCTGAATGTTCATGCTAACATACAATAAGGGGGGTAGAATAGAAGTTCATTGGATTAGGCAAGGGGGAATGAAGGGAAGGCAGGGGTGATGGGAATAGGAAAGGCAGTAGAATGAATTGGACAGAACTCTCCTGTGTTCATATATGAATACACAACCAGTGAAACTCCACATCATGTACAACTGCAAGAATGCAATCCTAGTTAGAATAAGTCATACTCCATGTGCTTGACATATTATACATACATGGAGTATAACATAAAAAAAAATTTAAGTATAACTTATAAAAATTTTTTTAAAAGAAATACAATCAGGGCCACACCATGGTGAAAGTTTGCGTCACCAGCATATCTGCCTAACCCTGTATTGTTCCATGGGGGGCTCTCACTGAAAGGCTCACTCCTGGTCATTCCCAAATATCCTGCAGCTCTAGGTTATATACCTCTGAGATCATGCTCCTCTTTACCAACTGCCTTTAGTAGGTAGAGCAAGGAATCTGGAAGGACAGTGTGGAAATTATTTTTTGAGCCATATGGAGACAGGGTGAGCAGAAAGTTAGGATCTCTTTCATACCTGGTTCACATGTTCAGGAATCTTAGAGTAAGGTCCAGTTCTCTGCACCGGTGATAAAAGCAGCCCTTTAGTAGTCCAAGATATAAGACCTACTGCAATGTCTATATTTCACTATAGAACTGATAATAAAACATCATTATGACAGATTTGTAAACTTAACTGTGATAGTTAACATTTGGAAAAATAGCTTCATCATTCCTACCCCTGTGACAATATGGAACCCATGGCATCTTTTGTTCTAACAAAATGGAAAGTTTGAGTAGCTCTGTTCTTCCCAAGCCCCCTTAGAATAACCATAACTCACAGATAGCACAGCGCTTTTTCCCCCAAGTCTGAATATCAGCAAAACTGTCTTTTGCTCTGAAGCAGAACCAGAGGCATATCCCACTTTAAGAAAAATCTGCATTTACCAAACTCATAAATCATGAAATGTTTACCCACATGACAGAATAGTTCTTTGCAAAAAACGTTCAATGTTGAACCGGTGATTCTGAATAAGAAATCCCACAGAGTACATGTAAAATAACACTTGGTATGAAAAAATGTTCCATCTACTTACCAAACTCATAAATCATTAAGTGTGTAGCCACATTACAAAATAATTCTCCACTTTACAAAAGGATCCAGTGCTGTGGGTCTTCCAATAGCAAATCCTTTCAATACATCCAAAACATGATTCATTGCATCAAAATCTAGTTTATACCCAAATTTTCAGGAATATGGCTGCTGTACAAAGCAGGGAACATCTGATTTGGCAGGTGGCCATTCTTCCCAGTCTGTCTTCCCAGATCCTAAAGCAAGGGACAATCTGAGGTGACCCTGACTTTGCAAAAGAATAAAAATTCACAGATTTCCTTCAGGGATGTTGATATTAACAACGACCAGAAAATAAATGCTGGCCCTCCTGGAAAATTGGCTATGGGCTAAAATCCAGGACCCTCCACTGAAACATAGATAAAACTTCCCTGCAAGAAAGGATGGTGCCCTGGAAAGGCTGGAGTGAGAGTGGAGGTAAGAAAAAGGGACTAGGGTCAAGTTGGAGCAAGCACACAATGTATGTGTGTGTGTCGTGACTCTATCTATGGCACTTATATGTATGTGGAACATTAGTGTTTGGTAAAGACAATGAATCTCACACACTTTAGGGTCATATATTTAATCCAGAGCCCATTTGGGGCATTCAAAACTTATTTTTCTCTCTGCTGAGTCATTTTCATTTCAAATTCAACAAACAAAGAGCAATCTTTGGAGTGTTTCATATTCAGAAAACAAATATGCAGAAATGACCTTGGTTTTGGCAAGAGATGGGCCCCCAAACACACATACACACACAAACAGCGCCATCCCAAACATTCTCATGTTTTATCTTGATTCCTAGGGATTTGCTGAAGTTTTCCTCACTCTCAAATTTCCTCTGGGAGTCCCCAAACTCGTGCTTCTCAATCTGCTAACTCCTCAGCACTGAGCCAAGGCCCTAGAATGGCCCAGTCAGTCAGTGTTTAAGGACACAGCATGTATACTCAGTGACCTGGGGTGACCCACTCTGCCTAGAGTGGAATGGAACAGCCATCTCTGCTTCTGCCTTTGTTAGGACGGTACACTGTTTCTTTCTGCCTGGGTCTTTTCGTCTGTAAAATGGAGACAACTAGAGTTTGTAAAAGAATGAGGGAGAGAAAGAGCCAATAGCCTCCTCCTTCCATTGCTTTTCTTCTAGAAAGAGGAGCAGATGCTGAGCACAATCAATGTCAGAGGAGACACCCTTGTTCAGAGGGAAGAAAGGAGCCACGGGACAGTGTGAAATTGCTTTCTTTCCTTTACATATTCTACTCAGAGTTTCCAATCTAATGTATTCATGGCACTACAAGGAGAAAGAAGGAGTGTAAATTCAAGGTGAAGTCAGTGCATTTTCCCAAACATAAAACTGGATGCTAAAAATTCTACAATCCAGTATCCCTCCGCCTGCCAAGATCTTGGGCAAGACCTTGGTAAACTCTATCAGTCCCTGGCTCTTTGAACTGTTCCCTCCCCTTTCTAATTTCCAAACAGCTGAAAATTATCTTGCTGATAGATAATCCTGCTCAACCATTTTCTTTTCCCATCTCAACTTCATCCCAGGATCCTCAGTCCTCTGAAGCATGGGCGGGTGAGCAGAAGCTGTCTGTCTACATTATGGGGCACAGGAAGGTCAGCAGGATGAACTATGGTCAGAGGGCCTAGAAAGTTATCAAAGAAGCATGCTAATCCGCAAAATCAAAGAACCACAACAGTGAAAGCTCAAAGGGTCCTGAGACCTCTTCTTTCCCAACCCCTCTTGAGTTGGAGGCAAACAAAGGGAGGCAGCCCCCAGATCACATGACTTCTCTAGGAGCAATCGCTGGTCAGAAGCAGAGACAGGCCTCTGATCGTCTAGTCTAGCAGACATTCTCTTATCATGCTTCCTCTTCTGGCCCAACCGCCTGTTTTTCTTTCCTAAAATTCAGAGCTACACATACGTTCTTTAGGTCCTGACTGCTTCAGATAACTGTTTTCCTTAAGCCAGAGGGAAGTTACTAGGAAAATTTCTATGGCCGTTTTAAAATGTGTCAACAAATTTTTTGACTCTCTCCCACTGAGACCTTGGGTCTAATTTCCCTTTCCTTGGATATAGGCTGAACTAACTCACCTCTAACAAAATGAATGGTGTGAAAGGGACCACATGAAAACTCAGAGGTTAGGTCCTAAAAGATGCTCCACTTCCACCTGACTCTCTGTCCTAGGATTGTTGTCCTGGAAACCCAGCTACCCCGCCATGAGAACACTCAGGCCACAAGGGAAAGCCACACGTAGATGTTTTGGCTAATAAACAGACAGTGGAATCTCCTTTCACATTTGTGAGTGAGAAAGAATTTGAGACGGTAGCTCCTCTCTGCCTGCAACCGCACGGCAGACCCTGTGTAAGAACAGCCTAGCAGAGCCCAATCACTTCAAAGTATGAGAGATAATAATATCTGATCATGGTTGTTTTAAGTCACTAATTTACAACAGATGATTTATTATATAGCAAGATTTAACTGGAACAAGTTCCTTGAGTAAGAAATAGACTACCTAAGTATTGATTTGTGAATGTCGTCTAGTGTTTTAATTCATCACCAATCTGGCTGCTGCCTTCGATCCTGGAATGAGGACTTAGGCCATATGGTAAATGCAAAATGGGAAATAATGTCAATCAAAGGATGCTGCTTTCTCCTTAATCTTGAGAGTGATCTTAAAGACAAATAATATCTAAGTATAAGATGTCTTTCCCTTGAGAGCTCACTGGTGAATCCCGAAGCCACATCTGACTCAATTTTCAACACTTCCTTTGGCCCCTGGTTCCCCTCATTCAATGTTCTGCCTCCTACTTGCCGTACTCTCTTTCTGAATCACCTTTTCTGAAACCAAAACTGGTTTTGAGTTCTGTTCTCATCTCTCAATAGCTATAGGGACTAGGCACACACCTGAACCTTGACACCTCTGTTTTCTCATCTGTAAAAATGAGGGTAATTATGGAACTTGCTCCACAGGAATGTTAAGGATAACACATAAAAGTGTTTAGAACAAGCTTATGGTGATATATACCTGTAATCTCAATGATTTGAGAGGCTGAGGCAGGAGGACTGCAAGTTCAAGACCAGCCTCGGCAACTTAGTGAGGTCCTAAACAACTTAGCAAGACCCTGTCTCAAAATTTTTAAAAAAGATTAATAAAGGCCTGCGGATGTGGCTAAGTGTTTAAGTGCCCCCTGGGTTCAATACCCAATTCCAAAAAAAGATAAAAGGCTCAGGACAGTGTCTAACTCATAAATATTAGCATTTATTTGTCTTTTTATTTTACTTTTCTGTGCCTGGCATTGTTTCCTCAACAAATTTGCAAGCTAGGGGCAAAAAAGCATGCTTCCCCCAGCCATATATTTATTTTTATGTCAATTAATACCTATATAGTAGATGCTCAGAGAACACCTGGAGGTTGACAGGTCATTTAAATTGTGATAAAAAAAAAAAAAAACTACAATACAAACTCCTTGTCTTTGACCAGCACACTAAATTTTGCTGGATGCAGCCTATGAGTGATACATTTCTGAGGAAAGACTTTTGGGCTTCAGCAATCATGAAAGATTCATGAGCTTAACTCTGAACCAGAATAGCAGAAGTCAGCCTGGGGCTGAGAAAAACTGGATGGTGACCACATCTGTGGGAATAGCACTGTGATCATGCTTCATGACCCAGTGCTGTTCTATCCCTGCATGTAAGGGTACATACACCTCAAAAGCCTGTCAACCCAGCTTCCCAAAGTCACAAGGGCCAAGAGCTTATTTTGATGATGCCATTCCACTAGGACTACCCTACTCTTGGGATATCTACAGCTGTACTGCCTCTTAAGAAGACATGGCTCCGTGTTACGCTGCTTATTTTGTGTTCAGGTCAAATCAACAAGGGCTGGATGCATCTCTGAAACATAAATTCTGTCTCATTCAGCTACAGGAAACACTGAAGTGATTTTATGTGATGGCAATGAACCTTACTTCCTGATCCCTGTGGGAGGCCCTCTAGTAAGAGACACTTAAACCCACCTTCTCAGGCACCAGCCAGGATATGTCCTTTTGGCAGAGCCATGTCTGTCCCTTAATATGTTCAAGACCCAGGTAATCAGGGCTTATCCTGGTGATTTGCCACAAAGAGACAGGAGAACCCCCACCTTCTCTGAGACTATTAGCTAAAGAAGAAAGAGAGGATTTCTCCTCTTGGTCCTTTGTAACCATATTCTGTAGTGATAACTTCAGTAACATTACAGGTCAGGCACTTCTAAAACAGAAACTAATTAGTCTCTGGGTGGAGGTACATGTTTCTATAGATCCGGGAAGTATAAGAAAGATAGAAGTATAAAATGGTATCATTCTTAAGATGAAATGGGATACAAAGGACAGATAGCAGAGTGCCTGGAAGACAGTAAGCTCTATTAACATTATTTTATTCGTAGTATTATTATTAATAGGACAATGTAGAGGAAGAGAAGAAGATCAATAATCAGGTGGCATTTATGTACTGGACATGGACTGTGAGCCCAGCACAAGTCAAGTCATTTAAGAGCAATACAACCACCAAAAAAAAAAAAATTAGTTCTTTGTTTGGTTGTTTGTTTTGTTGACCAGGAGGAGATTTAAATGACTGGTACTATGAATATTTGGAATAACAAGCAAGACAATCAGGTGGGCAATCAATTTTATGTCAGGTCATGGCCCAGGGATGGTGCAATAGAGCATGAAATCTATATGTGGACTTCAATGAACCACAGACTTTAGGAAACATCAAGAGGAAAAACTATGAAACAGGGAATCTTTAAAAATTGCAAAGTTTCAACATCCTAGCCAAGGAAAAAAGCTTGAAGGAAGTCCTTCAAGGTTGAGACGGAAAAAAATTGAATTCTAATTGGCTGGCTTGCTCCCCGTCCCTACTGAGTTGACACACCTGTAGATCCTCTCATAGACACAAGGCTCCAAAGTCTTAGCAAAAACAGTTCTAAACCTAACCTTCCCATTTCCCTCTGGCTTTAAGGGATGCTAACGCAAAATGGAAGAGGAGGCACAATATATCTATTGGCCTGGGAATAAATATACACTAAGAAAAAGACTCTAGACCCTCAGGATCAGATACTTGGCCTAACCCCAGTGTCTGAAAACCTCATTCTGCAGCTGGGTTAGGCCCAAGTGTCTGAGATTCCTTTCCTGGTCCCTACCTCTTCTTCCAAGCAAGTCGCTCCCTCAGCACTTGCAGCTCCTGCAATCCTTGCCAAAATAATAATATCATTTATCAAAAGAAGTTCAGCCTCTAACCCTTTCCATTTCATGCATCCTTCACAAAGCTGGCGGGACATTCTCTTCTATTTTACTTTAACCAGCAGCCTCTGAATGAAGCAATGAAGACAATATAAGTTGATTTAAGGTGATTAAACATCTACACCTCCATCTCCATTCAGGAAGTCTCCCCTGAGTCACCAGTGCTTGGCACTTAACTCTTGATGTGTAAGAGTCCTCTGTCCTACCAGCCCTACTGTCCCCACTTCCTAGCCCAGCTAACAGACACCACATTGTCAAGGTCAGTGTGAGACCAGGGGCCTATCCAATGCTGGCTACAGAGACTTCTCAATCCAGCCTCTTGGTTAATCTCCCACCAACTTCACCTCTTCTGTAGAAAGACTCATACTTTCCAGCTGTCTTGGACAAGAGCTCATGGATTTGCATTGCTCCTTTTCAGCTGGTAAATCTTTCCTTCAGACTTTTGTTCTGAGCTCTTATCTGACTTTTTGTTGTTGTTGTTATTGCTGGTTGGTTCGTTCAGATGATTGCTTTGGGAATGTACACATATTTGAACGTAGCATCTGTTGGAGGTAATATCTTTACATACACCCACCTTCCGGCCCAGGCTGTGAGCTCCTAACAGGAGAGACCTCATTATGGACTCCTTTAGATTCCCTGTGCAAAGAACCAAGTTTAGTAATAATCAGTGAATGTGTTGGGAAGAGAAAGGATGACCAGAAGATTCTTTGGAGTCTACACTAGCTATTGACCTGTTAACCTCACTGCCAAGAATTGAAAAGACGAGTGCACAGGCTTTTTCCATTAGGCTGCTACCTCCTCCATGGCACTTCTTCCAGGTCATAATAATGTGTCTCCTCTTTTGCTGGACTCATTGGATCTATGCCTCATAACTTAAAAGATAACCACATTGTGACCTATATTGCTCTCTCTAGTTGTGCTTATGCATATATGTGAAAATCTTGCCTCCTCAATAAGACCTCAGGATGCCTGAAGACCAAAAATATTTTTCGTGTCTCAGGGCTTCTGAGAATAATGATAAATATTTAATGGAGCACTTATAAACCAGGCAGGATGCTAAGTTTTGCACAAATTTTCCTCATTGTGTTCAGAGCCTCTGAAGGATCTTAAGCAAGTAAAGAGGATAGAAACAGAAACTGCACCAGCTGACATGACTCTCATCTCTGGGTCTGAGTTTTAATCCAGCTTTGCCACAGATCCTGCTACAGCCTTCACAGCCATCCCTTCACCTGAATGGTCTCGGCTTCCTCCTCTTTCAAAGGAGGGGTTGGGATGGAAGAGAATGGAGTGGTTGAAGGTCTTTCTCATCCTGACACTCTAAATTCTGTCAATTATGGTTCCAAACACTCCCCAGGGCTCACCACAACATAGCAGAACTGCCTCTTGATCCAGGAGGGATTCTGCTCCCCATTTCAGCCCAGGCACATACTGTATTACAGTAATGAGAGCTTTGGCTGCTTTAAATATCACAGAACAAGGGGCTGTCTGAATTCAACGTTGTTCCTCATCCAGACCACAGAGGAGAGCATCGCCAGACCCAGACCAGAGGGAGATGGCAAGAGAAGTCCACACACACACACACACACACACACTCCCTTTCAGGAACCCATTGGCTCCTATCTGGAATGAAAACCACCAATCGCAGAGACTGTTAAGAGCCAGTCAGCAGGACAGTCCACGAGGTCACTCTGGGACAAAGAGGTCCTGGATAGGGTCATATTGGAGATCTGGTCCTTGACCCACCAAAGAAAAAACAGTGCCAAGCCTGAGTTTGCAGGAACTGCAGCCTCTCACCCCTGGGATAGCCAGGAGAGTCCAGCCAAAGTTTTCCACAGAAAAGAGGCTAACATCTCCCTCTGGGTCCTGGGAGGCATCTTCAAAGCAGAATGACAAGCATTAATCAGAAGATAAGTAGCGGGTAAGCCTGTGGACAGGACTGGAGCCAAAGACTTCCTCTCTTAGTGCTTGCCCAGAAAACAAAGGGCAAATCTGCAGGGGAATCTAGCAGACATGGAGATCTGCTTGAAGCAAGACCTATGTTTTAGTCAGCTTTATTGCCACTGTGACCATAAGACCTGAGGAGATCAATTTTAAAGAGGAAAAAGTTCATTTTGAGACTCATGGTTTTAGAGGTCCATAGATGGCCAACTGCATTCTCTGAGACCTGAGGTGAAGCAGACATCATGATGGAAGGGTGTAGCAGAGGAAACTGTTGAGAGCCACATGCTTGTTGTTTAAACAGAGAGGGGGAGGAAACCAGCTGGGAACATGGCACCAGGAAGCAGAGAGACTCTCCTCACCACTACAAAATATAAACCCCAAAGGCACGTCCCCAATGACCCACCCCCTCCCTGCCTACAATTTCCACCCATTAATCCATATCAGTGTATTAATGCTCTGATTAGGACAAGGTTCTCATAATTCAATCACTTCACCTTTCAACCCTCTTACATTGTCTCACACTTGCACTTTTGGGGGACAACTTACATTTAAACCATAACAGATGGTCCATTCACCATAGCAAGTCCTTAGTAAACTCATTCTGTAAAATGGTCCATGACTGTTCGGATTCCTTTATTGGATAATGTTATAGACTGACTATGCTCATATGCATACTCACCCTGCAAACATACCTCCTCTCCCTCTTATCACTTCATCCACTTGATTCCATTATTCTGAAACATTCCCTGGTGATGAGGGACTGCAACACATTATCTCAGGACAGGAAAGGATCAGGGGCAGGGAGATAGTCTTTCTATAACATGTCTGCCCAATACGCATCCTGCTCAAATTCATCTGTTGAAATCCTAAACCACATTGTGATGGTATTAGGAGATAGGGATGGTATTAGGAGGAACCTTCTTTTTGCGCCTTAATTAAGAAGGGTACTCTTTTAATTCCCTTAAAGAAAAACTCTAGAGAGATCCCTGGCCTGTTATACCATGTAAGGACACAGCAAGAAAGTGCCATCTATAAACCAGAAAGTAAACCCTCACCAGACACCCAAGGTGCCAGCATCTCAGCCTCCAGAACTGTAAGAAATAAATTTCTGTTTGTTGTATACAACCTAGTTTATAATATTTTTATGGCAATCCAAAGGACTAAGACAGAAAGTGATCTGATACTTATATGTGTCAAATCAGGTCAAAGAGTATATACACTAAGCAATTCTCCATACAGATAATGAGTATGGCTCATATGCACACTCACCCTGCAAACATGATTCCTCTCCCCCTTATCACTCTCAGACTTTTTGATTCCATTGTTCTAAGACATTCCCTGGTAATTAGGGAATGCAACAGACATTATCTCAGGACAAGAATAGATTAGGGGCATGTGACACTCTCTCTACAACTTGTTTGTCCTGTACCCTGAACCCTATAATATGTGGTTGCTCCACCAGAATAAGAAATTGATAGATTTATCAAGAATTTTGATTTGACAGCAAGATTCATGGAAAACTCTTCCTTAAACTTATGCATGATAAGTCTTTTCAAAAACCATGCTGGTCAGAGTTTGAAAAGGGAGATTAAAAGTCTATAGTAAAATGAGGGTTTGAGCTCCTTTGGCCAGGATTAACCAGAGAAATGTGCATAGAGCAACAGGATCCAAAAGTGTATGATGTCACCAATCCCCCAGGGATTCCTTCATACTCACAAGTACAAAACTAGGTTTGGGGAAAACAGACTCAGAAAAAAAGTTGAGGTTAGGTGGAAGGAGAGAAGCTATTGCAAAATTTATTATAAAGGGAAAACAGAACCTATAATACCTATATGTAAGAGGAAATTACATGACTTTAACACATCCTTGCTGAAATGGTTTGGTAGACTCCTAGCACAGTGCCTGGCCTGCACTTGAATTTATAGTTTGTGAATTTAGAGATATTAGTTCTTTTAATCACCAATGAATCCTTAATACCCAATATAAATGCCTGCCGCAGTTCAGGTGATCAGGAAATATTTGTTGAATCAATGTAGGTAAGTACACAATAAACTTTTGCATCCCTTTTTACATTCTTAATCTCTTCTGTCTCAGAAACTTAAGCTGAGTGTAGGCTTTGGGGGCTTCTTGCCACAAGTGACTTGTACTAAATGGACAATAATGCTCTGAAGTACATACACTTCTCATTTTCCCTCTAGTCTCCCTTTCTCCCTCATAGTCACCCCTCATCCAATGAGAATGACAACCTAATAACAGGCTCTCCGTTACCTCCTCTTCCTGGAGCTCTTTATTGTTGTTGATATTCTATGGGACTAAAAGTTAGTCTTTACCACATGATTTAGTCTTGTCTCTATTTTTATCTCATTTATATTGTGCCAACTATAATTACCTCGTTATAAATTCACTGAGATCGGGGACTAGGTTATACATCCTTCATAGGCACCATAATATCCAGCATGATGCTTTAGATATTTCTGAATGAGCATCATAGAACAAGCATAACTCTCTCTTGAGTTATGAATTCCCTAGTTTTACTTATGTTTCATTGCAAACTAGTCTTTTCTCTTTAGTCATTTTCCCCACCTTCCAATGGAAAAAAACTTAAATATTCATTAATGAGCATATATCGAGAACTTATTACATAGCAGACAATGTACTGGTTGATAAAGAAGAAAAATGCACACACAAGAACACATACACACACATATAAGATCAGAAATAAAACAATTTAAGTCTCCTTCTCTAAGAAAACCAAGGGAGTGAGCTAGCTAAGTGATTTAGAGAAAACAGCATCCGGCCAGCTGTTCCACTAATGATGTAAACTTGGATGAGCCAGATATTTTCCCTGTAAAATATTCTCCCTGTTTCTTCATCTGTAAAACAAAGGGGAAGACTGCCCAGGACACCCTCTCTCACAAACATTTTGTTCCTTCTGAACAATAAGCATTACCAAAGCTCATGTGATTAAGTCTTATAGTAGAGAACAAGAATAATACAGCCAAGAAAAGAAGAATAAATCTATGAAGCAGATATATAATTAGCAGGTAACAATTAAACTGCATGTAGAAGCAATTTTTCTTGAGCTCACATTCAACAGAATACATACTCAGAGTCTGCAGTAGTTACAGACCTTCAATTAATGGCACAGACATTTATTAAAATACCTTGGATGTTTCAGTTAGTAAAAAGATGACTGCACTGGGAATTGATTTTCAAATATGTGATGCATCATCCTGAAATAGAGGAATTCAGATCATACAATAGATATCCAAGGTGTTAATTAAAAATCGTAGAAAGACAGATTTCAATCAAAATTATAAGAAAATATCCTAAAAATTAAAGAGTCATATATATGGATCTAATTGGGAAGATAATACCCTCACAAAAGAAGACCAAACAATTTAAGAAATTACACTGTTCTTGGTTTTTCTGAGCTCACGGATGCCATCGATCATAAGTACAAGCTGCTTGCATTTTAAGTATAAGCTGGAAGACAATTTAAAAGACTCTGAAGGGTATCTCTTTTCTCTAGCTAGTTAGGGAAATTTAAAATTCTTGTAAGAAGAATGGAAAAATAATCCAAGAAGGGAAGCAGAATGACAATAAATGTGGAAAGCAAAGACAAGGAATGAGAGTCAGTACTTTTATGTTAATGCTGTGTAATGAGAATACTTTGAAGAAAAATAAGACAAAGGAAAAAGAGAAGAAACCAAAACTGTACATCTAGGACTCATAAAAAGGATATGACTCTTCTCAAAGACAGTGAATGTGACTTCATGACAAAGTAGCTATACTGCAGGATCTAAAAGTTTATGGAACTTAATATAGCCCGAGTGGGAAGAGAAAAGTAGTGATGTGTAGTAACTCCCCACCAGAAAAAGAAAAAGAATCCCTGGAAGACCCTGGGATGCTTCAGACAGGACAAAAAAAAAAAAAAAAAAAGATTGTATTAGAACTCGATCTTCAAGTAGGTGATGGACCTTCCTGAAGTAGAGAGATTCTGATCATGCAATAGAAATCCAAAATCATAACTAAGGAAGATTCAGAGAGTCAGGTTTCAACCAAAAATAAAAGAGAACCTCCCAAAAATTCAAGACATTGACAAATGAAGGTGCTTTTCTGTGAGGGTAAAAGCTCCCCATTCCTAGAAGTATTCAATTAGAGGTTGGACAAGCATCTTATTTGAGAGGGTTTAGTAAGGAGGTTTCTATTCAGGACACTGGACAAATAATCTCTAAAATCAGCTCATCAGGTACAGAATCATGGTAACTTGACATTAGCCTGACACAGGACAGATACAATAGAATTGAGAGAGCTAACTTATTTATATTGATACCAACTTGAAGCCTCACACAAAAATAGCTTATGGCCCAGCTTATGGTCACATGGTTTGTAGATAGGAACACTTTCACACACATATGCAGATACCAGGGTTGTGATAACTTTCGTTTTGTGCAACATGCTATGTGGCCTAGATTCTATGGCAAAACTGGGATATCAGGCAGTGCTCCACCTATTTAAAGCAACTTTAACATTCAGTCAGAATTGAGAACTAGAGGGAAAAAATAAACATTTCTCTGAGAAAATATGGTCAACCTAATTAATACAACTTAGTTGCAAAAAATAATTAGATTGACTCTGAGCTATAAAACTCCTAGTTACTCAAGTGTTTTAATCTACAAACACATATTCATAAATTACTTTTTTTATAGTTCCTCTTCCCATGCCCCTCCCAAAATCCTAAATTATTTACAAGGGTCTTGAATAGCACTGAAATAGAAACAAACATTGTTCAGTGTTTTTCCTATTTCATTTCACTACAGCACATGTAAAAGACAGAATATGGAAAAGATAACATGGGTTCAATTACAAAGCCATAGCTTCCTTTCATCTCTACCATGAGCACAAGCGGTCTGAGGGCATAAACTATATGCTGTTCCCCATAGTGCCTTAGAAGTACACACTTCATACTTCATCTTCTCAATATCATCTTCTCCGATGTCTTGCCATGGCCTTCAATGCTTATGGTTGGGTCCTAGAGAAGAATGCCCCAACCCCAGTATATTCATGCTTCTTGCAAATATGTCCCATTGTATGGAAGTTTGCACATACACTAGGAATCCAAAGCTGAAATCACCTGATAAAAATTCAGCACTTTCCTAGAATGCCAGCACCTCAGGCATCTTAAGAACAACATATTCCTCTAGGCCTGAACCATCAATATAGTGCTTAACTGAGTTGCAGGATTTCCTTGACCTAACTTCCTGAAAAAAGAATGTGGCATATGGAAGTGAATGGCTAGGTCACAGTCATGGGGTTCACAATACACCAATAGGCACAGTAGTCATGAGGTCCAGAGCCTGGCGATTCAGTGATGACAAGAAGGAATTAATTTACCCAAAGTGACAAGATTGGGTTGACAGTAGAAACCAGAATATTGTTGCTCAACCTCAAGTGAGGGGTGGGCTAAGGCTGAAAACAGGACAGCAAACCATATGATTAGAATCTTGCCACATTGGCAACAAGAAACTTGGTAAGCAATAAGCTCAGGGTAAAGTCATGGTCAATTGCCAATGAGGTAGACATCCACTTCTGTGTGGTTTAAAGCTCTCTCATGAATAACAATGTTTGAAAATACAGTTGCAGATGTTTATGATTATAGTTACGACATACAAACGATATCACTTTCCAACTAACTGAGGCACGTCCCAACTAATATAATATAACAAGGTAAGAATAGAATCTAATTAGAAAGAAGAGTTCTTTCTGAGGGTTATCTAAACTATTTATCTGCAAATCTAAAAATCTTGGCATTTATATCTAAAGAATTTCACCATACAAGTCTGGCTCTGATTTTTATCTATAGATTATGAAACTAAAACTGAGTTTGATTTTTATCTATAGATTATGAAACTAAAACTGAATTTAGGCTAAGATAAAATTGTTGACATTCGTAGAAATAATAAGTGATTCTTATAGAAAGAAAATCAAAATGAACTTAAGAGAACTTGAATACTTTGGAAATACTCTACATTTTTGCTTTTATTTCCTCATAACCTTGAATGGCTCAAACAAGAAATAGAGAATAGCATTAACAATATTCAAACACCAGATGGATGGTTTGTGAATCAGATTACATAATCCTCAAGCCATTCTCCAACAAGACCTCATACTCTTCAAAACCAATGTTCATAAACCATTCGTGAGGGCACACTCCTATAATCCCAGCAACTCAGAAGCCTAAGGCAGGAGGATTGTAAATTTTAGGCCAGTCTTGACAATTTAGTGAGATCCTGTCTCAAAACAAAAGTCAAAAAGATCTGGGGGAGTAATTCAGTGGTAGAGCACCCCCGGTTTCAATCTCTAATTACCAAAAAAGAAAATAAAACCAATGTTCATGAAAGTAAGTAATCGCAGGTTAGAATTAAGTAAAGTCAGAATTAACTAAAGCAGATATTTTTCATAGAAATCTAGGTTCACAGTGCACGATCAGGTAATCACTATCCTATAAACAAGTGATACTGGGGAACAGAAGTATTCAGAGATGATGCAGAACTGAATGGACACAGGTGCTTGAACAGCCTCAAGCATGTACACAGCAAGAAGCTAACTCACTCAAGTAAACAGAGCATCTACCTAGACATCTTCTGAGAATTAAATCCCTTGACTGTTCTGCTTGGACACAATATCCCATTAAGCTTTATCATTTGATCTTTCTCCCTTATCAATTATTCTCCCTTCTCAGTTCTCCTCTAGTCAGCTCCAGTGTCTTATTTCACCCAGCAAAGTGTTCTAAGAAGATAGTTCTAATGCTGATAAATAAGCAGATAAATTGCAAACATTAGTAACCAGCAAAATAGCAGATTTTTAAAAAAATATTGTTTAATTGTCAATGGATCTTTATTTTATTTATTTATATGTGGTGCTGAGAATAGAACCCAGTGCCTCACACATGCTAGGCAAGCACTCTACCACTGAGCCACAACCCCAGCCCAAATATAGCAGATTTTATTCAGAGTCTCTTTCAGAATTTCTTTCAATGGCAGTTGCTCTATTATTAACGACTATAAATCTATATAAATCTTAGGGTTAGAATTAATAACACCAGCCCATCTAATCCTACACAGTCTCTCCTTTTAATAACACTATCGAGCTTTATAGCTCAGTGGCTGAGACACAGGCTTTGGAACCAGAGTGCCTGGCTTTCAATTTCAACTCTAACCTTTACATAGCTGAGTGATTTTAAACAAGTTAGGTAATACCCAGCCCTTAGCTTTCTCCTCTAAAAATGGGATGCTAATAGCAGTGCTGCTTGAGAAGACTAGCTTGAGTAATAAATGAGTTAATACTGAGATCAGATCTTGGCATCAAGTCTTAACGTACTATTATTACAACTGGAGCTGTTTAAACAACTGGAACTAGTCTCATTGCATAGTAAATACATTTGACTCTCCTTAGTCCATGGCTAGGCTCATACATATCAAATAATCATAAAATTACAATATATTGGCAAGCAAAAACAAACATACCAAAAACAAACAAAAAGCCCCCACCTCCTTTGTTATAATAAGAAGCAGTCCAGGTTAGCATGAAAAGCTGTCAGGTTCAATCTTCTTACTAGAACTTATTTCTCCAAGTATATCTAATTCTACAAATTTCTTATAAACTTGTTGGGATACTTCAGTTTTCAGCAGAAGACTTTGTGAGACTCTGCAGTTTTAATTTTTCCTGCCAGGAGGTTCTTATGACTGGATTTTATGACGTACCCAGGAGACCCAACTTTGGTTCCAATAGTTGGGCTGCTCCGTGTACTCCCGGGGACGGACAGTCCTTAGTTCCTTTTTAAAAATTTCTATAGTTCCATCTCTTCTAAGAAATACATACTCTAGCCGGTAATTCTTACCCATGAAGTTCAACAAACAAATTTCAAGGAGAAATGTGTTATTACTTTTCTGCTGAGCTCTCCTCCATAAGATCATGATTGGATTCATGGGGGATTGAGTGAAAGGAGTGTAGAGACATAAGAACCGAAGACATCTGAGCCTATTGTACCACAGAAATCTCAGCCAAGAAGTGGAGATTCTAGTCCCAGAAATAAGGAAGTAAATCCAGGAATCTCGAACAGAAGAAATGCATAGTCAGACAACTAGGGGCTTTCAGTCACATAGAAGACTGGGGTAAGGAGCAGGGACAAGGAAGAAGGCTGGGGGGGACATGACTCCCCTCTGATTTCAGCATTGAGCTTGGCAAGCATTGAGGGTGTGGGTGGGGAGGAGGGGAGAAGAAGCCTGTCTTAATAAGGTAGTGGTCTGGGCCCCAACCAGGAGGGTGTAGCTGTCAGTTTCATTTGGGGCTAGGGATTGGTGAGGGGGCTTGTCCAGCCATCACTACCACCAAATGTGCATCCAATCAGTGTCATTTTTCAAACCCTCACCTAGCTCAGGCCAAGGAAGCAGAGATGAAAGCCAGAGGCTCTGGCTGAAACAGGCAGGAGCAGCCTCAGCCCCAGAGCTCATGAAATACGACACCCGGAGAGGGAAACTGAAGGAAGAGTCACAGCCAAACAAATCCGCCCTGGGCAGAGCGCTGAGCCCAGAGGCCCAGAGGAGGCCCCCAGCCCTTGAAGGGAAAGATGGCCAGCTGTTCCCGCTCTCTTCCTCTCTAGGGTCACAATTTCTCCAGAGTACAGACTCTTTTTGCTCAGAATAAAGTCAGCTGCCCCACACACAATTTAGAGATCTTCTTTTGAGAAATCTTGCTTGGTGACACTTATTTTAGTATTATTTGGTATAAAGAATATTGTTTCAATCCTTCTTTGGTACAAATAAAATTTGCTATCACTTCTCTTCTACCCTTTAAGCACATGAATGCATTATATCATGGATAATCCCACAGCAGTAACCTAAAGTAAAATGCATTTAGCTCTAGAATGTGTTAGTTGATATATATATATATATATATATATATATNTATATCTATATATATATATATATATATATTTTTTTTTTTTTTTTAATATGGGAGGTTGAGGAGCCTAGTGATGATTAGTAGCTGGCTACATTTCAAGTTATCCTACCACTGATATGCTGTGTGACCTAGAACAAATCACTCAACCTTTCCTATGTAAAATGGGATAATGGTCGTGATCCCAAATGGCTGTTATTAAAATTCAATAAAATAATCTACTTAAAGCAGTTATTAAAGTGTCCTACATATAGTGATTATTCAATAAATGATGGATATAAGTGTATCTGATGTTCAAACATTTATATTCTCCAAATAATCCTTAAAACAATGTTCAAAACACCTTGGCACAGTGCTGCATATCCCCATTTTAAGCCCTTTCCAGCTTTCCTACAGTCAAACCTCACAGGAATCAATGACGTCGTTTCTCATATAGACGCAAAGCATGTGCTTAAGATCTTTCTTGTCTTTCCCACCCTTTCATCATGTAAAAAGTTTTCATTTCCATATGAAGGGTCTGTGACAAATTGGAAAGAATGTTCACCTTAGTATGCCAAAAACTTGACAGAACTCATAAAGTTTCAGAATTTTTTTTCTAGAAATAAAAACTCAGCTCTGGAACTCAGTCACAATAATGATATAGTCCTGCAATCAGAGCAAGATATTTGAATCTCTACATTGGAATGTTTTCACAGATACATTCAAAGTTTTTTGAACTGGAATTTTACATGTGATTGAATAAAATGCAGTAATGTTAAAATTTGAAAGATAGGGCTGGGGATGTGGCTCAAGTGGTAGCGCGCTCGCCTGGCATGCGTGAGGCCCGGGTTCGATCCTCAGCACCACATACAAACAAAGATGTTGTGTCTGCCGAGAACTGAAAAATAAATATTAAAAAATTCTCTCTCTCTCTCTCTCTCTCAAAAAAATTGAAAGATAATGGTTATGAATAATAGAACACAAAATGACCAAGGATAAAAACTTAAACACAAAGCTGGTCTGGATTTTGTGAGTTGACAAATATTTTTCTGGCTGTAAGATGTTTCTATCAGTTACTTATAAAAGTATTTCTAGACTCTTGTCATATGATAAAGATCTAGCTCAACATGCATTCATTTATTTAATATTTATTAAACAATTTCTGAATGTCAGGAACTAGGCTAAAGAATGAGGATTCAAACATACAGAGTTATTTCCCACCTGTTGTGTTAGAGTTCAGTGGGAGATTCAAAAGAATAAGTCAATTACAAATTAATATAAGATGATATGATCAATCAGGAAAGCACAGGATGCTATAAGAGCCCGGTGAAACAACACCTGGCCTCGGTTAAGGGACCGGAAGTCTTCCAGACAAAACACCTCAGCTGAGACCTAAGGGATGCACAATACATGAAATGAGTAGGTGAAGGAAAGAGTGCTGCAAGAAGAAGCACCCTTATGTAGACAGACGGGCCCAAAAACTAGGGAGCTCAAATGGATTGGGGAAATGGAATCTTTTTAACATGACTTGAGCATGGAATAGACAACCCAGCCAGCAAGAAGTTGAGACCAGACAGGGAAGCAGAAACCTCATAGGAGATTTCTCTGAGCACAAAAGAGAACCACTGGAGGACTTTAGGAAGAAGAAGAGTGTCATAATCAGATAAGTCACTTAAAATCAGAGGAGAAAAAATTGGGAAATGAGAAGGCCATATTAAGAAACCACTGCCCAAATAGACAATAATGGTAGGAATGGAGAAAGAGTGGACGGATTAAGAAGAATTTAGGTATGGAAGCAAATAGTCATGATTTGATTTGAATACAAAGGTGAAGAAGAGAGAAGTCCAGAATGAGGCTTGACTTTCTTGCTTCAAGGCTGGCCTCCTCTTAAACCAGAACTTGGCACTTAAAACTCTGTCTGCCAGGAATGCTCTTTCCTCACATACCTCCCAGGCTTCCACTGAATTCAGGTTTCTAAACAAATACTGCCTTACCAGAAGTCTTCTTCAACCCTCTGACATAAAATAAAGCCTTCTAAGTGCCCAAATCCTCAGCTCATCTCCATTATTCTCTATCTTCCTACCCCAATATTACTTCGGGAGCATTTATTGCCAACTGATATTTTGTGTATTTGTTCAATTGCCTTTCCATTCCCATGAGAATGTAAGTTCTATGAGAATAGTAACTTCCCTGTTTTGTTAATCCTCAAAATCCAAAGAATCCTCCTGGCATGTATAGTCATTCAATATATATCTGTTTAATGAATAAATTGATAAAGACAGAGACATCAAAAGAAAAAATACAAACATGATCCAGAAAAACATTCGTGGCTATTTCTAACACTTTCATTCAGAAACCCCATTTTTTTTAAGTTAATGACAATATAAGACACACAAAAATGTATACAAATGCTATTGATTTGAATGCAAAGGTGAATTACAGGTTGTTCTCTTATCTGAAATGTTTGGGGAAAGAAGTGTTTCAGATTGCAGTTTTTTAGGTTTTGAAATGTTTTCATTGACTTTACTAGTTAAGAATTCCTTGGGGAGAGAGAAGGAAGATGGCGGCGAGGGGAGTGCATTGCCCCCGTGTGCTGCTTCACTGTGTGGGAGTATGACAAGTCAGGACGGCTAAAGGATATCTTGTTAGGAATTTCCAGCAATAGTGGGGTGCTCCAGAACCTGGAGGAAGGATTTCCATCGCACGAGGATCGGCTACGGGGACTCAAACGCGAGAGGTTTGTCGCACGGAGGGTAACACTGCTTATCAAGCAAACCGCCCCGCGGCTAGAGTCTGCAGCGCGCGCTGGGAAACGAGGAGATAGCGACGCAGGGATACAGCGCTGCAGTTTCTGCCAGCCGTGCAAGCACCGTACTCAGGGCTGAATTCTGGGTTCGAGATGGGGGAAGGAAGCGGTCCATCTCGGTTCTCCACACCGGTCAGACCAAAGAGGAGGCCAGCAGCGACCATGTTGGAAAGCTGACGTCACCATCCCTGTTTTCGACTGACCGCAGCTCTTTCAGCCATAGAACAGGTAATTTCAGGCTGCAATTCGCCTGCGGCTTGCAGACAGGTTGCTAGGGTTCAGTGCCTGGGTGCTTCTTAGAACCTGATCTTATCGGAGCGAACACCGAGCGCGGGGCGGCCGAGTTCCGGCTCCCGGAACCGTCCTGGAACCGCCCTGGCCCAGGGCTGCGGAGCCTGCGGAGGCTGCTTCTTGGACCCTGCTCCTATCAGAGCATACACCAAGCACTAAGCGGCCGAATTCCGGCTCCCGGAACTGAGCCCGCGGGGACTGCTTCTTGGAGCCTACACTTATAGGAGCTTACACTGAGCACGGAGCGGCCGAGTTCCGGCTCCCGGAACTTCCCTGGCCCGGGGCTAGGAGCCCGCGGAAACTGCTTCTCGGTCCGGGTCCTGCTGAGGGCCGGTCAGGACTCACCCGTTGCTTTGGTTGCCCGGCAAGGGGAACGAAATGCTGCCATTCGCATAGGATACCAACATGGCAGAGATCTGATGTCATCAGAAAGCGGCGGAGGAGAGAACTTCATCAATACCAGCGGCGACATAAACAGTTGGTCTCCTGGTAGGGGGGGTGAGGCACAGACACCCGAGTCTCCTCAATTTGTCGTCGAGCCAGAGGGGAGGAGCCGGGCAGCCACCAGCGCCCGGAGCAGGCCCAGCGGCTCGCCAGCGTGGTGACCGCGTGACCCCAATTGGAGAGGGGGCGGAGCGGAGCCGCCACCCGCACCCGCAAGGTGGGCAGACCCGCGACCCAGTGGTACATGGGCGTGGTAGGAGGGGCAGGGCAGAGCCGCCGTTCGCGCTTGCAAGGTAAACAGACCTGTGACAGCCTGGCGGGTCAGGCCCAGTGGCCTGCCAGTGTGGTACACACGTCACCCCAACTGGAGTAGGGGCAGAGCAGATCCTTCTCCCACGCCCGGATCAGGCCCTGCCGGTGTGGTGGTCACGTGACCCCAATTGGAGTGGGGGCGGAGCGGAACCGCCACCCGTGCCCGCAGGGTGAGCAGACCTGTGACCAACCTGCAGATCAGGCCCAGGGGTCCGCAGGCGTGGTAGGAGGGGCAGGGCAGATCCGCCGCCCGCGCCTCCAAGGTAGGCAGACCTGCAACAGACCGGCGGATCAGGCCCAGGAGCCTGCCGGCGTGGTACACACACCACCCTAATTGGAGTAGGGGCAGAGCAGAGTCGCCGCCCGTGCCAGGAACAGGCCCAGCGTCCTGCAGGCGGGGTAGTCACGACACCCCAATTGGAGTAGGGGCAGAGCAGAGCCTCCACCCGTGCCCGAAAGGTGGGCAGATCTGCGACCGACCAGCGGGACAGGCCCAGTGGCCTGCCGGTACGACAGACACGTCACCCCATTTGGAGTAGGGGCAGAGTAGAGCCGCCGCCCGCGCCTGCAGGGTAGGCAAACCTGCAACCGACCGGCGGATCAGGCCCGGTGGCCTGCCGGCGTGGTACACTCGTCACCCCAATTGGAGTAGGGGCAGAACAGAGCCGCCGCCAGCGCCCAGAACAGGCCCAGTGACCTGCCGGCGTGGTAGCCACGACACCCCAATTGGAATAAGGAGAGAGCAGAGCCGCCGCCCGCGCCTGCAGGAAAGATACGCAAGCAGTATGAAAAGACAAGGAAAGAAAGGACCACAAGCAATGCAGGTCAACGCAACTTTAGAAGAGGTAACAGCTGCAGCAGATGGAATGTCAGATAAAGAATTCAGGATATACATGCTTCAGATGATCTGGAGTATCAAGGAAGACATTAAACAGCAAAATCAGACAATGAAAGATCACTTCGACAATGAATTACGCAAACAAATCCAGGAAGCAAAGGATCAACTATACAGGGAGATAGAGGTTATAAAAAACAAACAAACAGAAATCCTAGAAATGCAGGAAGCAATAAACCAACTTAAAAACTCAATGGAGAATACTACCAGCAGAGTAGAACACTTAGAAGATAGAACATCAGACAATGAAGACAAAGTATTTCAACTGGAAAAGAACATAGACAGCTCAGCAAGACTGTTAAGAAACCATGAGCAGAACATCCAAGAAATATGGGATAACATTAAGAGACCAAACTTAAGAGTCATTGGGATACAGGAAGGTACAGAGCTCCAAACCAAAGGAATGAGCAGTCTATTCAATGAAATAATACGAGAAAACTTCCCAGACTTGAAGAATGAGACAGAATCCCAAATCCTAGAAGCCTACAGGACGCCGAATGTGCAAAATCATAAGAGATCCACACCTAGACACATTATAATGAAGATGCCCAACATACAGAATAAGGAGAGAATTTTAAAAGCTACAAGAGAAAGGAAGCAGATTACATTTAGGGGTAAGCCAATCAGGATAACAGCTGATCTTTCAACACAGACTCTGAAAGCTAGAAGATCCTGGAATAACATATTTCAAACACTGAAAGAAAATGGGTTCCAACCAAGAATTGTGTATCCAGCGAAATTAAGCTTCAGGATGGAAGATGAAATTAAAACCTTCCACGATAAACAAAAGTTTAAAGAATTCGCAGCTAGAAAACCATCTCTTCAAAACATCCTCGCCAAAGCATTACAGGAAGAGGAAATGGAAAATAACAATGAAAACCAACAGTGGGAGGTAGGACAGTAAAGGGGGGGGAAATAATCAAAGAGGAAAACAAACCATGTTTAGTAACAGAAATAAACAAATATGGCTGGAAGAACAACCCATATCTCAATAATAACCCTAAATGTTAATGGCTTAAACTCACCAATTAAGAGACACAGGCTAGTAGAATGGATCACAAAACAAGACCCAACAATATGCTGCCTACAGGAGACGCATTTGATAGGAAAAGACATACATAGGCTGAAGGTGAAAGGTTGGGAAAAATCATATCACTCATATGGACTTCGGAAACAAGCAGGAGTGTCCATACTCATATCAAATAAAATAGATTTCAAGCCAAAGTTAATCAAAAGGGATAAAGAGGGACACTACATACTGCTTAAGGGAACCATACACCAACAAGACATAACAATCATAAATATTTATGCCCCAAACAATGGTGCAGCTATGTTCGTCAAACAAACTCTTCTCAAGTTCAAGAGTCTAATAGACCACCATACCATAATCATGGGAGACTTCAACACACCTCTCTCGCCACTGGACAGATCTTCCAAACAAAAGTTGAATAAGGAAACTATAGAACTCAATAACACTATTAATAACCTAGACCTAATTGACATATATAGAGTATACCACCCAACATCAAGCAGTTACACTTTTTTCTCAGCAGCACATGGATCCTTCTCAAAAATAGATCATATATTATGTCACAGGGCAACTCTTAGACAATATAAAGGAGTAGAGATAATACCATGCATCTTATCTGATCATAATGGAATGAAACTGAAAATCAACGATAAAAGAAGGAAGGAAAAAGCATACATCACTTGGAGAATGAACAATAGGTTACTGAATGATCAATGGGTTATAGAAGACATCAAGGAGGAAATTAAAAAATTCTTAGAGATAAATGAAAACACAGACACAACATATCGGAATCTATGGGACACATTGAAAGCAGTTCTAAGAGGAAAATTCATTGCTTGGAGTTCATTCCTTAAAAAAAGAAAAAACCAACAAATAAATGATCTCATACTTCATCTCAAAATCCTTGAAAAAGAAGAGCAAAACAACAGCAAAAGAAGTAGAAGGCAAGAAATAATTAAAATCAGAGCTGAAATTAATGAAATCGAAACAAAAGAAACAATTGAAAAAATTGACAAAACTAAAAGTTGGTTCTTTGAAAAAATAAACAAAATCGACAGACCCTTAGCGATGCTAGCGAAGAGAAGAAGAGAGAGAACTCAAATTACTAGCATACGGGATGAAAAAGGCAATATCACAACAGACACTTCAGAAATACAGAAGATAATCAAAAACTATTTTGAATCCTTATACTCCAATAAATTAGAAGATAGTGAAGGCATAGATAAATTTCTTAAGTCATATGATCTGCCCAGATTGAGTCAGGAGGATATAGACAACCTAAACAGACCAATATCAATTGAGGAAATAGAAGAAACCATCAAAAGACTACCAACTAAGAAAAGCCCAGGACCGGATGGGTATACAGCAGAGTTTTACAAAACCTTTAAAGAGGAACTAATACCAATACTTTTCAAGCTACTTCAGGAAATAGAAAAAGAGGGAGAACTTCCAAATTCATTCTACGAGGCCAACATCACCCTGATACCTAAACCAGACAAAGACACTTCAAAGAAAGAAAACTACAGACCAATATCTCTAATGAACCTAGATGCAAAAATCCTCAATAAAATTCTGGCGAATCGGATACAAAAACATATCAAAAAAATTGTACACCATGATCAAGTAGGATTCATCCCTGGGATGCAAGGCTGGTTCAATATACGGAAATCAATAAATGTTATTCACCACATCAATAGACTTAAAAATAAGAACCATATGATCATCTCGATAGATGCGGAAAAAGCATTCGACAAAGTACAGCATCCCTTTATGTTCAAAACTCTAGAAAAACTAGGGATAACAGGAACATACCTCAATATTGTAAAAGCAATCTATGCTAAGCCTCAGGCTAGCATCATTCTGAATGGAGAAAAACTGAAGGCATTCCCTCTAAAATCTGGAACAAGACAGGGATGCCCTCTCTCTCCACTTCTGTTCAACATAGTTCTCGAAACACTGGCCAGAGCAATTAGACAGACGAAAGAAATTAAAGGCATCAAAATAGGAAAAGAAGAACTTAAATTATCACTATTTGCAGATGATATGATTCTATACCTAGCAGACCCAAAAGGCTCTACAAAGAAACTATTAGAGCTAATAAATGAATTCAGCAAAGTGGCAGGATATAAAATCAACACGCATAAATCAAAGGCATTCCTGTATATCAGCGACAAATCCTCTGAAATGGAAATGAGGACAACCACTCCATTCACAATATCTTCAAAAAAAATAAAATACTTGGGAATCAACCTAACAAAAGAGGTGAAAGACTTATACAATGAAAACTACAGAACCCTAAAGAGAGAAATAGAAGAAGATCTTAGAAGATGGAAAAATATACCCTGTTCATGGATAGGCAGAACTAACATCATCAAAATGGCGATATTACCAAAAGTTCTCTATAGGTTTAATGCAATGCCAATCAAAATCCCAACGGCATTTCTTGTAGAAATAGAGAAAGCAATCATGAAATTCATATGGAAAAATAAAAGACCCAGAATAGCAAAAACAATGCTAAGCAGGAAGTGTGAATCAGGCGGTATAGCGATACCAGACTTCAAACTATACTACAGAGCAATAGTAACAAAAACAGCATGGTACTGGTACCAAAACAGGCGGGTGGACCAATGGTACAGAATAGAGGACACAGAAACCAATCCACAAAACTACAACTATCTTATATTTGATAAAGGGGCTAAAAGCATGCAATGGAGGAAGGATAGCATCTTCAACAAATGGTGCTGGGAAAACTGGAAATCCATATGCAACAAAATGAAACTGAATCCCTTTCTCTCGCCATGCACAAAAGTTAATTCAAAATGGATCAAGGAGCTTGATATCAAATCAGAGACACGCCGTCTGATAGAAGAAAAAGTTGGCTACGATCTACATACTGTGGGGTCGGGCTCCAAATTCCTCAATAGGACACCCATAGCACAAAAGTTAATAACTAGAATCAACAAATGGGACTTACTCAAACTAAAAAGTTTTTTCTCAGCAAAAGAAACAATAAGAGAGGTAAATAGGGAGCCTACACCCTGGGAACAAATCTTTACTCCTCACACTTCAGATAGAGCCCTAATATCCAGAGTATACAAAGAACTCAAAAAATTAGACAATAAGAGAACAAACAACCCAATCAACAAATGGGCCAAGGACCTGAACAGACACTTCTCAGAGGAGGACATACAGTCAATCAACAAGTACATGAAAAAATGCTCACCATCTCTAGCTGTCAGAGAAATGCAAATCAAAACCACCCTAAGATACCATCTCACTCCAGTAAGATTGGCAGCCATTATGAAGTCAAACAACAACAAGTGCTGGCGAGGATGTGGGGAAAAGGGTACACTTGTACATTGCTGGTGGGACTGCAAATTGGTGCAGCCAATTTGGAAAGCAGTATGGAGATTTCTTGGAAAGCTGGGAATGGAGCCACCATTTGACCCAGCTATTCCCCTTCTTGGTCTATTCCCTAAAGACCTAAAAAGAGCATGCTACAGGGACACTGCTACATCGATGTTCATAGCAGCACAATTCACAATAGCAAGACTGTGGAACCAACCTAGATGCCCTTCAATAGACGAATGGATAAAAAAAATGTGGCATTTATACACAATGGAGTATTACTCTGCATTAAAAAATGACAAAATCATAGAATTTACAGGGAAATGGATGGCATTAGAGCAGATTATGCTAAGTGAAGCTAGCCAATCCCTAAAAAACAAATGCCAAATGTCTTCTTTGATATAAGGAGAGTAACTAAGAACAGAGTAGGGACGAAGAGCAGGAGAAGAAGATTAACATTTAACAGGGATGAGAGGTGGGAGGGAAAGGGAGAGAGAAGGGAAATTGCATGGTAATGGAAGGAGACCCTCAGGGTTATACAGTGGAGGGGGTAGAGAGAGAGGAGGGGAGGGGAGGGGAGAGGTGGGGAGGGGGGAGGGTGGAGGATGGGAAAGGCAGCGGAGCACAACAGACACTAGTATGGCAATATGTAAATCAATGGATGTGTAACTAATGTGATTCTGCAATCTATGTATGGGGTGAAGGTGGGAGTTCATAACCCACTTGAATCAAAGTGTGGAATATGATATGTCAAGAAATTTGTAATGTTTTGAACAACCCACAATAAAAAATTTAAAAAAAAAAAAAAAAAGAATTCCTTGGGGCTGGGGATGTGGCTCAAGCGGTAGCGTGCTTGCCTGGCATGCGCAGGGTGTTGTGTTCTATCCTCAGCACCACATAAAAACGAAATAAATATGTTATGTCCACCGAAAACTAAAAAATAAATATTAAAAAATTATCTCTCTCTCTCTCTCTCTCTCTTTCTCTGTTTAAAAAAAAAGAATTCCTAACCCAAAAATCCAACTTCCAAAATGTTATAAAATCTAAAAATTTTTCATCATCCTACTGGAGCTCAGAAAGTTTCAGCTTTCAGATTTTGGGTTTAGGGATGTTCAATCCGTAGAGCAAAATGAACACGCCCATGTATCACCACTTGGAGCAAGAAATATAACATCCTCAGCAACTCAGAAGCCCCCAACAGGACCATCCCAATCACTACCTTCTTTGGTCCTTTCCAAAGGAAGCCATTAAGCTGACCTCTAACTCCATAATTTTTTTTTATTTGTTTTTGAACATTATATACATATATTCCATTTATTCTTTGGAGTATGACACCTTTCACTCAAATTTGTGAGACTCATCCATCTTGTGATTATGCCTTTTTTTTTTCTTCTTTTTTTTTGTGCTCTATATGTGTAATAAGAATTGTAATACATTCCGCTGCCGTGTATTTAAAAAAAATTAAATCAATAAAAAAAGAAAAATATTTATTTTTTAGTTGTAGTTGGACACAATACCTTTATTTTATTTATTTATTTTTATGTGGTGCTGAGGATCAAACCCAGAGCCTCACACATGGTAGGTGAGTGCTCTACCACTGAGCCACAACCCCAGCCCCATACTTTATGCCTTTTCACAGCTGTATAGGATTCTACTTTATAAATAATCCATAATTTATTTTATTTAGTATTAATGAATATCTGGATGTTTCCAATTTAGAACCATTACTTAATGATACTAAATGAACATTCCAATAACATACCTTCAGGTTAACATATGTATATACATTTTTAATGTTTTTTTTAGTGCATTTAGTTACACATAATAGTGGGGTTGGTTTTGACATTCATACATGCATAAAACCTAATTTGATTCATTTCAATCCCCAGTATTTCAGCACTTACTTCTCTCTCCTCCTTTCTTCCCTGAACTTCTTTTTCTACTCTACTGGTCTTCCTTCTATTTACTTGTAATTGTGTTTTTAATTGTTATATTATAGCTATACATAAAAGTGGAATTCATTGTGATAGATTCACATATGCACATAGCACTCTGTGGTTCCTCCCCTTTTACACCCTTCCTGACCCTTGATACCATCCTTCAGTCTACTGTTCTTCTTTGTATATATACATATTATTAAGCTATTTATCTAGAAGAGTAACTACTGAATCTTAGAGAATGCATTTGTGCAACTATAATAGAGACTGTAAAATATTTTTCAAACGGGTTGTTCCGATTTCAACTCTAGATTTGCTATTTTTCCATTGCTCCAAATCCTCAATAATACTATTACAGCTCTATTGAGTTGTAGCCACTTTGGGGGGCAGGTGTGTCGTGGTATTCATTTCCTTAATGACTAAAGTGGAGATGCAGTAGGTTGGCCTACTTTTGTATATGTTATTTGGATAGCCACTCTTATGAAGTTTACATCCAATTCTATTTCCCCTCTTTTTGCCTATTGCTGATTGATTTGTGAGGGTTCTTTATATGTTCTGAATACAAGCCCTTTCTTGGGTATAAGTACTTCAATATTTTCTCTGACTCTATTGTTTGCCTTTCCTTTTCTTAACAGTGACTTTGATGAACATAAATTCTTAACTTTAACGTAATCTATTCTGTCAGTCTTTCCCCTTATGGCAGTGTATTCTGTGACTTGGGCCTTGACCTATGATAGAGATCTAGCTCAACATGCATTCATTTATTTAATGAATAATTAAATAAATGAATTCCTATTATTGAATGAATAATTAAATAAATTTTATGCTGCTCATAAAAGAGGGTGAGTAAAGGCGGGAAAAGGAGATGAAAAGAAATCACTTCCAAAATGGAGAGAGTGGGATAAGCCACAGCAGGGATTTGTTCCCAAGACGGTGAAAACTCTGGGCTGAATTGGCCAGAGTAGGTTTGTGTCAGGAAATGTGGAAGGAAAGTTTAGTAAGGTGAAGTGAGGCTAGTCTGACAGGGACCTTCAAGACAAGCCAAGGCATTTCTGCTGGGCTTGAAGGCAGTGAGGATGCTCAGAAGGCCCCTGTCTCCTACCTTCCTAGAATTCTTCCTTACCCTACAGTTTACCATGTGGATATGGCCACTACAGAACTGAATCAGTGTCCCTGGGACACCTTGTAACTTGTGCATACTTCTAACACTGCTTTATCACCCTGCACTGCAATTTATATAGATTCCAGTCTAAACTGACAATTTTTAAAGCAGACATTGACAGTAGAGTACAGGACCAGCTTGTACAGCCTCATGAGAAGTGATTATTAGATGCTCAGGAATTCTGAGAGCCAGTTGACATCACCCTGCTAGCTCAGAATCAACCATGGGAAGAATATTTACACAATGGAAACTGGAAAAGGCCTAAACACCTCTTATAGAGAGCCAGTTGTAAAGTATTTGCCAGCACATCACTACACACTGCTTTTATTCATCATTATATGCCTGTCACTGTGTATAGAGTCTGCATTGATGTTAGTTTAAACTGCATTTTTTACCGTGTCTATTATTTCTTTTAGAATCCTAAGTAAATATATTCTTTTAATAATAATTATGAGAGTCCTGCTCTCCACTTCTTCAGTACAACAAGCATGTATGTCATGTTTATTAATAATACACCATGACACCATCACTGAGAGTTTAAAAGGAATCCAGAAAGCATTTAGAGAACAACATGGGGTAAAGCACAATCAAATGGAAGGCGGTAGGTTAGAGAAGTCAATCATTCCAGTGCCCAGTCTTCAGGAGATACTTACATGGCAACTCGTGTTCCTAGGAGGTCTGTGAAGTGTCCTTTCCCATGAAAATCTCAGAGTAAAAACAGTCCAGGCATTTCTTAGAGCCAAATATCATCTACTCACAAAGCCCTGGAGGAGGAGCCTGCTGTGTCAGACACATGGGCATGTCGCTTGCTGTTCCCTCCAAAAACAGGATGGGGAAATGTCAAATGGCAGGAAAGCACATGAGTCACACCAACAATGCCCCGTGGGGGAAAGGGGTTTTCAGTAAAAAGAATGAGTAAAGTTTTATTTGCCACAAAATCCCAAGAGCTCAAAACTGGGTGAAAGAATGAAAGATATAACCCCAACATTTCAAAAGCAATTAGCAACTTTAACTTCTCTTTGTTTTTAGAGCAAAGATACAATTCTTAATCAAAATAATACCCAGGACCGGCAGGAGGGGTCAGCATATAAGAATCTCAGGAATAGGGATGAGGGCCTGTGTGATTCATACAAAAATCAGTCAGCGTTATAATTGTTTTAATGTATTTTTAGTCACGGTAAGTCACTGACTTGGAAATTTTAGAGAACATTAAAGAAAGCATAACAATGCCTATAAAACATTGCTTTTTAAAAAGCACTTTCAAGAAGATGGGAAATATTTGACTATTTTTATTCTCATCTATTATAGATGAGGAAACTGAAAATTCAACTGTAAACTCTAGAAAAGCCTAGACCAAGTCTTGCTAGTTTGTGTCCAGCACTAACAATGCCCAGCACACAGTAGGTCTCCTAGAAACAGCTGTTGAATGAACAAATGAGGAAGAACAAGAGAGAAGGCATGACTCAGCCACGTCCCATTTTGGCAGAGTTGGCGTGAGTGTCCTAAGCCAAGCCCGGTGGTCTTTCCACCCTAGAGTGGTGGTTAATGAAGAACATGGAATTATCTGGAGCCAGACTGCCTGGACTCCTACGCAGTTCTATGGCTTACAAGCTGAGTGACTGAGAATGGGTTTTATAATATCCCTGAACTTCAATTTCCTCTTCCATAAAATGGGGATAATCATGGTCGAGCTCTCAGGGAGCAGTCACAAGCATAGAGTGAGGAAACACCCATAAAGTAATTTAGATAGTCCCCAGCTTGTGTGCTCAATACCTAATGCCCTTTATTATATCATACTAGATAATGAGATGGGAATAAATAAACTTAGTCCCTAATGACTCAGCATCTGTCTTCTGAGTTCTTGGTAAGTTCTTTGAAAAAGTAGCCTGAAATAAAACCTTAAAGTAGTTGGGCATAGTGGTGCGCACCTGTCATCTCAGAAGGTTAAGGCAGGAGGATCACAAGGTCAAGGCCAACATGGGCAACTTAGTGAGACCCTGACTCAAAATAAAAGGACTGGAAATGTAGCTTAGTGGTAGAGCACCCCTGGGTTCAATCTCAAGTACTTAAACAAACAACAAACAAAACCCACAAAGAATTATTCATAAATGACCCCCTTGTATTTTTTTTCCAGAAGTTCATCAACTTAAAGTAAACCCAGGAACACCAAAAACGTAAATAACTGAAACCAACAAGTCAGTCTTTGCAGGAATTGTCCGTGTTACCCAGGACTTCCCCCTATAAGGGCTGGCAGAGGTCAAGTGAGCTAGCCTTGTGGTCAAGAGCACAAACGTTAGGCTTTAACTGCCTGGGCTTAAATTAAAACTGCCTGAAATTAAATCCTAATTCCTCTACTTGTTTACTGTATAACCTAGGGCAAGTTATTTTCCCTCTCTTTGCTTACACTTCTTCAATTGCAAAATGAGTTTAATAACTTCTCTCACCATGTAGGGTTGCCGAGAGCACTAAACAGTACCTAGTATCTTTCTGGAAATACAAGAATTAGCCATCACCACACATAGTAGACATCCATGTGAGTTTCCATAAATTTTCTACGTGACAGAATGTTGTTGCCCTGTCCTTGGTTATCCTTGCAGAATACATTGCAACTGGCACCAGAGCCATAGTCCAAATCTACAGCACTGACTCTAGCCTGAAGAGATGCACAAATAATATACAAAGCCAACACAGATTACTGGAATGAAGCCTCATGACAATCAGTCTGAATGATGGAACTTTGGTCACACAACAAGAGTGTGAGCAATTTTCTGGCAGAACACTGTAAGGGCAACCCAGGGACCTGGGTCTTCATCATCAGCAGAAATAAGTTCCAATGGACTAACACATTAACAAAAATCTGGGGAGACCAGCATCATAGCCAGGACTAGTCAACCTATGATTTGCAGGTGCCGACGGACACACCGGTAGCTAAAAACTCTTAGATTACCCTTTGCCTCTTGGTACTTTCTCTGGGCTGTCTCTCCAGCCAGAGTTCTGGCAGAAGCACGATTCAGTTCAACCCAGGACAGCGCTGGGAGTCTCACGTCCACTGACGCACCCTGGATGCCCCTCCTCTCTGAGTCATGACAAAGTCTTCCTAAGGGTGGATTCAAAACCCAAACCAAGCTTTTGTTTTTTTAATACAGATGGTATATAAATGTTCCTCAACTAACAGAGCTTACAATTAGTAGATTTTACAGAGCCAGTTGTACTGTTGTGGTTAGGAGCTTAGACTGTAGAGCCACTTGCTGCCCAAGTTCAAATCCTGGCTGAACCACTTATTTATCTTGTGTGAGATACCTACCTCTTCATGCCTCCGTTGCCGTATCAGTAAGATTTAACAAATCTATTTACCACATATGGTGTTCATAGGATTAAATGAATTAACATGTACTAAATATTTAGGAGTGCCCAGAAAATAGAGTGTACCCTACACAGGCTAGCATACCACTTGGACTGGTGGTAAATGTGTCTGAGCGAATGAAGAGAAAAGAGACAGAGAAGTCTCACACCAATCAGAACCAAAGGTTGTATCCATTTGTGTGTGCTGGTTCTTGGAGTGGAGACATATTCAGTCTTACTTGTCCCATTCTTAATGTACGCTCAAGTATTCCCTTTAGTAAAAGTCACTTAGAACCAGTCCAAAGCAAAGGCTCTTTCAACTATTCCCACCCTTTCACTTGCATAACACCAAAGTGGCTGAACCAATCTCATTCAAAGTTTCCAAAACAATCACCTTTGGACTGAGTTGACCTGGAAACTTTTAGTAGACTGAGATGCAGTTGCAAAAGTTTGAGAGTGAAAATACCAGACATTCATCTACATCATGTCTTGCTTTTCTGATTGCACCAACATATAAAAATGAACCCACAAGAATGATCTACCACTACTCCATTATTACTTGGTGTGTATACCCTGAATACTCAGATTCTTCCAGTGCTTGAGGTTATTAAAAGCTGTGCTTCAAATTATTTAAAAAAAATGAATAATGCCAATGAAATGCCTATCAAAGCAGAGATAAACAAAGCGTAGATACTATACCAAATGTAGCTCAATTCTGAAAAGCTTTAATTAAATTTAGCTGTATGGTTTTTGTTGCTGTTCCTTTTAGATACACATGACAGTGGAGTGTATTTTGACATATTATACATACATTGAGTATAGCTTATTCTAATTAGGATATCATCCTTATGGTTGTACCTGATGTCAAGTTTCACTATTTGTGTATTCACATATGAACATAGGAGAGTTATGTCCAATTCATTTTACTCTCTTTGCTATTCCCATTCTCCCTCCCTTCCTTCCATTCCCCTTAGTTAATCCAATGAACTTCTATTCTTCCCTCCCCTCAGCATATTGTATGTTAGCATCCACATATCAGAGAGAACATTTAGCCTTTGATTTTTTGGAACTGGCTTATTTCACTTAGCATTATAGCCTCCAGCAAATGCCATAATTTAATTCTTCTTTAAGGCTGAGTAATATCCCATTGGGTATATATACCACATTCCATAGCTTAGCTATTGTGAATTGAGCTACTACAAACATTGGTGTGGATGTGTCACTGTAGTATGCTGATTTTAAGTCCTTAGGGTATATGCCAAGGAGTGGGATAACGGGATCAAATGGTGGTTCCATTCCAAGTTTTCTGAGGAATCTCCATTCTGCTTTTCAGAGTGATTGCACCAATTTTCAGTCCCACCAGCAATATATGAGTGTACCTTTCCCCCCACATCCTCACCAACACTTATTTTAACTTGTACCCTTAAAAATTGCTGTTCTGACTGAAGTGAAATGGAATCTCAGTGTAGTTTTAATTTGCATTTCTCTGTTAGAATGTTGAACATTTTTTTCACATACTTGTTGACCTTCATATTTCTTCTTCTGTGAAGTGCCTGTTCAGTGTCATTATTCATTTTGAGATCAGATATATAACTGCTTTAAGACCATAACATAATCCCTTCAGTCCTAAGAGAATACATGTCACACCACCCTCATGGTATCACAGGAAGTTACAATGAAAACTGGGACTAGAATACCCAGAGTTATTGGCTCCCAGAAGACAGCTGGGAAAGCACCCGAAAAGATCAAATCCTCTCAAAAATTTATATGTTGGTCAACTTCTCAATGCTGGGACCGAAATACCTAATCAGAACAACTTGATGGAATTGGTTTTGGGTTCATAGTTTCAGAAGGTTCAGTCCACAGTGGACCATCAATTCCACTCTGGACTTGAGGTGAGGCAGAACATCATGGTGGAAGAGCATGGCAGAGAAAAGGTGCTCAGCTCATGGCAACTAGGAAGCAGAGATAGGGCAGGAGGTGCCTACAAGAAAGATGAACCTTCCAAGGAATGTCCCCAGTGACAGGCTTCCTCCAGCCACACCCCACCTGACCACAGTTACCACCCAGTCAGTCCATTCAAACTAGGATGATCTGATTAGGTTACAGCTCTCATACTGTAAACATTTTCTCTCCTGTGTTACCATAGGTGCTTTGGAGGGAAATTGTGATTTAAACCCAGGCAGTCTGTCCCTTGAATTTGCACTTCTAACCAATCATCTATACTGCATCATGAGCTTAAGAGGGAATATTTTTATGACCCAGTTCAAGTTTGAGTGTTAATACTTATACAGATTTCAAATTTTCTTGCTTGGTTTTAATCATGGGTATTTATTGTAGTATTCACACAGATGACTTTGGTGCTAAGGGTGCTGTATGTGTTTTTTTGCATGCACATGTGTTTTCTGTATTCCACTTATGTGTGTGTGTTTCAGAGTTCTCAAGGACCCATACTGCATGAATTTACATGTAATATTACATAGAATAATGTTGTCTATATCCACAAAAAAATTACTAAGATTTTCTTGAGAATTATGTTAAACTTATATATATTGATTTGGGGAGAATTATATTCATCTTTACCATATCTTCACTATGTTGAGTAATTCCCAGAACACAGTATGTATCTCCACTTACTGAGATCTTCTTTTCATTTGTTCTATTGGATTTTTAAAATTTTCAGTGTATAAGTTCTGAACATGCTTTGGTACATTTACATTTAAGCATTTTAAAATGATTTTATCAGTGCACTATACTTATACATAGCAGTGGGGTTCATTATGACATAGTCATAAATGCATATAACACAATTTGATCTCCTTCCATACCCAGTACTTCTTTCCCTCTCTTCACTCTCCCTGATCCCCTTTCACTACTCTATTGGCCTTCCTTTTATTTACTTATTGTGCTTTTTAAAGTGGTGCATTATAATTATACATAAAAGTGAAATTTACTGTAATATAATCATATACACACACAGAGCCTAATTTGGTCAATTTAATTCCATAGTTCCTCTCCTTTCCCAAGCGTCCTCCTTCCACCTTGATCCCCTTCTTCTTCTTCTCTACAATTCTCCCTTCTATTTTCCTGAGATGCCCATTTTAAAAATTGCTTATTTCTATCTAGCTCCTGTGTATGAGACAAAACATTTAATCCCTGACTTTCTGAGTCTGGTTTATTTCACTTAGCACTTTGTTCTTCAAGAATCAATAGTTTTCCTATACTCCAATAATGAATCTGCTGAAAAAGACATCAGAAAAACATCTCCATTCAAAATAGCCTCAAAAACAAACAAACAAAAACTACTTGGCAATAAATCTAACCAAGGAGGTGAAAGACTTCCATAATGAAAATTATACAACACTGAAGAAAGAAACTGAAGAAGACCTCAGAAGATGGAAAGGCCTCCCATATGCTTGGATAGGCACAATCAATATTGTCAAAATAGACATTTTACCAAAAGCCATCTACAGATCCAATGTGAGCCCCATCAAAATACCAATAACATTCTTCACAGAAATAGAAAAACAATACTAAAATTCATATAGAAGAACAAATGACCAAGAATAGCAAAAGCAACACTGAGCAATAAGAGTGATGCTGGAGAAAGGGGGTATCAAATATGATAAATATATGTGGAAGATCAATGGAGTTGAAAATGAGAGAGGGGGAATAAAATTGTGGAAGGAGAGGAAATAGGGAATGAATTTAACAAAATCATTTTATATGCATATATAAATATATCAAAGGGAATTTTACATATATATGTATGTGCGTGTGTATACACACACACACACACACACACACACACACACCCCAATCAAAAGAAAATAAATAAAGAAGTGATAGGAAGATCATTGGAGTAGAAGAAGGAGAAAAGGTGATGGGAGGAAGAGAGAAACATGAGGGTGAAATAAAAATTGAAATCAAATTCCTTGCATGTATTGTTTTTATTTGTTCTTTTTAGATATACATGACAGTAGAGCATATTTTGATATATTTATGTAAATATGGAGTATATCTTATTTTAATTGGGATTCCAGTATTATGGTTGTACATGATGGGAGAATCTGATTTTAAATTACAGTATAGAGTAACAGTAATGAAACCAACTTGCTATTGGCATAAAAGCAGACATGAAGATCAACGGAATAGAAGACAGAGAGAAACCCTCACAGATACAATCAGTTGATCTTTGACAAAGGTACCAAAACTTCACATTGAAAAGCCTGTATTTTAAACAAATAGTGTTTGGAAAACTGGGTATCCATAAGTAGAAGAATAAGACTAGATCCTTATCTCTCAGTCTGCAAACACACACACACACACACACACACACACACAAATCAAAAATGAATCAAAGACCTAGGAATTCGATCATAAACATTGCAACTGCTAGGAGAATACAAAGGGTCAACACTTCAACATAATCTAAAGCTAAAGAAATAAAGCCAAGAATTATAAGTGGGTTGGCATCAAATTAAAAAGCTTCTGCACAGCAAAGGAAACAATTAAAAGCATGAAAAGAAAGCCTACATAATGGGAAAAAAATCTTTTGCCACTACTCTTCTGATAGGAGATTAATATCCAGAATATATAAAGAACTCAAAAAATTTAACACCAAAAAAATAATAATCAATAAATGGGCAAATGAACTAAACAGATATTTCCCAAAAGAAAAAATGCAAATGGCCAAAAAGTATATGAAAAAAAAATGTACAACATCCTTAGGAATCAGGGAAATATAAATCAAACCACCCTGAAATTTCATCTCATGGTAGATAGCAATCATTAAGAATACAAATAATAATAAATGTTGGTGAGGATATGGGGGAAAAGGTACACTCATGTTTTCTTGGTGGCTGCCAGCTAGTGCCATCACTTTAGAAAGCAGAATGGAGATTCCTTAGAAAACTAGGAATGGAACTATCATATGACCCAGCTATCTCACTCCTTGATATTTATTCAAAAGAACTAAAATCCGCACACTATAGTGATACATGCATACCAAAATTATAGTAGCACAATTAACAATAGCCAAGTTATGGAGTCAGCTTAGATGTCCCCCAATAGACAAACAGATTTTTAATTTAATGCGGTATACACAGAATGGAGTTTTACTCAACTATAAAGAAGAATGAAATTGTGTCACTTACTGGAAAATGGATGGAACCGGAGAACATTTAAATATTTTTGAGGGATTATAAATAGTATTGTATTTTTAATTTTGACATCCATATATTAATTACTGAAGTATAGAAATATAATTATTTTTATATCCTGTGAGCTTACTGAACCCATTTATTAGATCCAGGAGGATTTTTTAGACATTTCTTGAGATTTTCTATGTAGGTGATCATGTCAACTTCAAATATAAATTTACTTCCTACTTTCCAATCTGTATGCCTTTGATTTTTTTTTCCCCAATGACTAGAATTTCCAGCACTATATTGAATATGAGTGACAGAAGCAGGCATCCTTGCCTCCACCCCAGGCCTAGGGAGAGAGCATTTCATCATTAAGTATACTGTTAACTATAGACTCCTTAAAGAGGCTTTTTATGTAAAGTTTTTATTTACATATGACAGCAGAATGCATTGCGATTCTTATTACATATATAGAGAGCACAATTTTTCATATCTCTGGTTGTATACGTAGTATATTCACCCCCTTCCACGTCTTCATACCTGTACTTTGGATAATAATGATCATCACATTCCATCATCATTAATTACCCCATGCCCCCTCCCTTCCCCTCCAACCCCTCTGCCCTATCTAGAGTTCATCTATTCCTCCCATGCTCCCTCTCCCTATCTCACTATGAATCAGTCTCCTTATATCAAAGAAAACATTCAGCATTTGGTTTGGGGGGATTGGCTAACTTCACTTAGCATTCTCTTCTCTAACTCCATCCATTTACCTGCAAATGCCATGATTTTTTAAAAAGAGGCTTTTTATCAAATTGATGCTATTCCCGTCTATTTCTAACTGCAGAGAGATTTTATCATGAATGGATGTTGAATGTTGTCAAATTATATTTTTTGAGACAATTAATATGATCATGTTACTTTTTATATTGAACCAGTATTGCATAACTGGAGAAAACCTCACTTGTATGTAATTATTTGTATACATGGTTCCATTCAATTTGCTAATATTTTGTTGAGATATTCCACACCCATTAGTATAGCTACTCCTGATTTCTTCTGTTTAAAATTTGTATCATACAGCTTTTTTTCATCACTTTTCTGTTGACATACCCGTGTCCTTTTATTTAAAGGGAGTTCTTTACAGACAGCATGTAGATGGATCATGTTTTTAAAGAATTCTGTTGTCTCTGTCATTTTTATAGGTACAAAAAATATAGTAATTATACATGTTTCAGCCTAACATATGAGTTTATTTAATCCTCAAAACAATATTCTCAAAATCCTCAAAATATGCCCATTCCCTAATGAAGGAAATTGAGACAGAGGGAGGTAAAAGTAGGAGCTCCAGTGGCATAACTGGTTAGAACACAGTACTGATAAGACAAAGAGGTAAAAGTATCTGCTGAAGTTAACATATCCAGGAAGCAGTGGAATTGGAATTTGAGTCCAGTTGCACCCAGCATCCATCACCAGCCTGAGCCAGCCAGCAAGCAAGGCTATTTCATTATCAATCCTAGAGCTGAGTTTGGCAAAGACTGCACTAATTCTAGCATGTACACCTGCTCAGTGAGCTCCAGCCCCACTTGGGAGAGAAGTGAGGTTCCAATTTACTGTGTAGGACTTTGACTTGATAATATTTACAACCATACACACCAGTCATGGCTGACTGCTGATACTGCTAGGATCAAGCAGGCAGGGTATGTCAGTGCTCTCCGCAGGATCCCAGAAAGCCTAGGGCGGTGGGCGGGGGACAAAATCACTGTCAGGCCACATGGCCAGAAAAGAGTCCCTGGCCAATTAAAAAAGGAGGGCCAGATCTCAGCCTGAGCAAACAGAGCAACAGTGTCCAACTCAAGGGAGGCCCACCAAGATAAACACTGACCTCCCGCCTCCACCCTCACTGTGGATTTCTTCAGGAAAGAAGAGGGAGTGGGCTGGATAGGGACATAGGGCAACACCTTGGGTCTGGTCCAAAGTAGACTTACAGGCATGACCAGGCATCTCATGTGATTATAGCTCAAGTCTATTCTTTTGGCAGAAGTCACCTAACTGCTTCAAAGAGGGCCCAAAATTAACCTTCCTCCCTTGAAATGAAGGAGCTTATAAGATGACTCAGAGTAGAGGACTGGAGGTGTCTACACACAACTCGCGGCTCACTTCAGCTGGGAGCATTCCGTGCTATGAAAAGACAGAATGTTCATGCTCCCTGCTAGAATCAATGTTTACGTTCTTCCCAAATTCCTATGTTGGAACCTAAACCCCAATGTGACAGTTCTTGGAGTTGGGGCATTTGGGAGGTGATTGACCTCAAGGGATTATGAAGGGACCCAGACGAGCTGGGGATGTGGCTCAAGTGGTAGCAGGCTTGCCTAGTGTGCTTGAGGCACTGGGTTCGATTCTCGGCACCACATAAAAATAAAATAAAAAAGAAGGGACCCAGAGAGCTCCCTTTTACCTTCTACCATGTAAGAACATAGTAAGAAATCTCTGTCTATAAACCAGAAAGCAGTCCTTACCAGGCACCAGATCTACTGACATTCAATCTAGGACTTCCAGGCTCCAGAACTTTGAGAAATCAATGTCTGTTTCTTTCAAGTCGTCCGTTCTATATAGCTTGTTTTAATAAACTGAACTGACTTGGACACTGTACTGCCACCCACATCATCCATGCATTGTTTCTTGGAATCTGAGTGAGGCTGATGGCCTAATTCATGAAAGAGAGAAGGAAAAAATGATCTGATAAATTATCTCTGTCACTACAGAGAGGAGTGGACCAAGGGACAATCATGAAAAAACACAGGCAACCAAAGAAGTTCAGTCAATTCACAATTTTAAGTTGTATAAATCAATCAATCAAACTTCAAGGAAAGACCATGTAGACAATATCTGAGCCCTGAATTTGTAGAAACCTTTTGCCTGTGTGCCAAGGCTGAGCACAGCACACTTTAAACAAATTGACATGCAGCAATCTATTTTATAAAAGCTAAAAGCTAGATCCAGGAAGGTGAAGACCCTTTTCTCAAGGTTATCCAGCAAAACGGGAAGTAGAGCCCAGGCATAAGGTCTGGTTTCAATCTCAATCTTTTGGCCCAGACAGTGTTCTCTTCATTCTACCTCACTCCATCACGAAAACAAGCAGATGTGGATGCTCACATTGGTAAGGTCATGGTACTCCTCCCAAGAAAAAAAGCCAGACTGCCTTCCCTGGGGATAATCAACAAGTCCCTGACTGAACTTGCTTTTTCTTAGAAATGTCTTGGCTCTATAATTTCAATTTTATAAAAAAAAAAATGTGTGCTTGCATAAAATGATTTGAATGTGTTCAGTTGATAGGACTATGAGTCAATCCTCTCCTCGTTCACCCCACCAAAACAAAACAAAAAACCTCTAAGGCTGGGTTGTATTATGTTTACACTTTTTTAAATATTATTTTTACACTTTTGTAAAGGAGTCCATTCTCCTAAATACCATTCTAAATATCTCTAAGGCCATTGAACTAAATGAAGCTTTTGACAAGAAAGAAATGAGCTAGCGAGTATCATTCTTACTAAGAATAGGTCTTAGCACTTTAGGAACCATCCTGACAAAAATAAACCCAAGTTCTCAACTTAAAAATAAGATGTTGATCAGGATCTCTGAGAATTTGCATGTTTCTCTCTTCAGATCAAATTCCTTCAACACCTCTCAGGATATTTGCCTTGATCCACTGGTCTCCAGGATTCTCAGACTTCACTGAGTTCACCTCACCAGCCCAAAGTGATCAGAGACAGACCAGGTTTTCTACCTCTCTGCTGCTCTTTGAACACAACCTACTCTGTCATCTGAGGAACTTCTCTAAAACTTTATAACAGTTTGAGGTCTTTATGGGGAGGTACAAGGTCACCTCTAAAAAGTTACTTCCCCTCTCCTTCAGTCCTTCTGGGTAAAAGAAATGTGCTCCAGACAACAGACTTCAGACTGCTTCCTAATTCCCCAATGACTTGTGTTTCTTCATTCAGAAAAGAGGGGTTTGGATTAGATGATCTCTAAGGTTCCTCCCAGCTCTACCTGCAAGCCTAAATTTCTAGTATGAAATCCCAGAGGGTTCACTTGACAGAAGTCGATATTTGAGGGAAGACAGAACTTTAGCAAGCAAATAATAATAACCATTTTAATCAGTGTTTACTATCTGTCATATACTATTCTTGGCACTCTATATACATTGCCTCATTTAATACAGCAACCCTATGAAATAGAAATTGTAATTATTATAATTTACACATAGGTAAACTAAGGTTCAACTAAGTTACTTAACCTTACCATGATCACGCAATTAGTAGAAAAAAGAACTCAGCTACTTTGGTGCCAGAGCCATGTTCTTAGCTGCTATTACATGTGGAAAGATCTGTCTAGGAAGCTGAGCTCAGTGTCTACCCAGCAAACGATCTTTACTGACTTTAAATTTTAACACATTTACTTTCCCAATTCCCTACAAGTTGACAAACTTTACCATGATTTTCCCTCTATAAAATTAAGAAAAAAAGTTTTAGAGAACAAATAAATTTGCTCAAGCCCCAACATATTCAGTAGAAATAATATAACATGAAAGAGGCAACAAAGAGCTGTATTTTTTAGTAGATATGAAAGCCAAAAGTTGGGAGAATGAAAGTCATATACAGTGGACGGGGAGGAATTTTAGACACAAGACACCTTCGTGAAGCCCTGAAATCACTAAAGGCCCCAAATTTCACACCTCCCTATTTTGCTTGCTTCTAAATGATCCCCAAGGTTAAACGCTGCTTGAGTGTTGCTCTTCAGTTCCAAGATACTAAATAAAAAGGACATGTTCATGAATCATCTAGAGCTAGAAGACCTCTCTAGAATGTCCCCATTTGTTCAAGTAAGAAAAGGTCTCTGTTCTAGGATTACCAAAATAATGAAACACTCATTTGGAAAAGGAATAAAGAGAAAAAAAGACATATAGAGTCTGGAACAATCACCTGATGCTTATCTATGAACAGAGCTTTACAAAGAAACTAGTCAATTAAGACATATCAAGAAATAAAATTTTGCTGGGCGCAGTGGCACACGCCTGTAACCCCAATGGTTCAGGAGGTGGAGGCAGGTGGATTGCGAGTTCAAAGCCAGCCTCAGCCACTTAGTGAGGCACTAAGCAACTCTATGAAACCCTGTCTCCAATAAAATACAAAAAGGCTGGGGATGTGGCTCAGTGGTTAAGTGGCCCTGTGTTTAATCCCCAGTACCAAAAAAATGATAATAATAAAATATTCATTGAATGCCTTACTTTTACTTAAAGCCCATGAAAGTCACAACACAGAATTTGGAAAGAGCAAACCCTTCATATATTTGAAAATTTCCACTCAGTAATAGAGCAGCATTTGGAAGTGGTTCCCCATGGGATAGATAGCATCCTACAAATCCTTGGGAAAGAAAAGAAAAAGCCAATATTTTGAGGGAAGGGGAATTTCTATCCTTGACCCACTGTGGGCCTGGATCTCAAGTGGAACTATTGTCATTTCTTGTACACTCCTGGGATCCAGTTTACAGCATCAGAGCTTGAGCAAATCCAAACTGGCCACATCTCTCAGATAATACTGGTTTGAATTAACAGCCTATGACTGGTCAGACCCCCTTGAGCACAAAGGAAACACTGGTTCCTTTTAACCAGATTATACCCTTTTATGTCCCAAAGGGAGAGCAATGACTTTTCCATTAGTGCAAGAAACAGAAAGCTGGTCACAGGGTATCATAGGGAATGAAAGGTTCCAGAGCATAAATGTTAAAAGCATACGCTTTTGAGATCTGATTTTTGCTCTCAACCTTCTAGCTATGCAACTTGGCAAGTGACTTAACCATAGTGAACCATGCTGCTGTCATTTGTAGAAGGCAGTTGATAATATTTATTGCCTAGGTTTGGGGATTTTTTTTTAAGATTGCATATAATGTACTTGGCACTGTGCCCAGCACACAATAGATTCTTAATAAATAGCAATTGTTATTGCTATTGTTTCCAAAAGATGCAGGAGGCAATAATGAGATTTTACTTTTGAAGGCTTTATGTTAAATGTGTGGTTTTTTTCTTTAGTTTATTTAATACACATTGGCTGAGAATCTATTATGTGCCTAAATAAGTTAGATTTGGGTAGAACAATACATGGCACACTTTGTCAACTTAAAGAATTCACAGGCTAACAAGGGGGAGTATCATATAAACTAATAACAATAGTGGTCTTACAAGTATATGGAGAAAGGTACTGTGTGAATATAAGGAAGAAGCAATTAACAGCTGAGTCAGTCAGGAAGGATTTACTCTGTCCATTTCTGCACGTGATCAGGAGTTAGGCATAAGAAGTACGGCATGAAACTTTAGGCCAAATAAAAAAGTATTAGATGGTTTTTAACTGCTCACTTGCACTCATGGACACACACTTATTCCAAAACACTAGCCACACTGCATTCCAAGACACACACACATACACATCCCAACTCAAGTGCACACACACACACACACACACACACTACATATTTTTCAACTCACTTGCCTACACACAGATGCACACATTCCAACTAGTGTACATTCACACAAAACCCAGCTTACTCCCTCGCATGCCTGCATGCACATACACTTACACACACACATGCAACTTAACCAAGCTCACTTGAACATTCCAATCAGTCACCACAGTGTGACTGCACCTCTATGTCTCTGCTTCTCTGCCCTGACAGACCAGGCCTAGGACTTCTCCCTGAGTTACTATAGCAATCTGAATACCCATTCTGTCTACATTTTCTGTTCCTTCCTCATGCTGTTACCTTTCCTGTCTATGCTCATGGCTACAGTCTTGTTCTTGACAATTCATCCAGTATTCTGTAGAAGAAGGGATTTTTTTTTAATTCAAACTGATCAAGTCATTTCCCTGCTTAAAGAAAACTCCACTAACCATTTATCTGTCTACTCCCTCTTACCTATTCCAATATGACAAAAAAGACCCCCATGATGTGATGTTGTCTCTCCCAATATCTCAAGCTCCTTCCTGCCTCAGAGCTATCCATTAAACAAATATTAGCCAAGTACCTACAATGTTAAAGTCTTTGGATTTGAGTTCCAACTTTAGGTCTCAACTATCTAACTAGGCAATTTAGCAAGATGCTTAACAATAGAAGCTTTGCTTCTGATATTTCTTTGAAACACATACTTCAGCAGGCCTGAAAAAGGGTGGTTCCTTAAAAGCTTCAGGCCCGTTTGCAAGCCCCAAGCCCTTGCTTATTAATTCCTTTGATTGTTAAAACTCACCTTGGACTCTGATATACTCACCACCCTTTCCTTTCCACCACCCACCATAGAATGGATACTGGTCCCACTCAGCTTTTGGTGAATGCTGTACCATCACTCACATCCCTTCTTCTACTCTCTCGTTTATATGCCCAACCCCAGCACCCTGTGATCTCCATATTATTCCATATCCCCAGCACCTGACCATGAGAATATTTCAGAAAGCCCTTGCTATGCAAGCAGCATTCCTTCTCTGATTGCAGTCATTAAAATGTGGTGTGTGCTCTATTCCTCACAGTTAAGGTACTCCTAGAGTGGAAGCTCAAGATGAGGTTTTCCAACATTAATGGTAACTTTATCAAAATAATCACAAAGTAATTAGCAAGTAGTAAATATTCTTCATACAATGCTCTGTCATACTAGTAAGTAACAAAAGTAGGACTTGAATTCAAACTTCTGATTGAATTATCATGCTCAAAAGAACTGGAAAAACCAGGCACAGTGGCACACATCTGTAATCCCAACTACTCGGGCAGAGAGAAGAGGATAACAAGTTTGAAGTCATCCTGGGAAATTTTGTGAGACCCTGTTTCAAAATAAAATATAAGGAAAGGGTTGGGTATATAGTTCAATAGTAGAGTGGCCCCTGGATTCAGTCCTCAGCAATACACACACACACACACACACACACACACTAAATCAAGGAAAATACTATTTAAGTTCTTTAGAAAACTAAATATAGGACTACCAGTATGCCACTCCTGGGTATGTACCCAAAGGAAAGAAAATCAGCATGCTAATGAGACATCTGGACTCTCACATTCACTGCTGCACTATTCACAATAGCTAAGAAAGGAAAATAACTTAAGTGTTATAACTTAAGAAGGATGACTGGATGAAGAAAATGACACACACACAAACACCCCCCCCCAAAAAAAAAAACACACACACACTATTATTCAGTCATAAAAAGGAACAAAATCCTGTCATTTGCAACAACATGGATAAAATTAGAAGACATTGTGTTAAGTGAAATAAATTAGGCACAGAAAGACAAATACTGCATGATCTCACTCATATGTGGAAGCTTACAGTTGATTTCGTAGATGTTGAGCTGGAACAGTGGTCAGGAATGGGAGTAAATGGAGGAAGACTAGATAATGGGTATCAAAATACAGATAGGAAAATTAGTTCTAGAATTCTCTAGCACAGTTGGGTGATGATAGTTTACAACAGTTTATTTTATATTTTATAAAGAACTAGAAGAGAGGAGTTTGAAGGTTTCCAACACAAGAAATGATAAATGTCTGAGAAGATGGAAATGCTAATTACCCTGGTTTGATTATTATGAATTGTATATATGTATTAAATTGTCACACTAAACCCTGTGAATGACTACGTAATTATATGTTAATTAAAAAGAAAAAATTAAGATTTTTGAAAATTGGTAAAAAAAAAAAAGAGATTTTTTTGGTGAAACAGTAAAGTAAAATGAGTGGTCTGTTCTCCCCAGAAGAGAAGTGTCACACTTTACCCTGTTTATTGGTTACCTATTGTGTTAGTCCACTTTTCATCATTGTGACCCAAATACACAACAAGACAACGTAAAGGATAAAATGTTTATTTTGGCTCACAGTTTCATAGGTTCAGTCCAAAGTAGGCTGCCTGCCCTGCTGAGCGCCCCTGGTGAATAAAACATCATGGCAGAAGAGCAGGGTGAAGAAAATCTGCTCAGCTCATGACAGCCAGGAAGCAGAGAGAGCAAGCAAGGTGCCAAGGACAAAAAACGAACACTCAAGGCAAACCCCCAGTGACCTCCTTCCTCCAGTCACCCCCTACCTGCCTACAGTTATCACCCAGTACAGCAGATCCCTCAAAATATTATCCATCCAACAAATTAATCCACTGATTAGGTAGGTCATGGCTCTCATAATCTAATAATTTTGCCTCCGAGCATTCCTGCATTGTCTAACATGAGCTTTTGGAGAAGTCACCTCATCTCCAAGCCATGACACCCATGAAAGCAGGCTAATCCCACTCTGTATTACTAACTCCCGAGAAGCAGAATTTCTCTTTCATTCATTAATTCCTCAATTTATAGTATTCAGTACACATTCCAGGTTCTGTGTTAAGTGCTGTATGATCTATTGTGCATAAAGAGGATGCGAATTGCTGTCCAACACGCTGGGGAAGTAGATAAACAAGCAAATTGCAAGGCATGCTGATTTCCGTCAAAGGAATAAGAGGACATAGTGACTGAAAAGGATTAGGAAATCTGAGGATAGGAACGCTTTCCCTGACAAGGTGACAACTCAGACCTAAAGATGAGAGGTCATCAAGGAAAAGATCAAGAGCAAGGGACAATGTAGAGATAGATGGTTGTTTCAGACAAATAAAAAAGCTTGCATTCAGGCTTTGAAGCTGAGAAGAGGTTAGCCTATTCAAGGAACCAGGAGGCCAGAGTGACTTAATTGGAGATAACCTGGCAGAGTAGAGATCACCACACTTAAAGAAAGTACCCCAAATTCTTAGGTTGAAGTTCCAACTCCCACTATCACGACATTTGGAGATAGGGACTATAAGGAAGTAATTAAGATTAAATGAGCACAAAGATGGTGTTATGGTTTAGACACGTGGTATCCCCCAAAAGCCCACGTGTGAGACAATGAAAGAAAAGTTTACAGGTAAATGATTGGATTATGAGAACCTTAACATAAAAAGGTTATGAGAACCTTATCAGTGCTTTAATCCCCGGATAGGGATAGGGATGAACTGGATGGTAACTGTACACAGATAGGGTGTGACTGGAGGAGATGGGTCACTGAGGATGTGCCTTTGGGGTTTATATTATGATAAGAAGAGCCCCCCTTCCCCGCGTCCAGGTGAGATGTCCTAACATGCTTTCCTCCACCACATTCTTCCACCATGATGTTATATGTCCACTCCAGCCCAGGGTCACAGAGTCAGCCATCTGTGAACTGACGTCTCTGAAACTGTAGGCCCCAAAATAAACTATTCTTCCTTTAATTGTTCTTTTCAGGTCTTTTGGTCACAGCAGCAAAAACTTTAACTAAAATAGATTGGGCCCTACTGCCATCATAGGATTAGTGTCCTTATAACCAGAGATTCTGAGAACTTGCTTTTTTTTTTTTTTCTCCTCCCCCTAACCCTCTCACCTACCCACTCTGCCACATGAGAACACAATGAGAAGGTAGCTATCTACAAGCCAGGAAGGGAGTCCCCACCAGACACCAAATTCTTTCAGAGCTTGATCTTGGATTTTATGTCCTTTAGAACTGTAAGAAATAAATTTCTGTTTTTTAAGCTACCCACTCTGTGGTATTTTGTTATAGCAGCCTTAGCAAATATATCATGGTAAGAAGCTTGAGTTTTATTCAATGAAAATATTTAAGAAAGAGGGTGTTCTGAACTAATTTATCTTTTATAATAATTGTTCTTGGTGGAAAAGCAATAAATTTAAAAAATTGAGGGAAAAGATGAAGAGAGGCAAACACTGGAGCTGAAAAAGCAAGAATCAGTTAGCATGGTGAGCAACTGAACTGAGATATGGCAGTCTGAACTGAGCCACTAGCACTAGAGAAAAAGGGAATCAGACAGATTTACAGTATGTTCTGGGGATATGTTCTGGCCATATAAGCCTTGGTGATGCCTCACAAATACAAAGAAGTATGGTCAATGATGATGTTGTTTAAATGCCTGAATATGTCTGATAAAACGGACATAGCATAATTCATGGGGATACTCTGGCATTAGTCTGGTTTTGGTGGGGTGTTTTTGTTTTTGTTTTTGTTTTAAGTAGAGTGCCATAGAGAGGGGGGAAATGCAGAAAGAGATGATTTATCGAGAGTTCTTATAACAGATTCTAATTTAATCAAGGTCTGCACTGTTAAAATATAAAGCAATTTCTCTCTCTCTCTCTCTCTCTCTCTCTCTCTCTCTCTCTCCCTCTCCCTCTCTACTTCTTTCCC
>NW_026000019.1:26029367-26096202 GCF_001458135.2 Marmota marmota marmota
ATATACATATATGTATATGTATATATATATATATATATATATATATATATATATATATATATATATATATTGTTTTAGAGGAATATGAAGAAAGACAAGTATATCACAAGTAATGTAGTTCATGCAGATCCAGCCCTAGTTTGTGGACCACTTTGCAAACAATAGAAATATCAGAAATAGAATGAGAACTATAAAAGAAAAAAGGCAAGGTATGAAACAAAACATGTGGAGAGACAAGGAACTTGATACATCTACTAGATGGACTACTGATAGGATATTCGACACTTTTATAAGCACTGCCCATGAACTTATTTAATTCCCATCACACTCAGAGATGGAACAAATACTTTACAGATGAAATACCCCAATACAGGGTTGTCAATGGCTTGCCCAAGGTTACCCAGGTATGAAGTGACAGAGTCAGGTTAAGAACCCAGGCATCTGGTTATGGATCTTAGTAGTGAACCCTGAAGGCTTGTGAGTGACAGAGTAACAAGTTCTATAAAGAATATGTGCTCTGAAGGCTCTAAAGAAGATGCACTAAAGTGGAGAGAAAACTGTAAGCAGGTGGGGTGAACAGCTTCCCAGAAAATGGTCCATGATGGTTCAAGTAGGCATTGCAGGTGATGGGAGAGATAGGAGATATCATAGAGATAGGGCTATGTGACTTGTGGGTATGAAAGAAAGTTGATAAAGTTTTTGACCTGAAAGAAAAGAAGGATGACAAAATTATTAGATGCAGAAAAGGGAAGAAAGAATATAATGGAAGAATTGAGTTCTTCACTGATGGTATGTCGTGAGCCCATGAGGGCTTCCATGAGGAGGTGTCCATCGGGCAACCAGAGGTTCAAGACATGAGCTTGAGTGAAACATTAGGCTAAAGAAGGTCTGTGAAGACAGGAGCCTGAAGCAAGGTGCAGCCTGAGATAGCCAAGGGAATGAATATGGATGAAAAGAGGATCACAGAAAGGATGTGACTCCAAAGTAGGAAAGGTATCAATAATGAGTCACTTCTCAAGGGGTTTCCTTGACTCTGACCTAATGTCATTATTTGGATATGAAGTATCCTCCAAAAAGTTTATATGTTGAAAGCATGGCCCCCAAAGCAAGGTTCGGAGATGGGGCTTTAAAGATTGAATGATGAAAGCTGTAACCTCATCAGTGGCTTAATCCATTTGGTGGATTAATAACGGGAATGGATTACTGAATGGTAACTATAGGCAGGTGGGGTGTAGCTAGAAGAAGCAGGCCACTGGGACCATGGCCCTAGACTATATCTGTCTCTGCCCCCCACCCACCGCCTTTCCTTCCTGCTTGCCACATAAGCAGGCAAGCATCTTTCCTCCACCATGCCTTTCCACCATGATATTTTGGCCCACGTCAGACCCAGAGCAACGGTCAACTGAACATGGACTGAACCTCTGAAATCATAAGCCAGAAATAAACTTTTCCTATTCTACATTGTTCTTGTCAGATAGTGTTGTCATAGTGATAAAAAGCTGACTACCATACCTAGACTAATCCCCCATTTCCTCTATCATAAACCACATGCTTGGGAAATAGTAGCCCTCAATAAATACTTCCAGCGTGATTACTGCTGAAAGGACAGGGCTCACATCTGTCTTGCTCACTCCTGAATTCTAAATGCCTTGTGCCTGGCCTGACGCTAAATAAATATGTCCGGAGTAGCGAAGAAATGAGCAGATTACAGAAACTGAACCAATGAGAAATTGGGACTAGGAACTCATTCTACGTCCAGTGCTTTTTCCACCATGCGTCACTCCCTCCCCCGCCACCTTAGACCTCTGCCCACTGTTTCACAGGGAGTAGGAGTCAGAGCTCAAGAATGAGCCCCCACACGATGCATTTCGTGTTATAGACCATGTGTGTGCCCTGATGATGCACAGAAGCCAAGCCACAGCCACTTTTCCCTAACAGACCACACCTCTCATTCACTGAGAACCTCCTGGCACACAAATAAAAGATCAAATCCAGTATTTAAACCACCATAACAAGTGTAAAATGTTTACAGGGGCCAAAGGGGAAAAAAAAATCCCACCCTCTGAGTCCACAGAACTTGTACCAGAGTCAAAGCACTGAAATTAGTGTTCTGGCTCCCTCACTGACATAACCACTTTCTTCTGGCAAGTCAGAGTGAAGCCTCTTACCCATCAGATAACATGAGCCTTTGGGTACCAATGGACAACTGAAGTAGCCAGGGTTTTGCACTTGGTTAAAGCAACTGGACATCAGCAAAGTGGAATTCAGTCCGTATCTTACAGTTTATATCAGCTAGATTGTTGACACCAAAGAGGAAACTAGAGGGCAACAAAGCATCAGTGTCACAGTTTGTCGAGGTGTCAACTTGACTGGGCAATAGTCCCTATCCTTCAGATCCTAATGTAGGTGTCCATGTAACGGTACTTTGTAGATCTGAATGAAATCCATAATCGATGACTTTAAGTGAGAGAGATTATCAAAGATAACCTGGATTAGCCCGATTTAATCAAGTGCAAAGCCTTAAAAAGCAGAGGTGAGGCTTCCCTGAAGAAGAAATTTCATCCATGGTCAACAGTATTAGCCCAAGCCAAGAGTTCCAGTGCGCTCTTCCAGAGAGCTTACAGATAGTGAACACGCTCACCAGCCTCCACAAATGCCTAACCCAAGTGCTTGCAGCAAATCTCTTACCATACATCAGCTATTGGTTCTATGGTTGAATCCAATCAGGGATAGACTCTCAGCAGGTACATCCATTCTGTAAACAATTATTGATATTTTGATGTATGCATACACTGTATTATGATCAAATTTGGATAAACAACATATCCCTTTATTAAATATCATTTCTTTCTACCCTTAACACTTATAATTCTCTCTTCAAGCTATTTTGAAATTTTGTGTCACTTTTCATTATAGTCTCCCTACTGTGGAATAAAACACTGGAGCTTATTTCTCTTATCTGACATTGTACCAGTTGACTCACCTCTCACCACCCACCTCCCCCTATAGTTTCCCATAAATATGTGCAATTATTATGTGTCAATCAAAAGTGAAATTAAAAATATAAACCAGTACTAATTAATGAGTTGCTTACTAGGTACAAGGTACTGTTCTAGATGACAGAGATACAAAAGGGGGCAGCTACCCATGCCTTGTGACGAATGAGTGTCAGATTGCCTGCCTCCCCTGGGGCGCCTTCTACCACAGCCTGAAATCACAAACCTTCTTAAGTGCGTGTACAGCGCCTGAATTACACTTCCCCAGTTATCCTATAGGGTTAACTCGGAAGGTAATAAGGAAAGAGGATTCATTTGACAGAAGTAAAATTTCAGCTTTTTTATAAGATGGGGGAGAGCCTACAAAAACAAGAAGTCTCTAAGCAGGGAAATGAGGAATGGGGGCAGAAAGCAGCCCTCAGGGACAGGGATCAGGAAAGTAGGTCACAAAATTCTATGGAGGTACCCAAAGGGAAAATGGAGACACCTAACACATTTCCTCCCTTATACTGCCAGGTCGAGGTCAGACCTGTGAAACCTTGACTCCAGTCAAGCACCAACCCCTCATGCATTCTTTCCAGCTGCTCTACTTAGCTAGAGTAAGGGAAATATGTAGTAAAGGTGGATATTTTTTATCCCCAAGGAAAGCAGATAGAGGTTATGAGTTTGAGGGTCTCACTAAGCTCCTAACCATTTAAAACTTGGGAAAATTAAAAACAACTATTCTGATATGTGTCCAGTAATTGTGGCTCTCACAATGATTTTCCAGGTGAGCCAGAGGTCCAGCTGTGAGTCCACACTGCAGGCATGCAGGAAGAACCCAACTTGAGTTCACAGTGAGATTCAGACATGTTCTAGCACATATGGAAGGCTTTTGAGATAGAATTTTCTAGAAGTCTATTTGATGAAGGACTGAGAAGCCTCCAGGTGAAAATCACGTGTTCTAAGAAAGAGAATTGAGACCACAGGTTTGGTCAATTAACTCATCACAGTGTTGGTGGCAAGGGTGACAGCAAGTTCATCCCAGTCCTCTCACTCATGCCAGCCCTAGCCAACACTCCTCAGGAGAGGGATCCTGAAGTCAGACAGGAAATATCTGTATATACGATATATATGCATTCTCTGAGAGGCTTTGAAAACATCAGACAGAACTGGATTGCAGCAGGAAAGTGAATCAAAATGATGCTTCCTTTTTACTGAAAAGCCCAGACAGAGGCATTAAGAGGATGAGGATTTCACATAAATAAAGTTATCTCATACTAGACAAAGGCGTCAAAAACATTCAATGGAGAATGTTCTGGAAATCTATATCCAGTAAAATGAAATTAAATCCCTATCTCTCACCATGCACAAAACTCATCTCAAAGTGGATCAAAGACCTAGGAATAAGATCAGAGACCCTACGCCTAATAGAAAAAAAAAAAAAAAATAGACCCAAATCTTCATCAGTTAGCTTAGGACCTGACTTCCTTAACCAGACTCCTAAAGCACAAGAAATAAAACCAAGAATCAATAAACGAGATGGTTCAAACTAAAAAGCTTCTTCTCAGCAGAAGAAACAATCAATAATGTGAAGAGAGAGCCTACAGAAAGGGAGAAAATCTTTATCTCCTGCACATCAGAGCACTGATCTCCAGGATATACAAAGAACTTAAAAAACTTAACACACACACACATACACACACAAAAATAATCCAATTAATAAATGAGCTAAGGAATTGAAAAGATACTTCACAGAAGAAGATGTACAATCAATCAATAAATGTATGAAAAATATGTTCAACATCTCTAATGATCAGAGAAATCCGTATCAAAACTACTCTAAGATTTCATCTTACTCCAGTCAGAATGGCAATTATCAAGAATACAAGCAACAATAAATGTTGATGAGGATGTGGAGTAAAAGGTACACTCACACATTGCTGGTAGGACTGCAAATTGATGCAACCACTGTAAAAGTAGTGTGAAGATTCCTTAGAAACCTTGAAATGGAACAACCATTTGACTCAGCTATCCCACACCTCAGTCTATACCCAAAGGACTTAAAATCAGCATATTACAATGACACGGCCACATCAATGTTTATAGCAGCTCAATTCACAACAGCTAAACTGTAGAACCAACCTAGATGCCCTTCAATAGATGAATGGTAAAGAAATTGTGGTTTATATACACAATGGAATATTACTTAGCCTTAAAGAAGAATGAAATTATAGCATTTGCTGTTAAATGGATGGAGTTGGAGAATACCATACTAAGTGAAATAACCCCATCCCCAAAACCAAAGGCCAAATGTTTTCTCTGATAAGTGGATGATGATCTACAGTGGGTGGGGGGGCAAGGGAAGAATGGAGGAACATTGCATTGGGCAGAGAGGAGTGAGGGAAGAAGAGGGGGTTTGGGGGTAGGAAGGGTGGTGTAATGAGATGGACATTATTACCCTATGTGATTGCACAAATGGTGTGACTGTGTAGTATACAACCAGAGAAATGAAGACTGGTGCTCCATTTGTGTACAATGAGTCAAAATGCATTCTGCTGTCATGTATAACTAATTAGAACAAATAATTTTATTTATTTATTTTTTTAATTTTAATATTTATTTATTAGTTTTCGGCAGACACAACATCTTTGTTGGTATGTGGTGCTGAGGATCGAACCCGGGCCGCACGCATGCCAGGCGAGCGCACTACCGCTTGAGCCACATCCCCAGCCCAGAACAAATAATTTTAAAAGAAGAAGAAGAAGACAACAACAAGGGTTTGACCAGACTTGGCAGTTCAGGCACTTCAGAGCTGTCCCTGTACAGTTCTGATGTAGCCAACTGTGATAGTTGTTCCTGGGTAATGCCCTTGGCTGGATGGAGCAGGAGGTGTGGTTGCCATGGAGACAGTGGTAGTAGTGGCTCTGACCTTAAGAGCAGACAGCCCCACAGAATCCAGAACTGGAGTCAGGAAAGAAAAAGAAGGGAAAAAAAAAAAACAGCTTCTTCTTCAAGGTAGGTGAGAAGCCAGTGATTCTGAACTACAGGGCTGACATCTCAGAAGAGTCCCTGGAGCAATTGAAAGAAACTTGAATACTATGGAAGAGAAAGAGATGGGCTTTCTCTAATTGGGGATTCAGACAAAGAGAAAAATTCTTTTTTGCTGTTGTAGTAACACACTGTTTAAATGGGCTACTGATTCCAACCAAAAGCTGAAAACAATGTAGGGCATTTCAAACCCAAGTAAGCAGAATTTTATTTCTAAGAAAAAAATTGCTGCATATAAAGAGATTAATACCTCTCCCTTGTGCACAATGAGCACTCAATATAAGTATTAGCTAATATTGTTGAATTATTTACTTTATAATGGCATATTCACTGATCATACAGTAATTTTGGATTAGTGATATACAATTAAAATATTGTTGCTATTGCTGATTCAATTAACTGAAACTACACAAGCACGTTCGCTAAAAGGCTAACATTCCAGTTTTAGAATTTGGCTGTTTTGTGTTTGAAAAATGAGAGAAAATATATTTGCTTCCCATTTACAACTCAACTTATTTGAAAAACTAATGGTGTTCAATAGTCTCTGTTTCCCAGGCTTTTGACAACCTCACAAGTTCAATCAATAGTCATGTGGCATGAAGTAAAAAATCAGACCCAGGATACTGGGTCTGACAAAGGACCTTTCACCTAGTTGGTGAATTTATATGAAAAATCTCTAAAAGTTATCATAATTATATTAGTAATGATGTAGTAAATTGCTTATCTTGAGAATAGAATATCAATAAAAGGAAAAATATAATTTAGCAAAAATATGTTTCAGTCATTGTCTTTTAAATACTTGGAATCAGGACTACCCTTTAAAACGCCCCCCGCCCGCACTTATTTTTCATCATGTCTGTGAACAGACACTGTAAGATATGCATCCCGATGGACCTAAACTGCATTTCTTTACGTATTTAAATCAGATCAGAAGCCTACACTCCCAATTCACTGCCAGATTCCTGCAAACAGGTAATATGTTTCCACTGCCTCTAAGTTAAACCCCCACTGTTTAATAGTCTGGTGGGTTGAATTGTACCCCCATTCCAGAAAGATAAGCAGAAGCCCTAGCCTCCGGTACCTGTGAATGGGAACTTCTTTAGAAATGGGGTCTTTTCATATGTTATCAAGTTTAAGATGAGGAATCTGGATTGAGGTTTCATCCAATGGGATCTTTATGAGAAAGAGGTGGACATAAAGTCAGAGAAGGACCTAGGGAAGATGGCTATGTAACTACAGAGGCCAAGACTGGAATGGTTGCAGGCACCAGCATAAGGGACAAGAGTCAAAGCAGGATGCCTCCCAAGCACAGAGAGGCAACAATTTTTGAATCTGAATTTTTAATTTTTCATTTCAGGAATTGTGAGACAAGAAATTTCTGTTGTCTTAAGCACCCATTTTTTGGCAATGAATAGAAATGGCCAAATCCAGTATCCTTTCCATTTGTATATTATTTTATTTATTTACTGTCTCTTGGAATATGTTTGGTTTGTATATTTTAAACAGAGAGTTAGAAATGACTTGATAAATAATATCCATCAAAATAGCTTACAAACCACTTAAGCTGCTGGTCGTTATACGAAGTCAAGATAGCTTGTCCATCCACGTGGCTCTGAGTACTTCTGCTTAAAGTGCAGAGAAGGAAATGCATAAGGAGAGCAGCAAGCCAAAGAAGCAGAAAGGGTTAAGTTGGAAATATGCCTCTCAGTTACTTAGTTCCTTTCAAAACACATACCTCCACCAGGAAAGTGTCCTATTTGATAATAATGGTTGTAAACATTCGGCCTGAAGTTAAAGCACCATAGGAGAGCTCCATTGGCTAACTGTGAATTCAGTCTCAAATAACAAATTATTCTTTTTCTACAGAAATATTCTTCCTTAAAGCACAGGCTAGTCACATGTGTGTAACCGTCAAATGATTAACCAGGATTTTCACGCGTCAAAGAATGAGCTCAGTTCTCCTTATTGGTATAACTTCACTTTCTGTGGCTTTACTGTAAAGTTTTATTTATGAATAGGTTTTTGGCTCACAGACTGTACTTTGCTGATTGATATATTAAGTACCGCATTAAAAGATAATTTTTCTCTCTTGAGTTGGGCTTTTGGCTCAGTGGTACAGCGCTTGCCTAGCATGTGTGAGGCACTGGATTCGATTCTCAGCACCACATATAAATAAATAAAGTCCATTGACAACCAAAAAATTTATAATAAAAAAAAAAGATAATTTCTCTTGATCCTTAAATTTTTTGGAGCCCTCTTATAGCTTGTAGCCAAGACAAGTGCCTCACTTTCTTCCCCTAGGCTCAGCCATGTCTCCCTAAGATTTTCTCCCTACTATGTTCATTAGTTTGCATTGTTTTAGTTGGTCAAAATTATTTAAAAACAACAACAACACTTTAATATTGATAAAATGTTCACATAAACAAGTTTGCACTTGTGGATTGAGGTGACATTGTATTTAGAGTCATTTTATATTTTTAAGTAATTATAACTGTATGGCAATCTATAATAGTATTATATTCCATCTCTTTTGCACATTTTTCTTGCTTCTAGTCAGATGTTAAGTACTTTGGAGGCAATTAAATCAGGCCAATAAAGAAAGTCTTGAAAAGAAAAAATATGAAATTAAACTCAGAAGAAATTAATATTAAAATTCCCATCACTTTAGTTTTCTTTTTTTTTTTTTTTTTTTTTTGGCTAGCTCTTGTTCCTGCCAGCCTCTCTCCCATGCTCTTGACCACTGAGAAATGCTTGGTCTCCAGTGACTCTGACAATTGATTGCATCTGTGAATTTTAATAAAATAGCTTTTATTTCCTGTAGATAATTAAGGAAGGTGGCAATTGAGGCCAATCCTAACCACATGCATATGGGCCCTCCCTAGACACTTCTCTTGGGAGAGGGGGACAGTGACATTGGTAGGATTGTTGGAAAGTCCTTTGTAAATCCCCTGACACATTTATGCAACCCGTACCAGCCTCACCACTTGTACATCATACTGAGAACATTGCAAAAGAGATGATGGCTCATTAAAGAACAACTCATCTTATGCTGGCTCCTCACTCACCACTGGTATATTTCTTCCAACAATCTTTTAAATGTGTTTGGCCTTGAGTTTGAGTGTGTATGTGTGTTTTTGTGTGTGGTGTTTGTTGATGTTGTTTTTGTTGCTGTTTGGGTTTTTTTTGTTTGTTTGCTTTATATAATTCAAAGTGCTTGCCTGCTCACTGATCCACCCTTCTCTGCCTGGTTGTGGATATTACCTCTCAACTCATGCTTTATTGCAGTGGGATAAAAGGTGCTGTGGACTGGAATTCAAGGCCCTAGGGAATCTGAACTCTGCTACAATCTTGCTGTATGTGTCTGTGTGTGTTCCTGACAGTTCACTTGCTCCCTTCACCCTCTTTTTTCTTTATCTGTTTCACAGAGCAACAATTTCTACCCTGCTACTCATGGTGGTTATGCGTCAAGGGAACGATACATGTTAATGTGCCTTAATACTTAAGTAACTGCAACAGTCAAGGGAACGATACATGTTAATGTGCCTTAATACTTAAGTAACTGCAACAACGAAGCATATAAATATAAATGCATAAGAAGGTTCATTGCAATAATGTTTGTAATCACAAAATACTGGAAGTGGGGACTAGAAGTAATTTATAGTTTATTAAAACAATGAATATTTCTGTCTTTGTTCCAAAAGTAATCGACTTAGAAATCATAGGTAGTTACATACATAGATATGAAATAGTTCCATTTTAAGCAACTTTGGGAAGATGATGGGAAGGGTAAGCCTCAAACCTGAATGTCAAGAAATGTAGTCAACTCTGAGGAATTAGAAGAGATGGCTAGGAAGGAAAAATTTACTTCTCATTTTATATAATTCGTAAACGATATGTTTAAACGTTCTTATTATTTAGTGATTTTCAGAGTTTTTAATTTAAAAAAAAATAAGGAGCCATTTGGGAGGCTAAGGCAGGAGTATTTTAAGTTTGCAGCCAGCCTAAGCAACTGAGGGAGACCTTGCCTCAAAATAAAAAGGGCTGGAGTTGCAGCTCAGAATTAGAACCCCCCTGGGTTCAATCCCTAGTACCAACAAAAAGGAGGAAGGAGACCTACATAAAGTCCAGGCCTTCAGTTGCAATCATACCAGATGATTTTACATACATTTCTTTCTAAGGTACTCATGTTTAATCACTACCACTCCCAACCCCAATACACACACACACACACACACACACTCACTTTTCAACAGCAGGGGGAGTCCATCAGTGATGAAGGGACTTATTCAAGGTTACAGTACTAGTAAGTCAGAGCAATCATCCATCACCCATTCTGACTACGACCAGATACTCTTCCCATAGTTCACATTACCCCTATTGCCATCAAAGTTGTCTGTCCTTCCTTTATTCATTCATTCACTCCACAAATACTTACTGAATGCCTACCTTGTGTTTAGCACCATACTTGGTTCCAAAAAGAGTTGCAAAACTGAATATGGCAAGATTTCTACACTAAGCTGTTTAAAAAAAAAAAGTCTCTTGTGCTATTAATAAGAAACAGAAAGAATGCTTCATGGGGTTGAGAGAAAGAGTAAACAGTTGGGAAGTGTCCATCTGCCCTGGCTACTCTTGTGAAGGGTGAGTCAGAAGATGGCTCTGATCACCTCCTTCTAACCATGCCCCTTGTGCGGGAACATGGCAAAGATACTCTTGGTGTTTTGGGATACACTCAGTTTCCTCAACTCGTCATTGTTTCTGTCCAACATGGATATGAGTGGTGAAGATAAAGGAAAGGACCAAAGTATTTGCAGAAATTTGAAGGGGCAAGAAGTCTTTAGTCATGTTAGGGATTATACAAGAAATATAGGGTTAAACTAATGGTAGAAGGGGAATCTATTCCCTGGTAGGTCCTATAAAGTTCATATTTGTGTGCTCACTATGAAAGAAAAAAAAACATCCTCTGACTCAAAATAAAGAAACACAGACTTATGGGTCTGTGTGTGGTTTTTCTTAAGAATATTGGAATAAATAGTCTATATATTCCTTTGCTCTTAGCAACTGGGACATAGATTGGGCTCTATTGGACCATAAAGCAAAGATTTAAGGAAATATGCATTTTCATACCAAATCTCACTCAACTAGGTTCCCCCACCACCATGGAATTGAATTATCCAAATGATATTATCTATTGAATCCCGGGCATATGCCATGGTTTTGACCAAAGGCAGTATGAGTGAGGGGACAGTGGAATCACACATATAGTCTCTGTTAATTAGAACTATAGACAACAGGGTCAAGAAGAAAATAAAAGATTAGCCAAGGAGTGCAGGATTTGACAGTTGGAGAGGAAGGGAAGGGCCACTTAAGGCAGCAGTCACAACCTGAAATGTGGTACAGACGGATGAATGAGCAAACCTAGGACAGTAGGGGACAAAGCTCACCAAGCTTTAGAACTTTAAGGAACCTTGACAAATACCTGTTACACTCCCTTGTTTTACAAGTGCACTGTCTAAAATCCAGAGTCTAAACTGACTTGCCGGGACCACACACCGTATCACCATGGTCTTGCTGAAAGAGACTACTACCTACAGACTTTAACACATGCTCTGTGAAAATGTCCCCAGGAACAAATGGGTAGAAATGGGTAGTTGGGACATATACAAGAAATAGTGAGTATGAAGGTTTTTTTATTTGAATAAAAAATACATATAAGGAACTAAAGGAACTGAAATGGAAAGAGCCATTGGAAATTGACTCTGAAAGACCTTGGATATCAGTTCAAGGGATTTGGACCTTGTTTTCCACGTAGGCTATAAAAAAAATATTTTATATGTTTGAACAGAGTTCAAAAATAGCAAACCTGCAATTATTTGCCCTCAGGAACAAACTGATAAATGAAAATAATTTAAGTAGAAACAACAAAATTCCTAAATCAAATAGTATTGACATTTTTAAATCTCATTCATATATCTTATCTATTTGACTTCCATCTTTGATTATTTAATAAATAAAAAAAAATGTATGTATACAATTCTGGGGTTGGAGAGAATAAGAGTTTTTATTTAATGAAAGTAACTTCAACTGTTCTAACAGCTTTTCGTTAATTAATAAATATTTTGTATATGGAGCAAAGTCTCTAGAAAATTAGTTTGTAGAGGGAAAAAATATCTACATTAAAGTTGTCTACTCAACCCTTGACCATTTTTTCCATGTTTGCTTTCTCTTATCTTCTCATCAGTACTTCATTCCTCTCTCTTTCCTCAGAAACTGCCCCACCCCTTTGCCCTCCCAGTTTCTCGGATTCTTGGATATTATCAGGTCTGTGATTTATTAAGGGGGATTCCATTTTGCATTTCCTAGTACAGGGCACGAGTCCTCATGCTAAGACTTCTGCAGCCTTGCCCAGGGCTTTGGAAAGTGAAGTTTTGCAACAAAAAGATTAATGGTGCTTTCCTGATCCCCACGGCCTGTGTGTTTCTCATTATCTCCCCTTGGATGCAATCATTGCCTTTTGTTCTGAAGCCAGAGGAGGCTGGTCTTTGCTCCTCTCAGAACCAGGCAATTTCTCTAGGGTTGATAATAGTGAGGAGGAAGGTGAATCTCCAGTCTCTTGTGTAGTCCCCCTCCTCCCTATTCTACCTGTCACAGGTCTGTTTCAGGCTCCTTAACTGCCCACTTGCTCTTTTGCTGAACCTCCTAAGGAATGTCCCAACCCCCAACTCCTTTCCCTCCAATCTTCCTTACCTTCAACAGCAAGATTAAGTCTTCCTGGAGCAAAATTCATATTATCTTACAACCCTGCTCAAATATCTGTGGTAGTTCTTAGTTACCTACATGGACTGGGGGATCCAAAATTTCACAGTGAATCAATAAATATTTATCATGTGCTTTTAAACAAACAAGCCACAGCATTAAGCACTATGGAATCTGTACACGTTCCATGTCATGCTTGATGGACAGCTTTCACACTCGAATTCAACTCTTCTTTCCAAATCTGTTTTTTCAGTCTAATAGTTATGCCATTCACCTTCTCAAGATAGGACATTTACAAGTTACAGATATGGAAAGATTTGAGGTATAGAAGATTTTAGCTTTGCAAAGCCCATCAAAAAAAAAAAAACAATTATTATTAACAATCAATAATGAGAAGAGAGAACCTACATAATGGGAGAAAATCTTTACCAGTGCATGTGGTAAAGATTTTCCATCTTTTCCAATCAGAAATGGCAATTATCAATAATACAAGCAACAATCAATGTTGGCGAGGATGTGAAAAAAAGGTACACTCATACATTGCTGGTGGGACTGCAATTTGGTGCAACCACTGTGGAAAGCAGTGTGGAGATTCCTCAGAAAACTTGGAATGGAACCACCATTTGACCCAGTTGACACAGCCACATCAATGTTTATAGCAGCTTAATTCACAATAACTAAATTATGGAACCAACCTGGGTGCCCTTCAACAGATGAATGGATTAAAAAATGTGGTATATATGTGTAATGAAATATTACTCAGCCTTAAAAAATAAAATTATGGTATTTGCTAGTAAATGGATGGAACTAGAGAATATCATGCTAAGCGAAATAAGCTCATCCCAAAGAACTAAAGGTCGAATGTTTTCTCTGATATGCAGATGCTAATTCACAGTAAGAGGGAATGGGCTAGGGAAGAATAAAGGTACTTTGGAGTAGACAGAGGGGAGTGAGGGAAGGGGAGGGAGTGTGGGGGTAGGGATGAGAATGGAATGAATCAGACATTATTAACCTATATGCTTACATGATTACACTACTGGTGTAACTCTACATCATGTACAACTAGAAGAATGAGAAGTTATACTCCATTTATGTAGGATGTGTCAAAATGCATTCTACTGTCATGTGTATCTAAGGAGGACAAATTTAAAAAAAAACAATTATTACATATTGGCTTTCTTTTTAAAAAAAAAATATTTATTTTTTAGTTGTAGTTGGACACAGTATCTTTATTTTATTTATTTTTATGTGGTGCTGAGGATGGAACCCAGGGCCTCGCATGTGCTAGGCGAGCACTCTACTGCTGAGCCACAATCCCAGCCCAAATGTTGGCATTCTTAAGTGTGCCTAGGAGAGTAAAGAAGTTCAGAAATTAATATGATATGTTTCTACTGTTATAAGCATATAATCTCCTGGCAGAGACATAAAAGCCCTGTCCAGTGTCAACTCATTCACTGAAATTGTGTCTTACAAGTCTCCAGATCCTCCCCCATCAATCATTCAGTTTAGAAAAAGTGGTCTAGGACATCTCTGCATGCTTTCCACATGTTCTTGTTGTCTTCTACTACATTAAAATCAATCCAGGAGTACCTCATATTTACAGAACATTCTTCTGAACACTACATAATTTTATCCTCACAACAAAGTCACAAAGTATATCTTTATCACCATGTTTAGGAAAGTAAAGAGAGAAAGCCATGTTTTAGGAAAGTAAAGTTATATAATGAGTACCTTTCAGTATAATAAACATATGTTTAATTGCTAATATGTGTCAGGCAGTAGGGGTAAAAATATATGAATAAAACTCTCTTCCATCAATAACATTATAATCTGGGGAGAAAGGCAAACACTTAATGATTTTCATATAATATGTATGATGAATATTCATTCATCATATGCAAAGTTTGATGCAAAAGCAGAGAGAAGGAAACATTCAATCACCCCAATGCACAGATTCAGGGAAAGTGGAATGGGGAGAGAAAAATCATGGTGAACTGAATTAGAATTTGAATGAGGAGTGAGTTAGTTCGTGAATGGAGAAACTAGAATCTAAACTCAAGCATCTCTGATTCTTCAGCGTATGTTTTTCCCACCCTCCCCTTACATGGAATATTTTTAGATGGATAATTGTGGAATTTATTAGTTAAGTAATTAATGTGTTATACATCTTCTAATAGAGGAAATAGCTGAAATATCAGCCCAAACAATAACTTGGGCTTTAAACCCCCATATTCTGACCAGCTGAGATATTGAGCTAAATGTGCCTGAGAGGATTTGATGAGAGTTCCCAGCAACCGGGCGGGTAGTTCTTAGTGTAAGGGGTCCTAATTCACTCTTACAATCTCTGAGTTAATTGGGGGTGAGATATACTCTAGAATTGAGGCAAAGACTTATGTCTACACCATCTTCTCAAAATACCCTGTTAGCGTCCTGTGTTATGCAGACAAAGAGGGGAAGGGAACTAAAACTAAATCTCCTGCAGCTACAGCCAAGTTTCCCACAGAATTCCACGCTGAACATCTTTGGCTTCAGATAACTCTGGAGGAGGAAAAGGATCTCAATTCTTTCACACCCACCTCTACTGAAATTTGGTTCCAGAAGCGTAGCCAGGATCTCCAACACTTGCAGATCAGAGCAGAGTGCCCACATCCTTGAATGATTGCATGGGGCCCGCCTCTCTCCTCCCACAGCCTCCAGCTGCACTGTTTGTAGAGCAGATCCTCCATCCCAGCCCCTCTTCTGTATTTCCTGCTTCTTGGCCCAGGCCTTCCATCTCTGTATGCTTGGCGTACACATGCAGCTATTCTTGGAGCCTGTGTCTGCCATTATTTCACAATTCACAAAACCCTAAATAAGAGACAGGTGGTGGGATTCTCCAGGGGAATTAAGAGAACTCCAAGCCCACACCATCTGAATCTAGCTGCGCAATGAAGAGTCCAGAAATGAGCTGAGACCAACAATACCTTTTCAGGCTTAAAAATGCAGATTATATCCAACCCATGCAAGAATTTATTTTTTCTTTTGGTCCCAAACATATGTCTACTCAGAATTTCCTCTTCTACTCTTTCCAATTCTTGGGAAAGTCAAATCTACCTTAAACAACTAAGGGAATCAATTTGTGGAAGAAGGATACATCTCAATAAAATCATAATCTTTTATTCTAAGAGGCAGAGATTAAATGGGACTTGGAAAGTCATAGATTCTCTGGTACCATTATTTGGATCAACTGGACTCAAGATTTTTCATTGTCTACTTGGGAATTATGATTTACGATTCAGCTTCTCCTAGAATAGAGACAAATTAAGATGGGCTTACAAATTTTGCCACAGGGCAAAAGATCATAGCTACTTCCTTAACTTTAAGAAAATGTTAGGGTCCATCTTAGAGGTCAAAGTCTGTAAACTTTGTTCTGTAAAGGTATAATTTCTGTCATAATTATTCATCTCAGCCTATGTAGCACAAAAGAAGCCATACATAATCTATAGATAAATGAACATAGCTATGTTCTAATAAAACTCTATTTACCCAAACAGGTTGGTGGACTGGATTCAGCCCAAAGTCCCTAGGTACCCATCCTATCATAAATCTGTTGTATGTAGAGGAGTGTCACAATAAGGGGGAAATATTGTTCAAGGACACCCTAAGGAAGGAAATAACTACTTTGGCAGTATAAAATTTTAAGGCCTAGCTATTCTATCATTACCTAAGAACTATGAATATGTTAGATCCTGTACTTAGCATGATCCCTAGGTGACTTGTGTAAGAAAGCAAAAAGTCTCAAATGCCAAGCAAAATATGTATTCTAATTTATTCTGAGGCCTGAATTATGAACTTTTAACAAGCTCTTAAGTTATATTGATACCATCAATAGGAAATATTTCAAGTAGCAAAGATCTACTGAAAACAATTCTCTAGAAAGAAAAGAAGAAAGAAAGAAAGGCAATAGTGGAGAGAAACATGGAAACAGGTGGGCTCCTGCAGCTTACCATAAGCTACCCAGTTCCTTTACCCACAAAGAAAATACTACACGGGTAATACTATGTTAACTGCTGTGCAAAAGCAAAAATCACAGTCCTCTGAGGGAAAGAAAACTCATATATAATAAGAATTAATTAATATATGAGACTATGAATTTATCTTGTAAGACAAGTAGACACCAGTGAGAAATTCTTAAAATTGCTTTTGAGTGTTGAGAAAGGAGACTCTAAATTCCTTTCATCACACTAAAAGAAGAAACAAGGAAGCAGGAACTTTTGAGTAAATTTAAGCTTAGGAGGCAATTCAGTATACATTGCCAACCCGGAAGACTTGACAACATTATTACTATAACTTACATTTGGGGCTAAAATATCTAGTGAAATATGAAAAGTTATAATGAAACAAAAATTGAAACAATGAAAATAAAAATTTGGGGAGCAACTCAGGATCTGCTCTGAGAATAGTTTGTGATGAATCCTTAAATCTGCTCTTTATAAACTCTGTAAAGATCAAAGCAAAAATAAACGATCAAGACTTTAGAAAACATTGGCTTAAAAATCTCATGCACATATATTTTTAGGCTCTCAGGTATTTCCCCCTGGAGATTTACTTTTTTTTGACACCTTAAGTCTGGTTCAGAACTGTACCCACACTCATCAAAAAGGACCTCAGAAATGAACATCTTCAAAAGTAAAGTCATCTTTCCCTCCCGAGAATGTACAATTCAGGTGTGAATCCCTAAAATGGTGTCCAGATGTTTCAGCCCGGCCAACAGTCAGGACTTCCCAGTCTGGCAGCTACTCTCCTTTCCATCTTTATCAACCCACACTCTGCTTTAAGTAGACTTCTATGTTTTCCCTCTTGTTCACCCCACATGCCCAACACAGATCTCTCTGGGTCCTTGTTGCCTATATCAGCTGTAATGACTGACCCACATCTTTCCTGTAGGTATTGAATTCCTTCCCAGAACCAGTTTCCAATCCCAAACTCTGCACCCTCTTTATTTAGGACATTTGTTCTTTGACCAACCAGGAATCAAGTGTTCCCTCTTTCCTTAGACTGTTACTCTTTTGACCCATGATCACCTCTTTTGAGTATAGTTCTCTTTTTTATTCCTTTTCTCTTCTTTTAGCTCCTGCCAAACATAGGTTGAGATTATCTCTTATTTATATATTTATATTTGTGCCCCTCAAACCTTCTCCTGGTTCCTTACACAAATGTTCAAAAACTATTGTTCTAACCAAAATATTTGAGAGGGTTCCAAGTGTAATATTATGAAAGTGGAGGTGCTGGATGGCACCCAAATCAGGTTTCACAGGAGAGGCTATATATAGTACATGCCTTGGATATTGAAACAATGGCTTTTGGAAATAGTTATTTAAGATCAGTGACAGAGAAAGAAAAGACCACAATGATAGTTTCTGAAAGGTAAAGCAGAATGATTCATAGATAAATAATGTCTGGGAATCTAATGTAACAGAGAGATTCTGCAATAACTTCTGATTAGTGGTCAGGCATAGCTATGAGTTAATCATTCTGAAATGTATACCATAAAGGCTTTAGTTAAAACTTCTTAGCTCTCCTGTATCAAGAGTCTGTCATAGCAAGGAAGGAGGTGGGGAGGGAAGAAAAAGCAAGTTTCTGGGAAATCTGTGGAAAACAGAGAACTTATAATATTAAACTATGAATTATCACCACAAGGCAGCTAAGGAGTAATGAAGAGTTCTCCAGATAACAAATGGAAAGCAGTGTATAATCCAAGGAGCATTGTGACAGTGAGAAGAAACCTGGAGAATGTGAAAAATATATATATACTATGTTAGTCCCCGCTCATAGCCAATCATCACTTATCACTCACATATACTCATTATCTACTCAATCATTCATTCATTCAACAAGCATTCTGAAGCTCTGAGGAAAACCGTAAAGTCTAGGTCAAGTAGGTGGGTTCTCACTGAGCATCTTCCACGTGTCAGACTCTGTGCTAGGGTTGCAGAGGGAGGCAGGAAGAAGATATGGTTTCTAATTTCAATGAGCTTAAGTTTAGTAAGGTCTCTGATTCAAAAAATTGCTTCAGGTCTAGATTCGTATGTAAAATTTGAGCCTACCAAAGGTTGAACAAAGAAGTTACATTCAGAAAAAGATTCACCTATGGCAAACCACCTTGATATGTGGGAATGCTTTCTGGTGTCCTAATAAAAGTTCTGCAATGAACCATGCCTCTGTTTTTTTGTCATGAATCCCAGTTTAGTGTTGTATTGATCTGCAGTAAGTATCTCTGGGCTAGAAATTCTTATACATTCACTGTATTATATATCGACTCTTATCCTGTTTTCCTGATTTTGATGTTTCTATTAAGCATTGTTTTACTGTAAGTCACTTCAAATTATTGCTAGAAAAAAGTAACTTGTAAAAAAAAAAAAACTTTAATGAGATTTTTAATATTAGAAAATACACAGCAATCCAGGAACCCTAGAGTCTAGTGGAACCAGTAAGGACGGAGAAATCCCAGCCTGAGGCCAGATACCCCACTCAGAGTTGGGGAAGACATCCTTAGCCAGTACACCCCAAGATTGGCCTCTAACATGGGTCTCATCACAACCAGATTTGTAGAAGTGGAAAGTGTTAATGAAATTCAACATCAGGTTTCTTATATAATCAAATGCATTGTCTCCTCATTTGATGTTAGCTATAGGCACAAAACCCAAGCACTAAACTCCCCCTGTGACACCAGCCTGGATAAATGAGGGCTTCAAGGGGAGTCACATGGCTCCTGTCTCTGTCTTCAATCACACGTGTTGACACAGCTTCAGCAACTGGCCGTACTTACATCAATGGGTGCAGAACATTCTCTGTGGAGCAGGATCCTCGGAACAACTGGCCTCTGCTTCTCTTCAATTATTTTGGAACTTGTTAGAGCATTGAACCCCAGAGCACCTGCAGATCTCCTTTATGGAAGTGGAAAAAAGAAAAAGCACTATTTTTTTTGCAAATTTTTACTTCATTCACATTTCTTTCCTTCTTGGCATCCCCCTTCACCACTACACAATAAAGCTTCCAAGCACATGAGGCACTGAGGGAAACAGACATGGCCCAGAGAAGCTCAAAGAGATTGTGTTTATGTCTCCTAGAATTTACTGTCTTACAAATTAAAACTTTTACAAATTAAAATGTTTACAAATTAAAACAAAATAAGAATTTTGAATTTATTAATATTAATTTCTTAAATAATAATAATTTTAGCACAGTAGTAATTTTGAGGTAAAAAAACTTCTCTTCAGAGAAAACTTAGTGAGAAGAGTGACATTGTTTTGTTTTTGAAAATCTCTTAAATGTCTGGCTTCATCAACACAGTTGGATTAGCATATCTGCTTCTGGATTCAATTTGTTGTAATATCACATGTCATTTGACCTCTGGAAAGCTCTACCTTCTACTCATGGGAGAATGAGAGTAAAAAAAGAAAAAACATCCTAGTGTTATTATGAAAATAATTTTGGTCTTTTGTACCTCTCGAAAAAAAGCTCAAGAATTTCCAGAGATCCCACACAACATCCCATATAATTGAAAAGTAAATCCCACATCCACCTCAGAATATCATCTCTTGCTTAAGAAGCAACTAGTTATCTGTTACCTGAATAGTTTTCTAGAGATAGTCTACATGTATATAAAAACTATGAATTGTAGATTTTTAATCTCAAAAAATCAAGTATTAACACATGCATTTCACCTTGTTTTTTCTGTTATTCATGTTAGGAATAGTTCTGTTCCAGTCTATTTAATTATCTTATTGCTTTCCTCTGTTCTATTGTATTCCACTGAATAGACATAGCTGTTTAACTATATGTGGTGCCATGGTGTTCAGTAGTGTTGCTAAATGGCGCTCCAAGTTGCCACTTTCTAATGAGAATGAAATGTCCTCACAAAGCCAGAATAGGAGCCATAGATCTTCAGACAGCTTTCCCCTGGCTTTTTGTTTCCTAATCAAAAGTGTAGTTGATGGCTTCCATATTTGAGAAAACAGCCAAATTGCTACTATATAACTGAACCTTTATAGTTGGGACTTACCTCACTACTTCAAAAAAAAATGAACATTAACAATGTCTGAGCCTGTGGGTATAGGAATATTTACAAACATCAAACTCTCTTGAAATATGCTCTCGCATCAATGTTACATCATCACAAGGGAAAAAAGCAGAGTCTAAGGGTTCTCAAACAGTTTTTCTTGGTTTTTTGGTATTTTTCCTTACTAAACAATTTTTTATTCAAGTGTTGGTGCTTTTATTTTATTGGTGCACTTAAAAAAATATAGTTGTAGATGGACAGCATGTCTTTATTTTATTTATTTTTGTAGGTGGTACTAAGGATCGAATCCAGTGCCTCCCACATACTAGGCAAGTGCTCTGCCACTGAGCCCCAGCCCCAGCACTATTGGCGTATTTTAATTATACATAACAGTGAGATTCACTCCTTTCCCAGTCCCTTCCCCTTCTTTTCCCTCTTCCCTCCTCCTGATCCACTTGCTCTACTCTACTGATCTTCCTTCTATTATTATTATTATTATTAGTGCATTATTATTTTATATATAAGAATTCATTGAGATATATTTGTATATGAATATAATATGTACTTTGTATATGAATATAATATGTATATGAATATAATATGTACATATTATATTCATATACAAATATATGAATATATATCCCTCCCTCTCAACGCCCTTCCTCTTATCTATTAACCTCCTATCTTCCTAAGATACCTCCTTTTTCAATTCCTTTTTTCTCTCTCCCTACTTCCACTTATGAAAGACATTTGACCTATGATTTATCTTAGCATGATATTATGAAAGCTATTTTCCTACACTATTAAGGGGTAAAAGGCTAATCCTGTTGGTTTACAAGTTTCCTAACATAGAAACAGTAAAAGAAAACCCCACCAATACAGCTAATTTGGTTCAATCACATCAAAAATCTCAAATGTTAATAACCAGATAGACTATCTGGGTTCAATTCCTCACTCTGAAATATACTAGTTGTACAGTCTCCAGAGGTGAATGTGCTTCTATTTATTTATACAAAAGAGATAATTATACCTATTTTATAAAGTTATTAAGAATAATAATTATAATTATGTATAAAACCTTCCCACCATGTAAGTAGACGCTCAGTGCTCAGTAGTTGTTAGCCCCCTCCCTTAATTGTTCTGTAAACCGAAATGAGTTGTGGGACTGATCTGATGGCCCAAACTAAGCTGGCTTTTCGGGAGACCTCTATGGTAAAGTTTAGAGACATAGGAAACTAGGAAAAATGAATGTGGCTGAAGAAATTCCAATCAATAAGGAATTTCTTAAAGTGTTTATCATCTGTCTGATTCAAAATGAGATGCACAAGTCTGCTTTCCTCTTTTCTGCCTAACCAGACCAGGAAAATGGGCACAACAGTCCCTGTATTTCTGTTTTAACTTTCTAGTATGCCTCTGAAATTACATAGCCTGGTATGGTTTGTTGCCGCAGTCTGGCTGGGCACACAATCACGAGCCACCACACAGCTTGTAGATTCAAACAGCAACTCTTTATTTCCGAACTCATACCAGCCGTCTACAATCACGTTCTGGGGAAATCCACGTTCTCTGCCCAAATCCACCTCCACTGGGCTTCTGTCTCCCAAAAAATACTGTCTGAATCCCATGAGAACTCAAGGGGAACTCAGGCAGCAGGATACGCCCTATTCCCAGCAGGAATAATCTTAAACCTGGAACGCCCTAAACCCGATTATCCTAAACCGGGAACACCCTAATCCGCCCTGGTCCTTGAGCAAGGTCACCTACATGCAATGTCACTGCAAAATGTCCTATTTCCACGAGTCCTTCCACTAAGCAACATGGGGTACGCTGGCAAGGAAATTGTCATACCTACTTGGCTAATGGCTCCCAGCAGTTTGTACTTATAAGTCCATAGAACCAAGAGAAATCCAACCTGATTTGGGTGAGACTATTATGAAGGATGATTCACTTTTGAACCATCTCAGGAGTAGAACCAGCACTTGCAATAATTGCAGGACAGATATATTATTGCTTTCATTTAAAAATGAAAAAAGGAAAGTTCAGAGATACTAATTAAATCCCCCAACACAGCATAGCTAACAAAGGCAGTCAGAATGCCAAACCAAGTCTAACAATAAAATCCATGTTTTCAGCCATCCAGGATCTGATTTTCTAGCTAGAAAGAATATCACCCTCCTATGACAGAGGCCAGCAAGCTTCAGAGAGATGAAAAGAGTTCACAGGAGACACAAAGTATCCTTAGCTGTTTTTAACTGATGAATTTACTAACTCAATATTATACACTTGTTTAGATTAATAGCTTAATAACTTAATATTGATTCATCCAAGAAAGTTTCTGAGCTCCTAATATATAATATGTATTATAGGTAACATAAAGATGAAGAAATCAATGTTCTCTGGCCTCAGAGAAGATATAATTGACACCTGCTGTAGCTTGTGGCCACTACCTAGGTCCTCAGTCTCTCTCCAACACTTCTTTAAGCTTCATTTGCCTCGTGTCTTATTTGCATACTGTGTATCAGTCCTTACTATGGTTGCATCTGTACAGAACATGCACAGACTTTTTTCCTGTCATTGTTGCCTAAATAATGTAACAACTTTTTACATAGAATTCACATTTTATTAGGTCTTACAAGTAGTCTAGAGATGTCTTGAAGTATATGAGAGGATGTACCCAAGATTGTATGCAAATACTATGTCATTTGAATATCTGCAGATTTGACTCCTGGGACCAGTCCCATGGGCACCAAGGGATTACTGTATATAGTCAATTTCTAAGCAGCAACACCAGGACTAGATAGATTAAGTGACCCCTGAGAATTAGCAACTGGAATAGTTCCCCATGTGCCACATGACATGATTAGATTCAGAGAAGCCTGAGAACAAACTACAAACTTCATTTATCTCTGTTACATCAGTCCAGCAGAGCAACTGTGCCCAACCATATAATCACCTAAGGGGTTCAAACCACATCTTACTCATGTTCTTGTTATTTTCCCCTGAGCCTCTTCCTGCTTCCACCACCAGTTATTATAGAATAGAAAAATCACAGATCATTTTCTTCTTTTGAACATACACATGATCTCAGACTTTCATGGTTGAAAGAAACTTGAGAATTCATCTAGTATTAGTTAAAACTTCTGAGGAAACTGAGGCTGAGAGGGTTCATTGACTTGCACTAGGTCTCCAGTTGGTAGTAGATCCCAGACCTAAATCCCAGACTCCTGTTTCTTCCCATTATACTGCCAATTTTAGTATAAGGGACTTTTTTAAAGACAAACTCTCCAGAACCTAATATCTCTGAATATATGCTATGCATCCCTCCTCCCAGGTACTTCTCCTTAAAAAAAAAAAAAAAAAAAAAAAAAAAAAACATGGTCTGATACATTTGTGAAGTGCTGCAAGCTAATCTCTCTTAGACAGTCAACATGTTTATTACCATATGAAACACTCTGGGAAGTCCTGCAGCAAAGAAATCTGTTTCATTCTCTAATAATATTTTCCAAATTAACTTGACCACAGAATTCTGTCCCTTACCCAACCCCTGTTATCTATCCAAAACCCACAAGTTTCCAAGGATTGGCTCATTAGCAAGATGTCCTTCACAGGTCCCAAGCAAAAGTGCCCCTACTGAGTAGTCCTTACTATGGGGACCACGTGGGAGAGCCGCAAGAGATGAAGAAAAGAGAAACAAAAAATTGTCCTCATTTGCTCCAGAGTCATTTATTTGCTCTACCAGCAACAGAAGGTAAGATAGCCACAAGACACTTAGACATGGGATCCTAATCATAATCTTATAGCACTCATCTTTGACCAAGGGTTCTTGTGGGAAAATGAGTTTTGGGGTTCTCATATACTGCACATCGACTAATGTATGAGTTTCCCAGTGCTTCTGCCCAACATTGGCATTGATGCTGTCTTGTCAGTGTCCTTCCACATCTCCTCTAGTTTTTCCTTTTATACTTCACCATCCTAGTCTAAAACCTATCATTCCATGTCTGGACCTCAGAAAACAGCTTTCTAATGAGTTTCTCAATTCAATTCCTTTTCCCTGGCAATTTATCTGACATGCTGCTGTCACATTAATCTTAGAACGACACTGCATCTGCTTTCAGATGAAGGAAATGGTCAAAATTCTACAACATCCAAAGCTCTCATGGATGTCATAAAACACATCTGTACAGAGCAATGCTCTCCATGCTCCCTGGGGCACGTTTCCCACTACTCTGGGCTCATCTTCCACTATTAACTGAGCCAGTCATAGCAGTCTGGCTGCCAAGACTCTGCTGTACTTCTCTTTGTTTCCTGCCTACCCAATTCTTTCCAGTTCTTACCTTCCAGCATCCACTGCTAGCCCCCTGATCATAGAAACACTTCCATGCACTTGCAAAAACAGAGCAGTTATCTCCACCATTACATGTTCTGCTCTTTTACTGTTTCCTAAATTTTCTATCTTATAAGAAACTCAAGAAGGGAAAAGACTATGCCTTATTAAGTGCAAGGGTACTTGGTAAGTACTCTAAAAAAATTATGCCAAATAAAAGAATCCACATTAACCTCAAACCTACAAGTTATGCAGAAAACTGCAAGTCTACAGAACTTCAAGTCAAAAACTAGGGAAACTAACATCTTTCTGGGCCTCAAAGGCACTTAAATCTTTCTAGTTCAATTAACTTAGTTTTAGAAAAGGGAAAGATTTTTTTCTATTGCATCCTGGAAGACCCAGGAAATTTTCACTTTTTTCTTACAGACAGTCATACTTTTTGTCCCCTTCTCATAGGCTCCTTGCCCAACCTGGCCTCTGAGAGTCTAGACCCAGTGTATTAAGTGATATTTAAACATGTATCTCTAAACTTTCCAAGGGACTAGCCAAAAATATATTCTTCCAAGAATACATGCTCTCTTGACAATTTCTTTCTTTCATTCTTTCGTTCAATTATTCAACAAAGATTTACTGAGCAGTCTTTAAGATACAAAGATAGATTTTTAAAAATCATGTGGCCAGAGGGAGACCTGCAACAGAATCACCTGAGAAAGGTTGCTAAAACAAGCAGGTCTCCTGGATGCTGCATGTAAAATTTCTTATTCAGTAAATCTGGAGAGAAGCATGGAGTCTGCCTTTCTTGGAAAAAAAGGTACACTCGTCATAGCTAGTAGAACTGCAAATTGGTGCAACCACTGTGGAAAGCAGTATAGAGATTCCTCAGAAAACTTGGAATGGNATATATATATATATATATATATATATATATTCCAGATGATTCTGAAGCATACTAAAGTTTAAGTTCCACTGGCTCAGTGGAAAAGACAAACATATAAGGGGACAATTATAGAACAGTTGAGCTTATTAGCAGTAAAGGAGAGATTCACAACATAGAGTGGAGGAGGCACATGGAGAGTAACAAAGAAGTGGGTAAAAATTCACCTGTTGCAATGAAAAAGATATAGGTTAAAATTCTGACACTGTCACTTGTCATGTGATTAGCCGTTTCTTAGGGTCACTTGTCCTCCTATTCAAAACAGGAAAACTATCCACTTCATGCAATTATTACAAGGCTTCAGTGAGATTTCATATATGAAGCGATTAATTTAATTTTGGTGCATAATAAAAATTACTCTGAGGCCATCACAGTTTTCATTAATTAAATCCAAAGGAAAAGAACAGATCAGAAGTTTTTTCTGAAACGAGCCCAAATTTAACCTTTGTATGGTGTGTTTCAAAGTATAAATGCAATCTTACAGCCCACAAAATTTCAAGTAGGAATGGAACCACCATATGACCCAGCTATCTCATTCCTTGGTATATATCCAAAAGATCAAAAATCAGCATACTATAGGGATGCACCTACATCAATGTTTATACCAGTGCAATTCATAACAGCCAAGTTGTGGAACCAACACAGACACCTGTTAAAGAAGAAAATGTGATATATATATAATGGAGTTTTGATCAGCCATAAAGAAGAATTATGGCATGTGCTAGTAAATGGATGGTACTGGAGAACATCATGTTAAGTGAAATAAGCCAGACCTAGAAAGTCAAGAATGGAACGTCTTCTTATATGCAGAAGATAGCCCAAAATAATGGAGGGATGGAATCCCAGGAAAAAAAAATAGAGTTTTCTGGAATTTTTAAAATTTGTATCTTCTACAATTTGACATTTTAATACAAGTGGTAACCAAATACCAACATAGAGTTTCAAGGTCTGACTTTTCATTTGTGTTTATAATTGTACAAATGCCAAATGAAAGATCAAGACAAGAACCAATCTAGAAATAGAAGAAGAGGTGGGAAAACTGAGTCATAGCGTGGCGTGGGGCAGTTTAATCTGTTCAGTCATGGCAATCAATGCCATTTTCATGCTGTGAGCAGATGTGTGATTTGGAATTGAACTTTTCACATACCAACAAGTTCCAATTTATAAACAGAAATTCTTAAGCATAAATACACAAAGTAGAATGGTTCTGTTCCTTTTTTTATTTGTAAGGAGATTAGATAACTACATAATACTAATGTTATTATCTCCACAATGCTGACTTTATCTTCAAGTAAATTCAGAAAATTATCAAATGATACCTCTTTAACACTGACATTTGATGACTGCCTATTATTGAGTTGTGTTTGAAAGCTGGTTTTCCTGAATTAACAAACCCTTGAGACTATTAAAAATAACTTGTTCAACATACTTACATCAACAAGCATTCTCTGAATGAGTATTAATACATTTAAATAACAGACCCAAATTAAACAGTACTGGACCCTGAGTATACATGTTCCACTCTAACTTCCACACTAGTGCTTAATTTCAACAAAACCACATCACCTGTCACATTAAAATAGTATTTCTAATTTAAACATGATTAGGCTTATAGTTATGTTTGACTTCATTCATAAGTTTGCTTTGGATTTATAGTTGCATAAGAATATGAGCATAAGAAGTAAATATAATGTCCAGTTTTTGCACACACAAGTGTGTGTGTGTGTGTGTGTGTGTGTGTGTTACTGGGGATCAAACCCATGGCCTTATGCATACTAGGCAACTATTCTACTACTGAGCTATACACCAAACCCCAAGTTTGTATATATATATTTAATAACATGCTAATAATTGATCATTTGAAGAACTGAAAAAAATTTTCCCTATAAAATAGGTCCACATATTATTCAGGTGTGTAATACCAGATTTGACAATCCCAAAGAAAGATTCCTTGGAAGCTATGTCTATTCTACCATCAATAACTCTGTCCCTTAAAAAGATCTGTGTCTTGTCTATTCAATAGAGTGTAAGTGGCAAAAAATGTGCTACATCAGCAACTTGTGACCAAAAGTGCCCCTGTACACATCAGGTCCACATAGACTCTAGTCATTGCTTGGAGATTTTTCTTTTCCAACGCATCCTACATCACCACTGGCAAAGCCATTATTCTGGTTATCTTAACATCTTAACATCTAAGCTCAATATTGCTTCAGTAATGAATGACTGAAAAAAGTCTTAGAAATAACTGTTTACCTCTAAACATGATATTAAGCAGCAGTTAATTTGCTTAATGTGATACAATATTTTTTAATTCAGAATATTTTGTGAGGTGCTTTTTGTTTTAATGAAAGAGGTATGGAGAAAGAGAACAAGAATACTCCATAGTGACGGGAAGAGGTAATAGGCAAATACTTCCATCATCAGAACCCTGAGCACACCATGAGGAAAGGGCATGATCCAAAGAAAGACTCCAGAACTGCCCATGGTCAAAACAAGAGAAGCCAAATCTGGGAGTGTATTCTGAAACCTAAAATGACTATTCATCACCCTCTTAGACTAACCATCCTCTGTTTATTGTTAAAATAAAATTTAAAAATTAGCACTACGTATTCAATAATGTATTGAATACACTATATACTATATAGTTTATGGTATATACTATCTACCCAAGGCACAGTAAGCATTCATTTGTAATCGCATCTGTTCCTCCACATTTATATTGTGAAGACACTGGTATCTTTCCTCGACTTCCATAACCAACAAGAATCAGGATCTGAACCCAGTACTTTTGATAGCAAGCCCAGTGCTTGGAGCATTTCTCTATGACCTGGTTCTCTTGAGACTCTGACCCTACAAAATAACAAATTAATGGAAATTAACTGAACTCTTTTATATCCTCAAAGTTTATAGATTATGAGGTTTTAATTACTCCCTACTAAGAATTTTTCCCACCAATAAATAAGCGCTATGTTAGGCATATTTAAGTCCTTAATGCATCTTGAGAGCTCGGTAATTACTCACTTGGAGTTATGCTATAAAGTCAGTTATAGAGACCACCTAAGACATAGTCCTTGCTAAACTAGGTGGTCCTGACCAAAAGAACTGGGGATTCAAATAACAACAAATGTTGGCAAAGATATGGAAAAAAAGGTACACTCGTCATAGCTAGTAGAACTGCAAATTGGTGCAACCACTGTGGAAAGCAGTATAGAGATTCCTCAGAAAACTTGGAATGGAACCACCATTTGACCCAATTATACCACCCCTCAGTGTATAAACAAAGGACTTAAAATCAGCATACTACAGTGATGCAGCCAAATCATTGTTTATAGCAGCTCAATTCACAATAGTTACACTATGGAACCCACCAATATGCCCTTCAACAGATGAATGGATAAAGAAAATGTGGTGTATATATGCAGTGAAATATTAATCAGCTATAAAGAAGAATGAATTTTGGCATTGGCTGGTAAATAGATGGAACTGGAGACTATTATGATAAGTGAAATAAGCCAATCCCAAAAGAACAAAGACTGAATGTTCTCCCTGATATGTGGATGCTAACACAATAAGGGGTTGGGCGAGAATAGAAGTTCATTGGATTAGATAAAGGAGAATAAAGGGAAAGGAGAGAAGATGCCACTAGGGAAGACAGTAGAATGAACTGGACATAACTTTCCTATGTTCATGTATGAATACGTGACCAATGAAACTCCACATCATGTACAACCACAAGAATGGAATCCTAATTTGAATAACTCATACTCCATGTATGTATAATATGTCAAAATATACTCTATTATCATGTATATCTAAAAAGACCAAATATTCAATTACAAAAAAAAAGAACTGAGGATTCCTATAAGTGATATCTTGAATATATGGAAAAACTGAAACTTTGCCTATTTTTTAACCAATTGTCTTTTTTACTATTGAGTTTTAAGAGTTCTTTATATTTTAGTTACTAGTCATTTATCAGGTTTGTCTTTTGCAAACATGTTTTTCCTATCTGTGGCTTATATTTTCATTCTCTTGACATTGTCTTTTATGAAGAAGAAGTTTTTAATTTTAGTGAAATTATAAATTATTCTTTCATGGATGGTGCCCTGAGTATGGTACTTTAATCACCATGTTCAGGATGACCTAGCTTTTCTCCTATGTTGTCTTCTGAGTGTTACAGTTTTGCATTTACATTCAGGTCTGTGATACATTTTGAACTAACTCTTGTAAAGGATGTCAGGTCTGTGTCTGGATTCATTATATCTGCGGGCAGAGATCAGTAGTTCCAGCCCCATTTGTTAAAAAGACCATCTTTTCTTCATCGTATTCCTTTTACTCCTTTGGTAAAAACCAGTTAACTATATTTTTATGGGCCTATTTCTGGGCTTTCCATTCTGTTCCACTGATCTATTTGTTTATTCTTTTGCCAACACCACTCTTCCTTGATTTTTATGGATTTATAGCAAGACTTGAAGTGTAGTAGTGCCAGTTCTCCAACTGCTTTCTTCTTTCAATACTGAATTGGCTATTCTGGGAGACTTTTGACTCTCCTTATAAATGTTAGAATCGGTCTGTCAATGTCTAGAAAAATACCTTCCTAGCGTTTTGATTGGAATTTTCATTTGTTTTTAATTTCCTTTTTATATTATGTAAGCATTATCTCAATTTAAAAATCTACATAATGTACACGTTCTAAAAGTAGAATTCCATCTAAGGAAGAGTTAACTTGAGTTATTCCTGAGTGGACTTAACTCCCATTCTCTCTCTCTCTTTCTTTCTCCCTCTCTCATTCTGCCCACCCACTACCTTTCCACCTTAGATCAATTTGTTTCCCTAAATCGCAAGGAGGTACATCCTGAAGGACAAGTGCCAACAGCCTTTGTAACTTTTACCGGTTCTCTAAGTTTTATGTGCTTTCAGGAAGTTACAGTACTGCAAGGCATTTTGTTATAGCTCTCATGGGCTGCTGAAGGGTGATCTCCCTATACAAAGCCCAAATTTTAATTCATTTTACATTTGGTGAGCAATGCGAGTGGCATGTATTGATGTGGTGGTGCTTTAAAAGTGCCCAAATCATAAGAACCCAAAATTACACAAATGCCCAAATCACACACATGTATACGCACATGCACACACGCCTGCACTTTAAACTTAGCATGGGGATGTGGGAAGGATTTTTAATTCTTGAGTTTAAACAGAATGATAATCATAATTATGATGATAATGATGAATAGTTTAGCAACAAAGACAATAATGATGATAAAAAAATACAGTCCCAATAAAGAAGATAGGACTGGGTAATGACTTTATATTTTGTTTGCCTATACAGATATCTTCTTTATTAATTCAATAATATTTTATGTGCTTTTGAAGTTTTCTCTAGTCACTGCTATTGTTTCCCAAGTTCCTAAAGCCAGAGATTATGTCTTTTACGTCTAGATCTTTCATTTCTGCTTTTTAATATATTTAGTAGGTTATTTGTTGACTCTCTACTATGATTGTGGTAAGCCCTGGCCCTGAACTAGGCAGGCATTAAGTGTCCAGAAAATTTTTTTACTAAAGTAGAGGCTTCAAACTATACATATAGGAATTATAAATATTTTGAGAAGCAGAAATATGATGTATTCTTTTCTACTTCTATAATAGCTAGTTGAGAACATGCTTAACAAAAATTATTGATAAAAATATATATAATACTACAATAAAAAGATTATTATTAGAAAAATGGTACAAAGGGTAAAAGGAATATAATAGAATTCTCATTCTGTTCTCAATTTTTCTATAGTGCTAAAGGTACTCAGAAATCTAAAGTATATTAATTCATTTTTAAAAAAATTTTTTGTACCAGAGATTGAACTCAGGGCTCTTAAATACTGAGCCACATCCCCAGCCCTTTTTATTTTTTACTTTGAGAAAGGGTCTTGCTAAGTTGCTCAAGGTCTCACTAAATTGCTGAGGTTGGCTTTGAACTCATGATCCTCCTGCCTCAGCCTCTGGAGCCACAGGGATTATAGTCATGCACCACCACGCCTGGCTTTTTTAAAAATATTTTTAATGAACCAACTTTATTTTATCTCTGGGGCTTTATTCTAATCCTACTTAAGTTTCCTAAGTCTATTAATTTTAAAGAGAAATTATGAAAATTAAAATACAAAATTTGGGATCTTATTTTTTTGAACCATACCTGGCTCCATTGACAATCATGACCATGCAAGAACTAGTTCCAAAATATTTTAAAATCACAGCTCAGCAAATGTTAAAAAGCAAAATGTTATTAAGCCAACCCTGAATACTAATTTTTCCCAGCGGACTTTTCTCCAAATTCTTGTTCTACCCCCACAGAACTAAAGTAATGAGACTTTGAAGAAATAAATAGTCTTATTGATAACTAAAACCAAGAACAATGCCTGGCAGAGAGTACCCAATAATTATTTGCTGAAGAATGAATAGATTAATATAGCAAAGACAAAATTATGACAGTGTTTCAGGATGCTGTGGAATTCATAACAGGTAAAGAACATACCTTGAATAACATCTCAAAATAAACTCTACTGTCATGTTTCTCTAAAAATAACAAATAAATTAAAAAAAACATGAAAAAAAAGAACACACACACCTTGTGACATTTTTAAAAACCAACACCACTTGGAGAAAAAAAATTAATGAGAAGCTATTTATCTTAGACTTGAGAGTTTACTGCAGTTTTTATTATTTTATGTTTTCCAAATTCATAGTATCCAAAGTTTAAAAAGAAAAAAATTTCCAAAAGTACTACATTACTCTAATTTTTAATCCACCTCCCATCTCAATTTATTGTGGGCTTGAGCCACTCAGATCCTAAGCACAATCTTGCATTATAGTAAAGCTTGCTGTATTAGCTTCCTGTGAAATGTGTCCAAAGGGCATCCCATCTATCATTTTTTTTTTGGTACAATGCTTTCCATTTCATATACATTATCTGATCTGAATCTAAGGGAGGCAGATGAGGAAACTGTGGCCCGGTGAGGATAAAAAATTCCTCAGGTACAAAAATCTAGAAAATGATGGTACTGGGACCAAAGTCTCACTGTGTTCTTTGCACTATATTACACCCATGAAATTTTATTTATCCCATGCCCTCTCCCTCTCCCACACATGGCAAAGCAGCAGTAACCTCTGAGAAATACCTCCAAAGGACTTCTCAAGGATTTTTGGGGGTGCTGAGCATGGTGGTACATACCTGTAATCCCAGTACCTCATGAGGCTAAGTAAGTAGGATTTCAAGTTCAAAGCCAGTCTCAGAAAATTAGTGAGACCCTATCTCAAAATAAAAAATAAAAAAGTCTAGGGATACAGCTCAGTGTTAAAGCAGCCCTGGGTTCAATCTCCAGTACAAATTTATATATTTCTCTCTGAGGTCTCTCTAGGTACAAAACACAAAGCCACAGGACAACTGAGTGTGTGAATCCATTACATACAGTGCCCAGCAGAATCCAGGTGTTTCAGAGTAAGTCTAAACCTGTGTTCAGGAATTTATTTGTCTCTGAAATGCTCTTCCAATCCAGTGATACTTCATTTAGCCCAAAGCTGACCTTCCTCCATGCTTAGAGGCCAAAATGAGATTCCAGCTAATATGTACAAATGCTCATTGAAGAAAATTAAATTAGATAGAACAGAATTGAACGGCCAAAGGTAACACACTTAAAGATTCATCAGCAGAGGTACTTAACCCTCCTTGTTCACTTTATAATCTGAAAAACACTTTGGAGTACCAACTCCCTTTCCTCATCCTTAAATATTTTAATTTAATGTGTCTGAAAATCTTCAGGATCAATCTGGTGTTCCAAATACACTGGTGAACAGTCTTCATTAAGAATAGTTGCTGAATTCACCAGGCACTGTGGCACACACCTGTAATCCTAGCGGCTTGGGAGGCTGAGGTAGGAGGATCACAAATTCAAAGCCAGCCTCAGCAAAAGCAAGGCACTGAGCAACTTAGAGACCTTGTCTCTAAATAAAGTACAAAATAGAGCTGGGGATGTTGCTCAGGGGTTAAGTGCCCCTGAGTTCAATCCCTGGTACCTACCCACCAAAAGAAAAGAATGGTTGCTGAATTCAATGAAGCTCTGCCCAGAGATGCTGGACACATGTCTGGACTGAGTATTCATTGTTGAGAATGAGATGATTGATTCATATATTGCAGTTTCAAAAATGGTAGGAGGTATAAAGACTCCAGTGTGCCTGTGTTGTGGACAGGTAACGCTTTATGTGAGCTGGCACAAGACATTAGCATGTCAGTGGAGGTCCGTGTTTAGATGAAAGTTTGCTTTCTGGATGCCTGTGAGACATGTGTTTGGGTTGTATATTTGAGGTGTAGGTGATATAAAGTCCCTGAAAGTTGATCTTGTAAAGAAATTTGGGAAAAAAATGTCTGAGAGTTTAGGCTAATTTAAAATGATGTGACATTAATATGTGGGGACAGATTAATTTTATTAGATCATCTATTAAAAATGCAATCACATGGTAAAGTTGAACCAAATTTGAATTAAACTTCTTACATGTGATATAAAATTGGCATGGCCTCAACAGAGAGGTTGAGATAAGAGATAGGTGATGAGACTCCATTGTATTGATGCTTCCACTACTTGGACATGAAGACTGTTAAGGATTCTAAGTAAAATCCAAAATGAGATTCCAGCTAATATGTACAAAGCTTCTTCCCCATTTCCCTTACCTTTGAGGTTTTAAAGCAAATTTTAACCAGAAACTGAGGTAGGGCCTCTGCTGCATGCTAACCCTCCACCACCAGGGGATGAAGGTAAAGGATGAGGAGAGATGCCGTCTACCAGTAACAAGAAGGACCTAGGTCTAGCATCTCAGCTAGACATGAAGGTTCTCAAATGTCTTTCTCCCTGGAGGAGAAAGTGAAAGACTGGTCCTGGCCAAACCTTTCTTGTTCAGAGTTACAACAGATCCAAGGGATGCTTAGAGAAGCCCAGTGTGCTTCATCCTCCACTACTTTGGAGAGAAATCATAGACAAACCCTGCCACCCAAAGAAAGTTTCAGAGAGAAAACCTAGAAATATTTCCAGTGATGAGTGATTGTTTCCATTCAAAGAAGATGGGCACCCATTTCAGAGTTTCACGCATGGCCAAATTCACCTCTCCTCCTCCCCCCGCCTGCCACTGGCATCACTACCAACTCCTTCACATTACATTCTGGTGTTCAAGTAATTACAGTCACGAAAGCCATTATAGCCCTCAATACATTCATGTCCGATGTCTCTTAAAATAATAATATTGCAAGGTATTATTGTTCCCAGGTAATAAATAGAGAAGCCAGAGTACAGAAACGTCAAACAACTTTGCCAAGTAGTAAAAGGTAGAGCCAGAACTTAACCTAAATCTTCTGACTCTAAATCCCAGGCTCTTTACATGACAAAGGTTAAGTATATACCAACTGCCTAGAAATTAACCCATATCTGACATGCAGATAAATTTGCATCCAAGTGCAAAAGTCACCTCCAAGAGGGGATTCAAATCATTCCCCTAGCCTGACAAATTTACCTCCTGGTCACTGAATGAAACAGGGAATTTAACTCCAAAAATAACCAACCCCTAGTGTGGAGGAGGGTGAGGCAGTTATCAGTTGAACAGTGATTCAGAGCACAGGATTTAGAGTTAGACGTACTTGAGTTTCAAACACATCAGTTGCATTTCCTCTAAGCAACTCATTTCACTTCCCTTAGCATAAATATACGTATCTATAAGATAGAAATAATGCCTTACATAACTATGAAGATTCAAATAATGTACATTAAGCTCTGAGTATGGGGACTGGTACATACACAATAGTACTCAAATGTTAGCTTTCTTTTATTTTCCACACACAACCACAAATAACCACAGATACCATTAACATCCTCTGTATTGCTTATAACCATCCTTGTGATAACTTGTTCATGAAACTGCCTCTAATATCTCAGCCAGAATAAATCTTAAAGACGAACATGGAAGTTGAGGTATAGAATGGAACAAGTATGGATTAGTAATAGTGAGAACCTCAATCTAATTTTTAGCTCCACTATAAAATGTGCTGTGAGATCCAGAACAGGTCAGTCCCCCTTCCACTCATTTTTGACCTCTGGGAAATGAAGGGACCGAATGAGATTGCGAAGGCCTTTTTCAAGCCTCTTGTTCCTGCAAGGAAAGGAAAGGATCGGAAGGCAAACAGTCCGCAAAATGGTGCTGAACCCCCTACTGGCTCGAGCAGTGTGAATTCTCGCCTCAAATGGCTGGCCTGAGAGTTTGAGCCACACGGAAAAACTCTCTTTCCCTTTGGATGGGACTCTGAAACCTCGGCCAGGACTCAGAGGTCCCAACTGAAAACAGCTTCAAGTCATTGGATAACAAAGGGAAAAGCACCCAGAGCCAACAACAAGAGTCTGGGAAGCTGTATTTCATCGTCAACCAACTGAAAATTCCACCAAACAGCCGGCCTCCAGCCCAGCCACCCCAAATCTCAAGGTGAAGCCAGCCCTCATCCAAAGCTGCCTTTCTCACAATCAAATCAGCAACTGCCTTGTAACACAGAAAGTGCTTGGTTATGTCTCTCCAAAACTCAGGACCCTCAAACAGCCCTCTAAATGCCTAGAAACCTAGCTCCTCTGCTTTGCTTTCTCTTTCCTGAACCTAGCTCTGCAATCGGCCTGTCTAGCCTGCCAACAATTTCAACTCTGCTAACACTGTTTATTGTATCTTGCAGCTGCCATGGATTCATTTACTTTGCTTCGACCTTCTTTGGTTATTAACACTCTTTAATCTTCCCTGCACAACACAAATCCAGACCCCCCACCCAAAAACATGGGATCTGACATTCTGAGGCTGTGTGCTGCCCCACTCCCCACACTTTCTTGCCTCACTTGAGACTCCCCCTGAATCTTTTAAAACTTTTTCCTGACACATCAACAGAAGTATATTAGGAGCTTTCGTTTTCGAAAAAGAAGGGAAAAAAAAATGAACAAAACACAACTTACTTTCATCCGGGGGCGCACAGTTTTGGAAAGAAGAAAACAGAGGTATAATCCACTGCGATTCCCCAACCCCAAAAGAAGAATTTGTTGTGAAGTGCTTCTTTTTCAACTTTGCCCGTGAAGGAGCCCAGTGGTAGGCATACATCCACAGGCTGATGCAAGATGCCTTTGAGAGAAACCTCACATTCTGAGGATTCCTGGGAAAGTGCCAGGGATCCCAGCATCCAATATATTGCACATTTGGTTTCAATTAGAAAGGGGGTTGGGGAGGGAAGAAGGAAAGTCACCAATCGGAGCTGTTTTCTGTTTAGAGACTATTTCTTTTGACCCAAGGGACCACAGCAAAGCTATAATTTACAGCAAAACCCATTCATAGAAGAAAAAATATGTAGAACCATAGGACAGACTTAAAGATGTAGCTCCTTTCCGCCTTATCCCCACAGGCATCCATCCCCAAGCCCTCCACCTCCATCTAAGACTTGGTCCTCATATCCTGTGACCCCCACACACCTCATTTTTCTTACTCGAGTTGAAGCTGTAAGCAGAACTTAAAAGTTTGGAGTCTCTTCCAATTGAAGCTTCCAGGACAGTTGGGTCACATACATGGAGCTGCTCCTTTGTGTTTTGACCATAAGAGATCAGAGCTGAGCCCTCCTTAAAAAGATTAGATTTAATTCCTTCCCCCCGCTGCCTCCTTTACCAAAAAATTTGGACGGTTCCAGCGTCCATGATTCCTATTTTTTTTTCCCACTCAATTCCCAGTTGGCTGCTGCTGCCAAGGGTCTGTTGCTGTCCTGGATTCTTGCTGCTAAATGAAAACACAAGCGTTTACAAGGACTTTCTAAATTATTTTGTAAACTTTTTTTTTTTTTCCTTTTCTGTGGTCAGGGCCAGAGATCATGTGAAAGTGGCATGTAAGGCAATAGGGGAGGAATCCTTGCTCGGCTCTCCATATGATAGCTGATAATCCTCTCCATCCACCCAGACTCCAGCCTTAACCTTTCAAAGCCTGAATCACTTCTGAGCAAGCACAGAACCTGGAGGTCCTGATTCTCTGTGAGTGTAGGGAGTACAGGCACCTGAGGGAAGGGAATCCATAGAGGAAGGTAGATGGCAAAAGAGAGGTTAAGAAGGCCTCACCTACCTTTAAGAACCACCTCCCGGTAAAGGGACCTCCTTCTTTGGGGCTCTTGAGCTATCACCAACTCTTCTCTGCTTATACTTGACATGTGATTGCACAGCCTCAAAGACTAGCAGGAAGAGAGGTGGGGCCACCAAGACAAAGAAGGAGGGGCATCCGCATAGTAAGTTTAGAGCATGAAATGCTTCATAAAGGGAAATTCCAAGCAAAGAAACCTCCAATTGAGAATGAAATTGGTAAAATTATTTTGTCTGGTTGTGTACATGTACAAATATGTAACAACAAATCTCACTATTATGTATAAACATAATGCACCAATTCTAAAAAAATGCCAATTGAGGTGGCCGTAAAATTAAAATCCAAACTGTCAATGTTAAGCCTCGAAAAGGTTCAGCCCAGCACTAATCTGAGAGTCAGAATGCAGCTGTAATATCTGTGTTTCATAGTTGAAAGACGATACAGAGAATGGAGAGGCTGTTCAGATGACAGCCACAGAGACAAAAGTAGAAAACAAGACTTAAGAGGAAAAAAAATAGACCTAGAGTTATTTTACAAACAGAAAGGTCAATACAAAGAAAAAGTATTAAGACTCTTCAAACAACTCACAGAATCTGATATCAGGTCTGCGGTTACTGAGGCCAAGATGTTCGGCTCAATTCAATATATATTGAATTCAATGTATATTGAGCATTTATCAGGAATTTTAATGGGTGCCTGCCAAAAACATCTACAAACATCTGGTTATAGAAATAGTCCGAGAGTTCTCAGACATTCAAGACAGGAGGGGTTTACTTCTTTGGCATTACTATAAATAATGCACTGTTAGTATAAACCATGATTTCAGATTTGGTGAGGTTACAGGTCAAATGTGGAAAAGATAATATCTTCATGAAGTCAGTACCTAATAAAGGACAGGTACCTGAGTGCCCTCAGACACCAGTATCTAAGATGGCTCTACTCCAGAGGCAACACTGTTTGTATATGTGTGAGATTCCATCGTGAGCCAGAAATATTGATTTCAAAAATCCAGCCCTCCTGGGCTTGTCTGAGTAAGGATAGGCAGTCCATTAGGAATTTACATACAGAGCCAGGAGGCTTCTGGGGAAGAACTCACTGAATGAAGAGAAAACTAAAAGGTAAAATATGATCCAAGTGCAACAGAGCTTCTTCAAGGGTAAGGAGAAGCTCAAAGAAAAACACTAAGTCACAAAACATAGTGGCATTCATCTATAATCCTAGGGACTCAGGAGGCTGAGACAGGAGGGATGTAAGTTTGAGGCCAGTCTCAGCAAACTAGCGAGAGCTTGTCTCAAAATAAAAGAGCACTGAGGATGTGGTAGTTCAGTGTTAGAACAACCCTGGGTCAACTGAAAGAAAGAAAGGGGGAAAGAAGTAGGAAGAAAGAGAAGGAGGGAGAAAAAGGGAAAGAGAGAGAGAAAGGAGGGAAGGAGGCAGGAAGTAAGAAAAGAGAAGGGAGAAAGGGAGAGAGGGAACCATATCTATCACTCAAAATTATGCCTGTCACTCAAAATACCATCTCTATTATTCAGGCTACCCAGAGCCAAGTTCAAGGTCTAATCCTGAACTTTAAGAGCAAGGAAAAACTGAAAGTAATATTTCACTGAAATGTTTGAGAGACATTTAAAGTATCAGGAGGAATCGCAGGACTTGAGCCTCAGTTTTCAGAGACGACTCTGGTTGGGCAGGGAGGGGTACACTTATTCAGCCTTGACGAGTCATTGCTTTAGGAAATCAGACTTAAGAAGAAAGAAAATGGCAAATGCTGCTTCAAAGTTGAAAGAACCAATTCACGGAACACAAAGAAGAAATTTCCTGAGGATTCTCAAAACTATTTGATGGAGTTTTGAGTAAGGCTGGAATTCCTAATATTGTGGGAACAGATGTGGAGAAATACTATTTTATTACTCTTTTGTGAACGGATTTTACCCCCTGGTTGGCTCGGCTTGGGAAACATGAGTCATTGCAATCAGAATTATTTATGTTCCATAGAAGGCAATACATCCTAGTTGTGAGGACATTTTTACTCTGAAAATGAATAACTGAGAAGCAAAACAGAATTCCAGTACTAGGATTTTACTAAAAATGGCATCAAAATATCTGAAATGTTCAAGATGCAGTGTTAATTAGAAGTAAGGAAACGTGCAAGATGACTTTTCAAGATCTTTTCTAGTCTTCCACCCATGATTCAAGTAAATACAAGTTTTGAGAACTGAAATTAATATTTCTATATCTAAATGGCTCCTGCCTTTGTGATGCTTTAGGAAATAAAAAGAATAATGGGAATAGAAAGAACTTAATTGATTTAGTTTAAGAAACACACACATACCTTAAAATGACACGAGTGTTCATAGAAACCAAATCTACATGGTACTTTTAAGTTGCAACAGGAATTAGCAACCAGTAATCTAGTTTTATCTCCTCCCTCTTCTTCCTTCCTCTTCTCTCTCATCCTATTTTTTCCTCCATGTCTTTCCTCATGCATTCATTTTTCCTGACACTCTCTGTCTCTTTCTCTTTTCTGCATATTCCTGCACATCTTGCTTTAACCTATTTCTTTTCACCAAACCAGCTCTTTCAATTTCTTTTCACACATTCCTAAACGTTAGCCTAAAATTGCACCTTTGCTCTAAATTTTTTATTTTTTAAAAGAGAGAGAAAGAGAGAAGAGAGGGAATTTTTTAATATTTAATTTTCAGTTTTGGTGGACACAACATCTTTTTATTTTATTTTTATGTGGTGCTGAGGATCAAACCCAGAGCCCCACGCATGCTAAGCCAGCGCATTACCGCTTGAGCCACATCCCCAGCCCTCTAAAATTTATCTCCTTGCTCCAAGTGAGCATTAGAGAATGACTAGTTTTGTTGAGGCCCAATTCCTAAATTTTGGTTGAAAGAATTTTATTAATTGATCAAGTGTGCCTTATTTATTTCTCCTCTGCCTCTAAACAGTGGAGGCAATGGGTCAGATAACATGAATATGTCCCCAAGGGTCCACACTCATAGATGTCATTTCTAGAAGATATGTGTCATGTATTAGAAGAGCCCCACAATAGTAACAAATAATTATGGCAAATAATTAGCAAAGCCTGACAGTCCCTGGATTTTAAAGATATTATGCCTCACTGACCCAAATCCAGAGAATATTATATACAGTAAAGTCATATTGTACATACATTTAATATAAGTGCCAATCTTATAACCCAATTCTTAAAATGAGACTGCTTGTTATTGTATAATACATCCACAATAGACAAATCCATTGATATATATATATGCAAAAAATCTTAATATTTTAAAAAATTCAGTTGGAGGACATTTATAGACAATAGAAATACTGGTTTTCTTAAAAGTAGAATAATCTGAATGTCCAGACAGCTGTATATAGACTTCCTTTGGTTCTTCCTGAGTTTAGCTTATGATTCTTGATCTTAGTGTGCTTAGGATTTATGTGGCAGTCAGGTGAGATGACACATGCCTGTAATCCTAGCAACGTGGGAGGCTAAGGCAGGAAGATTGGGGCCAACCTTGACAACTTAGACCCTATCTCAAATTTTTAAAAAATATAAATATAAAAAGAGTTGGGGATGTACCTCTGTGGTAGAGCACCTCTACATTCAATACCTAGTGTGTGCGTGTGTGTGTGTGTGTGTGTGTATATAAATTTATATATAAATTTCCTCCATACTGAGTTTTTTTAAAATATTAAGATTTTATGCCTTTATATATATCAGTGGATTTGTCTATTGTGGATGTATTATCCATTAATAGGTAGTCTCATTTTAAGAACTGGGTTATAAAATTAGTACTTATATTAAATGTATGCACAATATGACTTCACTGTATACAGTGTATATATTTATAAAAATAAATACCCATATTTATTTTTATAATATATAAAATACCCATACATATATCCTACTAACTTGTATCCACCAAAGCATCAGTAGTCTTTGAGTGACTTAAAGGGGTTTTTTTGGTTTTGTGGGGGAACCGGGCATTGAACTCAGGGGCACTCGGCACTGAGTCACATCCTCAGCCCTATTTTGTATTTTATTTAGAGACAGAGTCTCACTGAGTTTCTTAGTGCCTTGCTGTTGCTGAGGCTGGCTTTGAACTCGTGCGATCCTCCTGTCTCAACCTCCTGAACCGCTGGGATTACAGGCATGTGCCACCACACCCAGCAGACTTAAAAGGTTTTTAAAAGACAGTTTTAACCCTAAGAGATTATTATTTCCTTTATGATCTGGGGCGTAACCCTGCATGCTACCAGATGTTTTCCTGTGACAGAGTTTAGTGAAAGATGATTGAAGTTCCAAACTCTACTGAGGAGAGTCACTTTGAATGAGCCATTCTAACAGTAAAATGAGAGGGAAATATGAACTGAACGCACAGGGTTGTGAGGGCTTAATAAGGTTTAGAAGAGATCATTTAATGAGTGCTTACCATGTGTCAGGCATTCTTCTAAAAATTTTACATGTATTACCTTATCTAATGCCGATAAGAATTTTCTGGGGTAGGTACTATTATCTCCTGGTGTCCGGATGAGGAAACTAATGCACAGAGAAGTGAACTTGTACCTGTTGGAGCTAGAATACATATGTGTTCACACATGTGCTTTGCTGACAATAAAGTTGTGTGTTTATGTGGTGGAGAGGAGATATTTCAGATCAAGTAGGACATCATTAATTCTTAATTTTCCTGGGAATTGACGTCTTCTTATCCATACAGAAAATCATCTGTGTCATTTCCATTCCTATCCTTTTTGCACCAGAAGCCCATCATTAACTCTGTCATTGCTCCTGAGCACTTCCACCGGAACAAAAAAATGTGAGATAAAAAAAATTTCAAAACAGTCCCCCTGGTGAATCTCCCCTGGATGAGCTAGAAAAGTCAAATAAAGAGGAAGTGGAGGTTAATATTTGGCAGTAGGATTCCTATTTGTCTTTGTTTTTAACAATGCCACGTACAGTATTTCACAGCTTCGGGAACGCTTTCACAGACATGACTTCATCTGACACTCAGACAGCCCCGATATGCACTCAGCGTGGATATTAATATCCTCATTTTACAAATAAGGAAAAGGAAGCTCAGGGAAGTCGGAGCTTACCAACTTTACTTTCTGGTAAATGGCTGAATCTGAGTTTGAGTCCAGTTCTTGTGATTCTCAGTGATCCTTTTGCCCATTTGGCATCAACAACAAAACCTCAGAGCCTCTAGACTTTGTCACCCAGCTCCAGTGAACGAGGGTATCTGGTCTCCCTGCCTGCTCTGAGGTTCTTTTCTTCCTTTTTCATTTCATAATTCCTTGCAGAGGGAGAAATTCTGAGAAGCAGGATGAAAAAAAAAAAAAAAAGCCCCCAAATCTGAGAATTGTAACTGGGGATCCCCAAGAGTGAGAGATGCAAAAAGTGTTATTGAGGTGGGAGGATCTTATTTCACACCATTGTTCCAGGGATGTAACCCTTCTCTGGGCTACAAAGTGAAAACCTGCACTATCCTTAGATTTTTAAAAAGCAACTTTTAAATGTCTCCAGGGTGCAGCATCTCTCAACAGCCGGATAAACACTCAGCATCAAAAGTTCTGCTTTATATCTATCTTCAGTCTCCCCTGCTGCCACTGGTATCTGGTCTCAAGCAAAAACAACTCCTGTTAGTTAAACTACCTTTCAGTTTCTCATACACCCATATGTCAGATCAGAATGGATTTGTTGCAATAGCATTATTTTCCATACTCAGGCCTAGACTGGAGCAATCATCTTATACATAATGATAACCCTCCCTATGAAATTTCTGGGCTGTGATTTTTCCAGAATCTGTGGAGGGGGAAAATGCATACTTCCCATTAACTGTCTTATTAGGGATTCAAGAACTTCAGAGGATCAATAACTTATTTGAACCTTATTTTAGGAATTCACCCTATTTTTCTCATCTATGTGAGAGGGAGCTAGGATGATTGAGAGGATAATATCTGTAAGTGTTTATTGGGAATAATCTTTTTTAAAATATTTATTTATTTTAGTTGTAGTTGCACACAATACCTTTATTTTATTTATTTTTATGTGGTCCTGAGGATCAAACCCAGGGCCTTGCACATGCTAGGCGAGCACTCTGCCGCTGAGCCACAATCCCAGCCCCTGGGACTAATCTTATAAATAAATATTCAAAATCATTTTGTCCTCAAAAACAACCACTTTATAGAGACTTTACACAATGACCTATCATTCTGCCCTTAATGTGAAACTCCATCCCATTGCCCTAAGTTACACCGTAAACACCACCTCTCTGTTTCTAATACACAACATATTTCACAGCAGAAAGGAATTTATAGCACCAATGTTATTTTTCCACATACAAGTCCAATGTGGACTGTCCAGCAGCGCTCAAATTGCCTTTCAAGATAGAGGCCAGATTCTGATTCTGGACTTCTGGGAAGGCTCAGATGTTAGTCTTATGGTTAGAATCTGTGTTCTCCAAGGTCCTTTATGTCCCAGAGAGAAACCCAGTTGCACAAAATCCTTTCATTTGAACACTTAAGAAAGCTGAGGATGGGGCTGGGGATGTGGCTCAAGCGGTAGCGCGCTCGCCTGGCATGCGTGCGACCCGGGTTCGATCCTCAGCACCACATATTGTGTCCGCCGAAAACTAAAAAGTAAATATTTTAAAAATATTAAAAAATTCTCTCTCACTGTCTCTTTAAAAAAAAAAAAAGTTGTGTCCGCCAAGAACTAAAAAATAAATATTAAAAACTTCTCTCTCTCTCTCTCTCTTTAAAAAAAAAAGAAAGAAAGTTGAGGCTAATAAAATAAATAGGAAAATAAATAAGCAAAGCATTCTAGACGAATGGAGGTTTAGGGGAGTGGCTTGAGGAAAACGGAGTCTGAGGAAGATCCTCCCATGAGCTGTCAGCAGTCTTGGAGAGCACAGATCAAGGTCCACAAGTTCCATTCTTTGCTTATCCCATGGATAGCCTGTTTCTTCAATGGAATGATAAGTAGAGATAGAGCTAAATTTTTTTTTTCATGAGAAATCTCGAATATAGCTGAGAGATCTGGCAAAGGTCAATGACGAGATGCATCTTGGGTCCACATCCCTCCCACATCTGAAGCTGGGGCTCCTGAATTCTCACTTGCAGACTCAGTCTCAGCTTCCTCCCTGCCTTCTTAGGAGCAATCCACACCTGAGGTGGGAGGATCTGTATGTGACGGCTAGTCTGTCTGGGATTAAAGACTTATATCTGATCTTGGCCCCAATTCCAAGTTTCAACCGCATTACTAAAGTCAAGTTTGGAGATGCTTGTACATCTTCTCAGTCCACAACAAACTTGCTAATGCTCCCACCCCTACAGGAGTGGACTACAAGAATCCAGGCTTATATTAGGTAACATCTTCTTTCTTGACCATAATTGAAGGAATCAGGAATAACACACCTAACCTAAGTTGTTCTTTCGATTCTATATCATAAAATTTGAAAATGGAGAAAGAAATTGCAAGTCCCATCTAACTAGTTGATTGGAAAGAGAAGGTCTTAACCCTGAAACCATAGGTGGTAATATTTTCTGCAACACATGGACTATGGAAGCCAAGAAATTTGGCCCTCAGGTAAAAGAAATGAGGTCAACTTACAGAAAAATGTAAATCCAAGTGAGTTTCCTGACATTTTTCTAGTTCCTAGTCCTGAGCTCTTTCCACTTTTGGATCCAAGTAACACTCTACTTCCTTATAATATATTCCCATTTGTTGCTTAAACTGTGTCAAATGGGCTTCTGTAACTTGAAATCAACATCTTTCAAGTCTGTGCAGGTGTTTCTTCTAGTAAATGAACTAACACGTCCATAGTAATAGAAAGTAGGTATTATTATTCCAATTATGACAGACAAAGAAACCAGCTAAGGGATTTGTATTGGCATTCCCAGCAACTGTGGCCACCAGTTCACCAACTACTTACTTGCCTGGAGCAATATTTTCCTCTTGGGATTGATGCTCTGAGCTCTATTTCTATATTAGTAAAACATACACCACATCAGAAAAAACACACCACACTAGGTATTTCGACAGGATTTTGTATAAAGAATTGGTCACAAAGCTGTTGGAGGGCTGACTGAGCACAAACAGTAACTGCAGAAAGTAGTTGCCATCCTAAGATTGAGGGAATAAAAGTGGAAGAATTGAACTTAAGAGCTACAAGAAAGAGACACCATGAAACTGAAGCTGAGATCTTTGAGGTGGTTCATGACATGGTTTCTTCTGGTACTACTGAGGAGAAAGGTTGACAATGGTTCTGGAAAGTGAAAAAGCTGGAAGCCATAACAGACTGCCATGATAGTATGAATTTCCACCACAGGGCAAGGTCATTTCTGGAACAATAACACTGAGGTCAAGAAACAGAAAATGACCCCCTCTTCCCTTCCTCCAGCCTTTCAATCTCCATCTCCTGCCTTCTACTGGCAAAACCTAAAAGAAAGCCTGCTAGTAAATGAATCTGTGAATGTAGTTTGCAAAGTCCCAGCTTTGACATGACAACACAGTGCAGAGAAGAATGGATTTAGAGCTGAGAAGCAGCTCTTAGAAAGATAGTACTCTTTCTATCCACTTGTTGAACACACTTTCTACACTCATTACCAACCCTTTTCCTAAATTTCCACCTACATGCATCCTCCTTCCACCACAGTATATAGTTTATTTCTGTGTACCTTCTAGAATGTAAGCATTATTTATTTTGCTTACTTACCCCAATCCGCTATAACTATTCTCAGGGACTCATAAAACACTTGTTGAATGTGGAAGGAAGAAAGGAAAATAGGAAGGACATAGGATGGTAGGAAGGTAGGGAGATAGTGAGAAAGGGAAGGGAAGGATGGAGGGAAGGCCAGCCCAAGGTAAGATCTGAGAACTGGAAATACCTGTGCCCTAAACAAAGAAGCCAGGAGAACAGAGAGAACACTTCTTGCCTGGTCTGAAAATCATCTCTGAGATTCAGGTGAAGGGAGATGAACATAAAAAGTTCCAGAGTACTTAAGACCATTCTGAAATGAGGAATAAAATGACAAGGGGTGAGCGGAATGCAAGAGGTCAAGGGTATCCAGGTCTTTCAGCACTTTTGATTCTAGCCAATAAGCTGAAGGAGCTGTAGCTAGTACCGCATGAGGTGTCTATTTCTCATAATAGAAAACGTAGTTGCAAGATGATGCTTAGGCATGTAGGTGGTAGTGTGGGAATAGCGGGGCGTCACAGTGTGGATAGTATGGAATTGTGGAACTTGGCAGGGACCAAGTCATTCATCCCTCAGAAAAGCCTAGTCTAGATTCAGATAATTGGTCCTTATCTTCAAAACAAAGGCATACTTCCATAGGTAGAAAGAATATGATTTTTACATTCTTCTCATCACTATGACTAAAATACCTGACAAGAACAACTTAAAAGAAGAAAGATTTATTTTTTCTCAGAGTTTGCCTTGGAGTAGAGGTACCATTTGGAATTTCAGGCAGAAAGAACCAAGCCAACTAGGATATCAAGGCAGAAAGTGAAAACTACATTTTAGAGGCAAAACATGGATACCAAACAGTGGGCAAATCATGGTTCGAGTCAAAACAAATGATGATGAAGCCCCCAAACACTAGTACCCTGTGTGTGACTGAAGCAGAGAATAGAGAGAGGCATTTAGAGCAATAAAGAAGAGCAAAGAAGGAACCAGGTATCTGCCTGTAGTCAAAGAAGATAACAAAAGGCTGTGGAGGAGAGATTCTGAGCTAAATGGTAGAGTCCCATTAAAGACAACAGGAAGGAGGAGCCAGCTTGCTAGCTCTTGAGGAATGAGTATGAAGAGGAAAGCAGGAACAGTGAAAAAGGAACTATTTTGTACAATTTTACGGTGGAAGGCAATCAATAAAAAGATAGTAGCTTGAAATTCTATTAAGGTGAAACAAAGGACTCTTACATGCAAATTGGCATAGCGCAGTGGTTAAAAACATGATTCTGGAACCTGGTCACTTGATTTTGAATCCTAGTTCACCCTGCTTGCCATCAGGGTGATTGCAAGCAAGTTATTTAACCTCTCTTTGCCTCATTTCACTGATATAAACCCTGGGTGATTGTTGTGTGGATTAAATGTGATTTTCAATTTAAAGAAGTTAAAATAATATCTGCTTCATATGATGCACCCCAAAAATGTTAATTAGAACATAGAACATAGAAGAAAGAATATATATATACACATATAGGTGTATAGACATATTTAATGTATGTTAAATATATATAGAAATACATAGAAAGAACATAACTGTTAAGAAATTAGGAAAAGTCAAATACACCGGATAATTAAGGTTTATATTTCATAATCAGAAAGATTTCTGCTTGAGTCACAGGAAAATATAAATTAAGAGCCTGACAAGGTCTTGAAGCTCATTGAGCCCAACCACTCCCCTGCTCCAATATCCATACTCTCTGTTTCATACTACAGAGAAGGAAATTGAAGCTAGAAAAAAATAAGTAGCTGGGCTGGGGATGTGGCTCAAGCGGTAGTGCGCTCGCCTGGCATGCGTTCGGCCCAGGTTCTATCCTCAGCACTACATACAAACAAAGATGTTGTGTCTGCCGAAAACTAAAAAATAAATATTAAAAATTCTCTCTCTCTCTCTCTCTCTCTCTCTCTCTCTCTCTCTCTCTCTTAAAAAAAAAATAAGTAGCATTGGGTTTCTCTGGCTAATAACTAGGCAAGAATCCAATCATCTCTCTCTCTTTTTCCCTCCCTAGGAAATCAAACTCAGGGCCTTGCACGCAAACACTCTAATGCAAAGCGACACCCCCCAGCCCACAAAACCCAGGCATCTTGATTCCCAGTCCAGTGTACAACAATCAACTCATAGAAAATGCTATAAAGAAGATCTGCCCAGTTGATCCAAATTGAAATGATTTACCAATAGTTTAAAAAAAAAAAAATGAGAGGGAGACCTGGAGAAGTTAAGGGGCAAAGATTGCTGAGGAGCAACTGCACTGAACTAGGTGCCAATGTCTGAGTCTTGATTCTCCAGCATTTTTATTCCTACTCTGGAATTAGTTTAAAAAACCATTTCACCAGAAACAACCCACAAGCATTCAACTCTGAAATACAATATTATATGATCATAACCATCTCCAAAATGTACATTTGAGAATAGTGAAGAATTCTGTGCTTCAAAGAAAAATTTAAAAGTAGAAAAAGTAAACCACACCAAAAACCTTCTGTGGAATGATAAAAATAAAACCAAAATATTGGGTAAGCTTTTTTTTCAAGTTTTATCAAATGATATAATTTTGGTGCATCTTATTTTGTACTAAACAGTCTCTATTGTATATGGGAAGCCAGAAGAGAATGTTGTGGTCAGAGATGGGCATATATTAGTCTCAGATACACTAGACAAAATTTGGTTACTCAATAGGTCAGATTATGTTTCTGATTAAACAATGTAATGGTTAAATATAGTACTTAAACCAGCAACAGATTACCAGTGGTTTGCTATTGTTCGGTTCTTCACAAAGGAGCAATTATTTGAGAAACCAGGAATGGAGGAAAGAAAGGAAGCCTGTTTTTGGAATAATATGAAAGAACTTAATTTGCAGTTTTCAGAAGGAAAGAAGAATCAAATTAAAATAAAATTGGTGCTCTGGGCTCGGGGACATAAACAGGCCCAATATTGAAAAAAGAAAAAAATATATTATGGAAATGTGAAACTATCATCATCATTTCAATTACACATTTGAAAAAAAAATAAAGAGAAAATGTCTAAAATAGAAACTTTATTTGGCCTGTCAACTGAAAATTGATATTTTCATTATGCTTTCAGTCAAGGATTGATTTTTTTAAATACAAGGTAGATTTCTTCTCCATAAGTTGATCTGCTTTTTCCTCTATAGACTCTTCTGAAGAGTATGCAATTAAAGAAAGAAGTAGTATGTTAGATTTTTAAAAGACAGCAGAAACTGGGCCTTCTGGGCCTCACTTCTTATATTCTTATTTCATTCTTAGTAGAATCAAGTACACTCAAAGAATCAGGGCTCTTAGATAGCCAATGGTTTTATTAGTTCAATCTGAACTATGAAAATTTGATGCCTCATTTTGCCCATCAAAAAAATAAAATCCTGTAATGATAATGCCTCTGTATGTTTAACAGAATTGTCAAGACAGAAAAACATTTGTATCTTCTGAATTATCTTCAAAATCAAAGTCACAATCTAGCCACATCCCCTCCAAATTTTCCTTCTGTACCAAGGTTTCCTACAATCTGGTGGAAACATAATGAATCATTTGTGGATAAAAATGATACTTACTTCAAAATTATTAAGTCATGAGGACAGTATATGATTTAGATGAAATAAGTTTAGCAAAAAATTGATCATTATAAAATTTGGATAAGCATTCCACAAACATATGTAAATTCATAATATTATTTTCTCTAGTCTGTTTTAAGTTTTCCATAATAAAAAGTTTTAAATTAATTCTAAAATTGAAAAAAATCTAACTAGAAAAAGAGGGGAAGTACCATTTATTGGGCACATCAATGTGAGGTTTCTTATCTTCCAAAATACGAAGAAGATTCTTCAGCCTTCTGGAAAAGAGGGGAAAAAATTAGTTTGCCTACACACAAGAATCAGACAAGCATCAGAGTTTTTCATTAACGATAATGGATGTTTGAAGACAATAAAGCAATACCATCAAAATTCTGAAGGAAAATTATGTACCCTGCCAAAATATCTGTAAAATACCAAAGCAAAATTTACAAGAACTTGAGAAGTTTAATTCTCATTTCCCCTTTCTGGGGATGTTACCTGAAGATTATTGAAGAAAATTGAGAATGAAAACCAAGAAAGAGGTAGATACAATTTCAAAAAGAAAAACATGCTAAATTCAAGGAGTAGATGGAACTGGTAGAACATGATACAAAAGCCACGTTTCTCTCGCCAACAAGAAAGGAATGAGCAAAAGCACAAAAAAATGAAACTATAAAATATGAAAAAGTTCCTTCATATAAAGAAATAAAAATACATATTTATATAATGAGTTTTTTTTAATCTATCAAATTATCACAGACATGTTTATAATAGCCGGTGAGGGTAAGGTTTGGTGAAATAATAATTTAAATTGCAAATATGATTAAGGGTAAGTACCTTGGTATGGGGAGATTATTTTAGGTTATTTATTGTGTGGGTCCCATCTGATCACATGAGTGGAGTACAGTTTTCTTGGCTGGGTCAGAGAGATGAGATGACTGATGGCAGAAGAATAAGTCTGAAGATGATAGCATAAGAAAGATTCAGCACCCTATTGGTGGTTCTGAAAAGAAGGAGCCATGTGCAAGGACCAGAGAAAGGCCTTTGGGAGTTAAGGTGTCCCCAGGGGACAGTCAGCAAGGGAACAGAGACTCAGTCCTACCACCTTATAGAACTCAACTCTACATCCGAATGATGGAGAAAGTGGCTTCTATCTATTACAGAATAGAACCACTGTTGACAATAACCTGATTTTAGCCCAGTGAGACCTGAAATAAACTTTTGACCTGCAGAAATATAAGATTTTAATTTATGGAGTTTAAACCATTAAGTTTGTGGTCATTTGTTACCTCAGTAATTGAAAACCAATACTGGTAAAAGCATACATTAGCAAAATCCTCTAGGAGAACAATATAAAAATATATAATCAGAACTTTAAGAATATTTATACCTTTAATCAAATAATTCTCCTTCTGGGAATCCACACTCAGGAAATAATCATAAATATGGAAAACCTCTTATTAAAAATATTTACAACAATAGCAACAAAAGCTGGAAGAAAAATATTAGCATCCAACACCAAGTGAAAGATGAACAATCCCACCTGAAGAAATATTATCAGCCAATAAAAATTAGATTTACAAATATTACGTAACTCTATTAAGAAATCTTTATGCTACAGTGCTACTTAAAGACTTTTAATATAGAAAAACATGCTCCAGAGGAAAATACACAAAAACAGTAATAGCAGCTACATTCAAGAAAAGATGACTCAACTATACTTTCTATTTCTTTGCATTTCTGAATTTCTCTTGATAAGTTTGAATGCTTTTCATCTGTTGGGAGGAGGCAAAAAACTATGGTTATAGATGACCTTAGTATCTCTCAAGTGGCTACACAGGTGGGCTTTTACTCAACCCCATGTAACTTGGACTTGGCTTTATGTAGAGATGATTTAGGAAGCTGCCTCCATAGGATAAACTGACAGAAAAACTTTAGGTGTTTCATGAAGCAGGAAGATAGAAAGGAGTGCTTGGCTTGCTAAATTCTAAGAAAATGTATCCATTTCTTTTGTGCAAAATTAAAGGTTATTGAAGATAAAGACCAAGTTTATTTTCTTTTCCATTTTATTGTCAGCAGCTAGCACATAACCTGGTACAGAATGAGTGCTCCATAAGCATTAGTGGAGAGATGACTATACCTTTTGCAGATTCACTTGTTGGCCCAAATATACTGGCCCAAAAACTTGGTCATTAATTTCTAAGGGACATAGGAAGATCAAGATATACTCGTGTATATTTCAAACCAATAGAAAAATTATTTGCTTTATGTATTATATATTGTATATATTATATACTACATATTCAAAAGCAGGAGAGCTGGGTGCCATGGTCTACACCTGAAATCCCAGCAACTCAGGAGGCTGAGAATTGCAAGTTCAATGCCAGACTCAGCAACTTAGTGAGGCCCTAACCAACTTAGCAAGACCCTGTCCTAAAATTAAAAACTAATGTTAAAAAAGGCTGGGAGTATAGCTCAGTGGTAGCGCATCCTAGTTTAATTCCCTAGTACCATCTCCCAAAATAAAGCAATAGAGAGAGTGAGACATAAAAGATATACAAACTGCTTTTATATAAATTACAGAAGTAATGTTCTTTCTACTGTACTTTTCTGTTGAGAGCCACAGCCAAAGGGGCCCCAGCAAACTTCCAGCTGCCAGCAAACTTCCAGCTGCCGGCTGATGATTGGCTCACAGCAGCCCCAGCAACATCTAGCTGATTGGCTCCTCGGCCCCAGCAACATCTAGCTGATTGGCTCCTCTGCGGTGATGCTCATTGGACTGTTTCCCTGCCCTTTCAGACCACGGAGCTGCTCATTGGGGGACTTTTTTTGGCTCCGCCCACGTGACCCAGCCAATCGGCCTCAAGAGCAGGAGGATTGTGGGAGGTGGAGAGAAGCTGGTGTGGGAGAGAGAGGCTTGTGGAAAGCCGGTGGTGGCAGTTGAGGCTCTGAGGGTTTTTCCTGAGAGGCTGTTTTGTTTAGCGTGTGTGGTTCTAAAAATAAAGTTAGTTTCTTTTGACAAGTGGCTCCTGATTGTGCCCAGCCAGACTGCGGCACTTTTCTTTTGATAAAACTTGTTTGCGAATAATTTTGGGTTTATTAAAGTTGCAAAGATAGTGCATTGTCTTCCTGTATACCCGTTATTCACTTTCCCCCATCAAAAACATGACACTAAGGCATTATTATTAAATAATTTTCAGACTTATTTTAACTTTGCCAGATTTTCCATTAATGCTTTCTTTCTATCACAGCATATAATTTAGGATACAACTGTACATTTTGTTGTCAAACTCCAGTCTCCTCTGGTATATGATAATTTCTTAGTCTCTTCTCATTTTCTTAATAACTATCCTGTAGAATTTCTGAGTTTTCCTCATGATTATACTGAAGTTATAGGTTTTTTTGAAAGAATGTCACAGAAATAAAGTTGTTCTTCTTTTTGCAGATCAGGTGATAGATGATATCCACATGACATCTCTGGTGATGTTAAGTGACATTACTTGCTTAAGGTAGTGTTTGCCAGTTTTCTCTACTGTAAAGTAACTAGTTTCCCCTTCTTTAATCTTTGGAAGCGAATCACTAAATCTTAGCTCACCCTCAATGGTAATTAAATTTACCTTCTAGAAAATAACATCTATATATGCTATATATTGTACTTAGACATCTTCTCTAAGACAGATTTTTCTATTTATGTCAGTATGAACTCATGTATAGTTACTTCAGACTTTATATTATAATCTAATGCTGCCTTATTTTGCTACTCAAATTATTCCACATGATGAGCATTTTCAAATTGACTCTGTGTCCCATTGGAATGGCTTATCTTTTTGTTTGGGTTTTTATTTGTGTGTTGTTAGGGTTTAGAAATGAGGTATCCCCCAAAGCTCTTATTAACTAACTTGATTGTGATGGTTATTTTGCAAAGTATATTTATATCAAAATATTTTTATACCACATAGAATATATATATATATATATATATATATATATATATATATATATATATAAATTATAACTAATATCTCAATAATATGTTTTAAAAACTTAAGAGCCTACCCAGGACCTCATTGAGGTGAAGTTGGACAGAGTATACTGGTAACACTTAGGACTGATAAGCTCCACCCCTCCTAGAAGGCAGGGATGAGACACAGGGTTGAAAAGGAAGAATGGTTTGGAAAATCTATTTGGGCCAAAAAGAAAACTTAAACTCTCCTTCATAACCGAAGGTCTCCAAATGCTACCTACTCTGCCATGGGAGAAACAAGGTTTATTCTCAGAGAAATTTAAACAGACTCTGGACTCAGGAGCATCTGGCAGAAAATAAAGAAGGCACAGATTTGAAAACAGTGTTTGGTGGGGGTGTACATCCCAATTCAAGTAAATTGCCAGCTCAGACTCTTCAAGATCTTGTAGTTAAGCTCATAAAGATATAGCCTCACTGTGAACATAATTTCCTACTTCTCTTTAAAGAAGTATAAGTAATCAATATATTTATTATTAAATAATGTTATTATTATATATAAATAAATATCAGCGGGAAACACCTAACATAAATAGACTAATATAAGAAATGAAAAAAAAAAACTGGAGAAAACAAATTATCCATAAAGCAGAAGTCAGGCAAAACTTTTAAGATAAAGTTTGTTATTGAAGAAAGGTGAGGGATGACACTGTGTGCATAACACAGAAATAGGGTGGTATAAAACAAGAGCCATATTTAATTAAGGATACCTACTAGAAATTAAGTCAATATTATAAACAAGATAAAAAGAGCTAGGGGGATGGTTCAGGAGGCTGAGACAGGAGGATCATGATTTCAGAGCCAGTCTCAGCAAAAGTGAGGGGCTAAGCAACTCAGTGAGATCCTGTCTCTAAATAAAATACAAAAAAGGGCTGGGGATGTGGCTCAGTGGTCGAATGCCCCTGAGTTCAATCCCTGATACCAAAGAAGAAGGAGGAGGAGGAGGAGGAGAATAGTAGTAGTAGTAGTAGTAGTAGTAGTAGTAGTAGTAGTAGTAGTTAGGGGGGGAAAGGGTGTTTGAGACTAAATAAAAGAAAATTCCTCAGAAAACAGAAGAAAAAGAAGAGAAAAACAGATTGGCAAATGTGGGAAATTGGATGGTATTTTCTGCAGGTCTGACGTCTCGTAGGAAAATAAACTGGAGAAAATCATCAAAGAAATAATACATAAGATTTCCCCAACTTTAAAAGCATTCTGAAGAACCCAGTAAAATTACTGAAAAATGCTCACATCAATTAATTTTATCATGAAATTAGAAATACGTATAAAAGATTTTCAAAGCTTGAGGAAAAGCAACATAGGGAGATCCATGGGGAGAACTGGTATGTATCAAATTTCTCAAAAGTAATCTTGAAGCCAAAAGATAATAAACCTGAAGGAAAATATTTTTTTAATCTGAAAATCTGCACACCCAAACTAATAAGTCTGACAGTAAAATATTTTTTAGTATACAGGAATTCAAATAATTTATCTGTCATTCATCCTTTTTTGGAAAGTTACTACAGTATGCTCTTCATCATTACAAGAGAGTTAGCCAATGAAGAAGATAATGGAATCAAGAAAACCTACAAGAGATAAGGAGCAAAGGGGAGGATAGATAAACACCATATAGAAGGCTTAGAGAATACCCATTCGGGTGGGAGGACAGGAAAAAAATGGAAGGGATGTGCTATGGTTTGGATATGAAGTTTCTCCAACCCTTCTCCCAGCCAAGTCTCCTACATCAGTGCAGGAATGTTTGGAAGTGAAATGATCCTATTGTAAGAGCTGTAACCTAATCAGTCTGTCCTAGTTTGAATGGACTGACTGGGTGGTAATTGTGGGCAGGTGGGTGTGGCTGGAGGAAGTGGGTCACTGAGGGCATGCCCTGAAAGGGTATATTTTCCCTGTGGCCCTTGCTTCTTCTCCCTCTCTGCTTCCTAAATACAATGGCAGTAAGAGCTTTCCTTCTCCATGCACTTTAACCAAGATGTGCTGCCTCACCTTGGGCTCAGAGCAATAGAGTCAGAGGTCTATAGTTTGAGACCTCTGAAACAATGAGCCCCAAATAAATCTTCCCTCTTCTAAGTTGTTCCAATCAGGTATTTTGGTCACAGCAACAAAAAGTTCACTAAAGTGGGGTGTCTGATATCTTCAAACATTTTAAAAGTGTCATTGTTTCTCATTTCACATCTCATGAAACATTTGAATAAAATAGCAATAATTAAATAGAAACCTGATTAATTAGGAAGAATGAGGGTATTATTATTTCTGGGTTAAACAAAAAGTTATACATAAAAGAAGGCATAAGCATTGTATACTCCCTGGATTGATGGGGGACATATCTATTATAATTATGATATTATAAATGCTAAGATTGTTTTAACCAAATATTTTGCCACATCCATTTTGGGAAGAAAGAAGGAAGATTAAAAGTAAGAGAAGATACAAGAAAGCTAAACCCTCTACTACCTTAACACCTGAGGCAAACAACTTATGAGGAGGAATGATTTATGTTGGCTTAGACTCAGGGGCACATGATAAAGCAAAGCTGCTTGCCTCGTGGGAGCTGGTAAGCAAAAAGAGAGAGAAATGGGTCAGGGTTCCAACACCCTGCTCAAGTGATACACCTTCCTTCTGCTAGGCCCCATAGCCGAAAGTTTCCCCCATCTCCAGCCAGAACTGTTAGGTAATAGTTGGCAATGAGCAGAGAAATGCAAGGCAAGGTCACAAGTGTTCTTTAATTACTTCAGATTCTCTTAAAAACTAATTTCAAAGTGCCTGAGAAAGCAAAGAGTGGTAGTTAATTTGTAGAAAATAAACAGAAGCAAAGAAGATAATGGGAAAATATGTCAAAAGAAAAGGATTCATGGGATTGACTCTTGGCAGTGTCCACCGAGGTTGTTGTGAAGTTAGGAATCATGGCTATAGGTGCCTCCATTTGTCTGGAAAGGAAGACTGCCTTAGCAGCACAGGTGCACGAAGATAACTTCTGACTGGCCACTAACTCCAATGACCACATTAACATGGGATTGACTTGTAGATGAAGCCCCCCTAAATATGATGGCCACCAAGACTGTTCCAGAGAAAGCCAATTAAGGTCAAAAACTCCACTGCCCCACGTGAAGGAGGAGTTCAACAGCTGGTTGGTGAAGGTTGCTGAAGGGGGACCTCAGTTCTCCAGGTAAACATCAAACAGTAATAAATTTGGAGACAGAATTGTCTCCTTTGTCACTCTCTTCCTGGAGATGGCCCACTCTCTCTCTCAAGTGCTCTCTGCTTCAGCCTTCCTTTGCTTTTATTTTAATTTTACCTCACTTTCACTTGTTATAAAGTTCTCTTGCATGGTTTTTGATGTCTGATTTTTAATTTTTTTTTTTTCCACTGGAATACAAGAACGAAGGTTTGGAGTTTCAGCTCCCTGCTTTTCTGTGACAGCACCACAAGCTGGTGATTAAGCCTTCAACACATGGTCTTTGGGGGACCTTTAAGTTCAAACCATAACACTGAAGTGGCACCCCCTTTCTCCACAGAAAAGCCCTCTTCACCATGGCTGATTTTAGGACTGTCAGCAAAAGAGTCCATTGTAGATAAACTTCCTATTTTCATGTCACCCTGTTTACTTGGCCACTGGCCAAGAAGATACCAGGATTCCAGGTGCTGGACACCCCCTTACTAGTTTTTCACAAACGTATCCAGTATAGTACTTTGAAGAAAAGTGCAAACAAGGCCTCTGGCCTTGAGCTGGGCTTCACAGAGATGTCTACATTTTTAAGATAAGTTACAATTGGGCTCCATGGTAACAGCTGGCAGGGGAGGAAAGAAAGGGGAGAAGAAGCTCCCCCATCTCAGGTGTTGTCCTTGAAGAGTTAACTTGCTCAGAACAGTGAAAGAAAAGCTGCTTTTATGTGAATTTCTGCAGACTGTGAACTTCTGAGCCCCTCCCCTTACATGCTGGGTATAAAATTCTGAAACTCCCTGAACTCAGGGTTCAGGGAACTGATTGATTACAGCAAAGGCTGTGCCCTCTGAACCTGGCTGCAGCCAAATAAAACTGTTTCCTGCTATCTTCAGTGCCTTGCCTCATTTGTCCCTACAACAACAACACCAAAAGAAAAAGGGTTTACTTCTGAGGAACAGGACTTGAAGAAGTTTGAACTAGGATGGGACAGGAGAGTAGTATTTTTTTTTTTTATTATAAGCCTTTTATTATCCATTAAGTTTTAAACAAGAGAGTTAACATGTTAAAGTAAATGTTTAGTAGCATTTCAGTATTAATGAATGAATCACACCCTTTCTTCTTGTGATGCTAGGGATTAAACCCAGGGCCTTGTGCATCTGTTAAACAAATGTTCTACTACTGAGTTATACCCCCTGCCCATAACCTTTTTAGGAAAGGTTTTTTTGGGTTTGTTGTTTTTTTTTTAAATAGAGTCAAATCTTGAAAGGATATATTTTAAAAAGTAATTTATCCAATTTCCATAATTCATGCTATTGGTGCTATTTCTCCCAGTCCTGAGCTCTACCCATTCTCATCTTTCTCCATATTCTCTACCATTTTATCCACACTTAGAGTTTTAATTACTCCCAGTGAACTGATGACTCAAAAATTCTTAACTCCGGCTCAGGCCTAGAACCGAGTCTGAACTTTGTCATTAACTAGAGCATAACCTTGAGGGAATCACTGCATTTTGGCCCAGAGTTGTCTGTCAGTAAAAGAAAGTCCTCAGACTAGGCACTCAGATTTCTTGCATAAGGGAGCAATGACAACAGAGACACATTTGTGTGGGTGAAGCTGAAAAACCAGCCTCTACCTCAGAGCAAAGCCTGTCCAAGGAAGGAGCATGACCTTTGTCCTTAAAAGACCCACAGAGCACTCCTAGGTTCATACCCACCCTGCTGAGTTGTTTATCTACAAACAACAGGAGAGATCTGCTGCGCCAGATGTCCCTGACTCAGTCAGGCTAGGTGGAGACCCATAGCAACCATAGCAACCCCCTAGCAGCCACCAATCAGCATGAGACAGAGAAATACCTGGGATGCCAGATGACCCTCCCAGTAGTTTATGGTGGTTGATAACATATTGGGAAATGATGTAGTTCAGCACCAACACCCCTCTTGGCTTAAACCAATCAGTTCAAATCAATCCCCCTCTTGTACTAACCAATCACCCCTACCCAACTTGTTCCCGCCAGTGAATGTGCTAATCATGTTTTAGAGTTGTTTTATGATTTTCCCACGCTGTGTGATGATTTGCTAAGAGATGCTATTGAAGCCAGATTTAAAGATAGGTAGTCAGTGTAGTTAGGAAAATCGGGTCTAATATCGAGTAAGATCCAAAAATGGAGGCCATGTTGAGAATGAATTCCAGGAAAAGCAGGACAACTCATGGAATGTTAATGTCCCCAAGGCCCAGAGCCCATCCCAAAGAAGTGTTAATGAAACAGCTCCCAACAAACTTGAAGATGCTGACCCAAAAGTCCTTCCTGCCCAGATTACTCCTTTGGCCCACCTGTGCCCCACCCTTGACAGAACAAAGGACAGGAATGTGACAGGAATGCGGGGAAACCAGATGAAGGCCTTAACTATAAAATGGGGAGACAACCGCACTTCCTTTTTTTTTTTAAATTTTTTAATACTTATTTATTAGTTTTCGGCGGACACAACATCTTTGTTTGTATGTGGTGCTGAGGATCGAATCCGGGCCGAACACACGCCAGGCGAGCGCAATATGGCTTGAGCCACATCCCAGCCCCGACAACCACACTTCCATGGATTCCACCTCTTGGGTCCCCTTCTTCCTCCGGGAGAAGTCTTTTCTGCTGTCCTTTAATAAACTTCTACTTTCCACTCTGGCCTTGCCTCAGCGTGCTTCTCTGGTGTTATACTTCAACATTGGGGAAGCACCGGTCAACAGCGGTAACACTATGATGTATGTGAAGTTCCCTGCCTTCCACAAAGAGTGTATAAAACTGCTGCAAACCCTGGGATTGGGGCCTCTCAGCGTCACCAGTTGCTGTGTGTGCAGAGGACCGAGCTAGCTCGCAATAAACACCTCTTTGCTGTTTACATCAATCTTGGTCTCTGGTGGTCTTTTGGGGGTCCCGAATTCGAGCATAACAAAGCTATGGTAGCACCCCCCAACACACCCCTGCTAAAATTTTGATTAGAGGTGAGCAATCAGGGGCTGGGGATGTGGCTCAAGCGGTAGCACACTTGCCTGGCATGCGTGCGGCCCGGGTTCGATCCTCAACACCACATAAAAACAAAGATGTTGTGTCCATCGAAAACTAAAAAATAAATATTAAAAAATTTCTAAAAAAAAAAAAGAGGTGAGCAATGGACTTCTAGAACACTCATGATGACATTCATATCTACACATTCTAGAGTCTCTGGGTTCCCAGGTTCTCCTAAGGCTAAGAAGTAATTCCTGAGTATTTGAATATATTGCCCTCTACTGCTCAGAAATAACCCTACTGGGAAGGACACAAAGAACTCCAATAATCATGGCCAGCCAGGACAAAGTCGGGGGATGGGGGGGGCGGGTGCGGAGCGGGAGCTGATTCACAGGAAATAGTGAAAATCAAGTCATAAAACACTCAGAAAATAAGTGAAAAATCAAGCCATGAAAACCTGCTTAACCAAGTACATTCTGCTCCATCACTTAAGATCTTACTAACATAAAGTTTTGCTTACATTAGTCCCCATGACAGCATGGCAGATAAGGTAGGACAAGCAACAGAGCCAAGAGACACTGCTACCTTCTAGAGGATTCCAGACAGTTCCAGAAAAAAAGTCCTTTGAAGCATCATTGTTGAAAGACCAAAAGAATTTGGAATGTGTTTAGAAGGATGAAGCAAAATATGACTAATAACTAATAAATTTTAATCAAAAGATGTACTATGGGCATTTAATTGGTTCCATTTGAACATTCTTGTCTCTGATTGCGAATAGGCCAATAAGCAAAGAAGATAGTATTTCAAGTTTTTTTTTCTGCAGGGCTAGTTCTCAACTTCCACCTGCACCCCAAGGCAAACTGTAGGTTGCAATTGCTTTCTTCTTATCAAACAGAAGCAAGTTATCAAGATTTGTATTCCATTTCCCAATAGCTCAATAAATGAGATTGAATAGAATTTAGCATTTTCAGGCCTTTTCCTGACCTTGACTGGTACTAGAGATACTACCGGTTATCAGTCCTGCTTGCTCACATGTTGAAGTTTAAACATTAGAGAAGCACGACGAGGCAAGGAGGGTTTATTTTTAAAGGGGGTAACATAGGCTTCTTCCGGGAGGAGAAGGGGGCCATAGCTGGTATCCTGGTATCCCAAGAAGCGAGGTGTTCTGCCCTTTTTACTTGTCCTAGGCTTCCTTTGTTCTCCTGCACTCTTCCCCTTATCTTTCTCCTCCCTGCATTTGATTAGGCCTAGGAAATGCTTGGTGGGGGGCCAAAAGGTGGGAAACAGGTGGGCTAAAGAGGGAAGGGCAGGATAGTGTAGCCCAGGACACATTAATTAACAACTTTATAGCTCCAGGTTGGAGCAGGGGGAGGTTCTTGATAAGGGTGGAGGAAGGGCTCTGAAGGAATTAACATTGCAGTCCCTCAGGGGACAGTCTCTGACTTGCCAGACTCACCCAAAATTGGCCTCCTTGATCCAACCCGACTTGACTTACCTATCTATAATGACTGCCCTTCTAATTCTGGCTTCGCTAGGCTTACTGGTACTGAATACATTCCACAAAAACACTGCCTTTCAGTATGTCTTCTATGAGCATAGATGGACATGTGCTGAGAACATAATAAAGGGAAGGGAAAGAGTATGAGAAAAAATTTTCCACTGAAATAATTAAACTTGCCTAAATATAGCACAGTTCTACTCTCAAATGTTGATTAGTTAGTCCCAGAGCGACTCTTCGCTGTTCCCTGCAAACAGACACGCACACACTTTCCTACAAATAATGAAGAAATGTAGCCTAAACTCAGTGTGAGAAATAAGAAGTTCAGTGGTCCATTTTCAGAATACAGTATTTAGCCTTAAATGTAAAATCACTGGGGATATAAGATAAACAGTGAGAGGGGAAATAGAGCAGAGTGGTTACCAGCAGTTAACCCTTACATAGCACAATAGCCTACAGAGGTGACAGATTCGAAGTCCTTGCACCTGAATAGCCAGCTCCTTGACAAACAGAAGGTGAGGGAAGGGGTTGCCTTGACTGACAGAGAAAGAAATCTCTCTGTTCAGAAATCGTAACTTAGGTAAACAAGTAATAACTGTACACGTACCAAAATGCACTCACCCAAGGAAGACTTTCCCATCACATGAGAACAAAGGGAGGTAGAAACAACTAAAGGTAGGTTGTCTTTAAACAACCCAATAGAAGACAGTAAAACCTACACCACGTCCAGAAAGATTATGCACCCCATAGTATTCAGCCAATAAGAAACCAGGGGGAGGATCTTGTACACTAAGGGATAAAATTCTGATTGTCACTGCTCTGGGTGTGCCTGACCACCAGACACTCCATCTTGCGAGACCGTCGTTAAAGTCTCACTTCGTCAGTGTCTTCCCAGGCCATTCTTTGGGTTTAGGCAGGTGAGAGTGTTTCTCACATCCGGGAAAACTGAAATTGGCTTTGGGCTGGCATGGCATAACCTTGTCATATGATTTCCCTTATTTCACACTGACTTGAGTGCGGCCCTGGCTGCAGCCATCTGGCCCTGACCATCATCTCTGTTCTTGTGCCCTTTCTCCATAAAGACTTCAGGCTGAAAGTGTCCCTTACAAACCTGAATTTCCCTGGAACTTCTGATTATGAAGTTCACCTAAAACAATTGCTCTCTCTTTCTTATTAAATGTTTTTACCATTTCTCCTCAACTCTGAAATAGATTGAATTTGCTTCCCCCTCCCATCTGAAATTGAGAATGATTTCCTCCTGCTGAGAAATGAAGCTGAAAGACTGCATACCCCTACCCTGACAGGCACCAGAGAAGCCAGAAAGCAGAGAATGGAGACTGGAAATCAACCCCAGAAGCAGTCCTGTTTAATAAAGGCTAACTAAATCTACATATGTATATCTTCTGGCTTTTGTTTCTATAAATTGTTTCTGTGGAGCTGGTGAGAAGAAGCCTTTCCCCAGCTTGACCAAACCGCATGAAATTCTTTTTTTCCTTTTTTTAAAAAAGTGTAACAACCACTTTTGTATAACTCAACGCAGCCAGGCAGTTGAATCCAGCTAGCTGGGATCCAAGCAAGGTTAACAACTCTAATAGCTTAAAATTTGTAAAGCACAACTATTCTATTCCTTTACTTTTTCAAAAGCTCTAGTTGAGCTTTTAGGCAAAGGTGTGGCAGGAAGTAGGGATTTCAGAGCCAAATAGACTTGGACTTTAATCCCCAATCTGCCATTTACTAGTTATGAAATCTCAGATTAGTTATTTTGTAAGGGCCCAGCTAACACCGGAGGAAGAGACCACCAAGAGACTGACTTTATGCAATAAGCAGGGGGGGTTTATTGAGATTCCAGCATGCTGGGGCTCCGTGCCCACTCGAGAAGGGAAAGCAGCCCAGAGCCCAGAGCAGGGGTTGAACAATGCTTAAGCACACTTTTTGGGGAGGGCGGGGGCTTTGCATACATCACAGTCTCCTTTAACAAATCACCTTACACCGCGGGAAAATCGAACAACAACTCCTAGACTTGATTAGTACATTCATTGGCGGGAACAGGTCAGGCTGGAGTGATAGGTCATTCCTAAGGAGGGGGTTACATTCAAACTGATTGGTTTGGGCCTTGAATGCCTATGTGACAAGCTGCACTGAGTCCTAGGCTATAAATCAACTATATGGCCAATAGGGCATTGTCTTAACTGCCTCAGGAATTTAACCCATGCTTTGCAGTTTAGAAGCAGGTTTACAATGCCTGGTCCTTTACATTTTAACTCAGGCTTTGCAGCTTAGAAACTTTACCCTTTCAATTTAAATTCCCTCATGTCTGATGAATTATTTTATAATGCATTTTAAAACTTAAAAATGCATGGGGAGTAAGATTTTTTTTTCCTTCTCCATTGAAGTATAACTTCAAAGAGTAAAATAAACAAATCTCAAGTGTTCAGTTTGATGAGTTTTTGCAAATATCTCTAGCCACTCTTGTTAAAAAATTGGTATATTTACAGTATTCCGGAGGCTCCTTTGTGTTCCTCAACTAGTTGCTATTTCTTTCACAGGACTTTACTGTTTTGACTTCCTCCTCTATGGATTTGTTTTGCCAGTTCTTGATCATTATATATTTGGAATAATATAATGTGTACTCTTTGGGGTCTGGCTCCTTTCTCCCAATATTACTGCTAGGTGATATGACAAATTTATGCTTAACTTTTTAATAAACTGCCAAACTGCCTTCCAAAGTAGCTGTATTGTTTTTGTATTGGCATCAGCAAACTTTGAGAGTTCCATAACCTTGCCAACGGTATGGTCAATCTTTTAAATTCTACACATTCTAATAGATATGTCATGTCATCTCAACATCATGGTTTTGTTTCCCTAAAGATGTTTGGTATCTTTGTGTGTGCTCATTTGTTATCAGTTTATTTTTTTTGTTGTTGTTGAAGTCCCTGTTTAAATCATTTGTTCGTGTTTAAAATTGTTTTTCTTATTATTGGGTTTCAAGGGTTATTTATGTATTGTGGATACAAGTCCTTTATCAGATATGTGGTTAGTAAATAATTTCTAACTGTCTATGACTTGTTTTTCCATTAAGTGTCTGGCAAGCCACAGTGTCTAAATTTGGATAAAGTTCTATTTGTTTTTTTTTTATTTTATGAATAGTGCTTTGGGTGGTATAGCTAAAAAAGCTTAGTTTAATCACAGATCACTGAGACTTTCTTTTACTTCTAGAAGTTTTATAGTTTTTTTTTAATGACAATAATAAAAACTTTAATATCTAGTTTAACACATAATCACAATATTCAAAAGCTAATATTAAGAATAAATGTATTCTGAACATAATTATCCCCTCCATTTTAGCTTTTACATTTTGGTCTATGATACAATTCAAATTAATTTTTATATATGGTGCAAGGTATGTAAAAAAAAGTTTTCTTTCTTTGTTTTAATGGATATCTAATTTTTGCACCATGATTTGTTGAAAAGAATGTTTTCCTTCCACTGAAATGCCTCCATTCCATGTTTTCTGATAATCAATTGATAATGTATGTGTGGGTCTGTTTCTGGACTCTCTTCTGTCCTGATTATATATTTGGTTACCTTGTCATCATTATCACCCTGTCTGAATTACTGTAATTTTAAAAGTCTCAAAGTCAGATATTATAAGTCCATCAGCTTCTTTTTCAAATGTTCTTTATATTTCTATATGCAGTTTAGAATCTTCTTATTAATGTCTGTGATAAAATCTGCTGGTATATTGATTGAAATTAAGTAGAATATATAGACCAATTTGGGAAAAACTGACATCTTAACAGTGAATTTGCTTCTTTAATTTCACTCAGCAATATTTTGTAGTTTTCAGGAAATAGGTTTATCACTCATTGGTCAGATTTATCCGTTAAGTACTTCATGTTTTAACACTATAAAAATTCTAATGCCTTGTTCTTTGTTGGTAAGATAGAGAAATACAGTTGATTTTATTATTTTGATCTTGTAACCTACAACTTTCCTAAAATTATTAGTTCTAATAATATTAAATGTAGGTTTTGTATCAGGTGCAATGGTACATGCCTGTAATCTCAGCAACTAGGAGGCTTAGGCAGGAGGATCACAAGTTTAAGATCAGCCTGGAAAACTTAGCAAGGTCCTGTCTTAAAAAAAAAAAAGAAAAAGAAAAAGAAAGTAGGTTCTGAATACATGACCTTTATCACATTTATCTCTTTTATCCCTAGTGAGGATTTTTCTTAGAAAGGGATGTTGATTTTGTAAAGTGCATTTTTTTGCAACCATAATTTACCTTTTTTAGTTTGTCATTATGTTGTTTTAAAATGGAAAACAGCATAATGAAGCCCATGTTTCTCTTTTCAAGAGAAGTCAACTTATCCTGCCTTGGAACATAGATATTCCTGGTTCACACTTAGACTGGGACTTAATACCACTTTTCCCCTGGCTCTCCTGGCTTTGGTTTTGGATTAGAACTACACCACTGAGTCCTGGGTCTTCAACTTGCAGAAAGAAAATCATGGTAGCCTCCCTAACCACACGAAACAATTCCTCATAATAAATCCACCTATGAATCTATTTCCTATTGCTTTTTTTTTTTTTTTTTTTTTTGCTTCTTGC
>NW_026000019.1:26096218-26134008 GCF_001458135.2 Marmota marmota marmota
ATTCTGTTGGCTTAGAAATCATTTTTTTGGCAGTACTGAGGATTAAACCCAGAGGTGCTCTACCACTGAGCTACATCCCCAGCACTTTCAACTTTTTGAGAAAGGGTTGAATTTTCAATCTTTCTACCTCAGCCTCCCAAGTCATTACAGGGATGTGCCACCATTGCCTGTCTCTACAGTAGAGTTCTTAAGGGAGTTCTGCTACAAACTCCAGTTTGTAACATCCACTTTTGTATAAGTCATTGATTTTAAGTCCTTACATCTTAGTACTAAATTTTCTTTCCCATTGTGTTAATTTTCTCTTTAGCTAGAATGCACATTTAGTAAGGAGTTGACTATGAAGTTTACTTTTTTATTCCCTGATGGTGCTGGACACATGGGAGGTACTTAGACCTTACTGGCTGCCTCATTTATTCATCACTTTTCATTATATTCTTTCTAAACCGGGCAAAAGAGAGGCACAGATTGTAAAACATCAGTCTCAGACAGTAGAAAAAAAATGATTTCTAAGCCAACAGAATGATTCGTATTTTAGACACTTAGATCATGCATAATTTTTCCTTGCCTCTTTTTGCCTAGATGACTGAGATCTGATGCCTAGATGACTGTATACTGATGAATCCTCAAAAGCAAATGTTAAAATAGTACACTAGGGCTAGACATAAAATCACATACATTAACCCCTCCAAAACTTCTGGAACAAAGAGTAGGGATTGAAAAATAAGTGTATTTTTTTCATACATGTGACTGAATACACTATTGGTTTAGATATTCATTTGTACTATCAGTAAAATTAACATCGTAGGTATGATCTGACCAGCCTCAAAATAACTATTACTTCTCACATAAATTCTACATTATTGCCAAATGATTCTAATTCATATTTTATAAACATGTTAACCAATTCTGCATTTCCTGAATTAGAAAAATTATTTAATAAATACTCTTAGAGAGATATATAATGTTACTACCTTACAATTTCATGGCTTGGAAGCTCTTAGACTCTGCCGTTAACTTATTCAATGTTCTCCAGTCATTGCTCCTTTCCAATAAAACTACTAGCATAATACCATGCTTTCATTTTCCCCTTTTCCTAGCATTATTAGAGAGAGAGAGAGAGAGAGAGAGAGAGAGAGAGAGGAAACAGCAGGTAAATGTTCAGAAAAAGAGATGAATCATATTCAGGTGCTACAAATTCTGAAGTTCTGTATTCACAAATCCATTTGGAGCTCATTCTAATGAGAATTCAAATTCCACAAAACCTTTTGAAAAATAGAATAGATAACAATTGCAAATTGGGCTATTATTAAAATAAAACAGCAAATATGCAAAATGTACTCTTCAGGCCTTAGTACAAGAACAATTAAAAAAAGATTTCAATATCATGCTGCTGCTTCTTTTTTTTTTGGCAGTACGGGGGAAACCAGAGGTGCTTTATTACTGAGCAATGTCCTCAGTCCCCCACCATTTTAAATCTTATTTGGAGACAGAATCTGGCTTAGTTGCCCAGGCTGGCCTTGAACTTGCAATCTTTCTGCCTCAGCCTCTGAAGCTGCTACAATTACAGTCATGCACCACCACACCCAGCTAATATCACATGCTCTTTAAAAAAAAAAAAAAAGATCCTTAAGGACCACACATGCTATCCCATTTGGCAAAAACTTAGTAGAAAATAAAATTTATTAATCTTGATAGAATTTTTAGAATCTCTCCAGATGTTAATTTTTATGCTTTTGGTCAATGCACAAATGTTATATAAAATACATGTATAAAATTCAATAATTTTATGCAAACTGCATTTTAGACACACAGAACCCTCAATAATGACCAGTGATCTCTGGCGTATATTTAAAAAATCACCTTTCTCTCTCTCTCTCTCTCTCTTTTTTTTTTCCAAATTCTCTAGCTGGAGAAAAACAAGTACAGTAGTTATTAATTTGCCTGAGGAAATCCAGAAACTATCTTTTGAATTCTTAAGTGCCACAAAATATTTTGGCAAAATAAGAGTAAACAAATTACTTAGAACAGGGTCTCCCAAACTTGACACTTGACATTGACCCAGATAACTTTATATTGTTGGAAGTTATCCTGTCCATTATGTGATGTTCAGCAACATTCCTGGTCTCTACTCATTAGATGCTAGTAGTATCATCCCATCCTCCCAGCTGTGACACCCATAAATGTCCCTAGACATTGCTAAGTGCCCCCTTGGGATGGAGGGGATTCCCTCTGGTTGAGAGTTATTATGAAGTGATAGAAGACAAAAAATCCAAAGTTAGATGTTCACTGAAAAAAGCTCTATGACCCCACAATATCAGAGAAGTATCAATTTGCTTTAATGCATTATCTCAAAGTTTCTCCCCAGTTTCATGTTTTCCTGAAAAAATAATTTCCTCAAGGTACAAATAATGATAACACTCCAGAAACAAGAAGATAAGTTTATTTTGCTGTCCAATTATTTCCTTTAAAAAGTTTAATGCTTGATAAAATAAAACAAACTTTTAGTATCATAAAAACCTTCTGACATGTACATGACATATTATTACTATGTACAACTTCGAAAACAAAGTAATGTTGAACATCCTGATTATAGTTAAGCTATAGGAAACTTTCTGGATGGTCAATATTTTCCTTGGCTGGAAGAAAAATCATACAATCGAAAAATATAAATAAGACCTTCAGTGAGTTGAGGATAATAAAAACACTATCTGAAATTCAGTCATCTGGATCTTGAAAAGTTTGTAGTAGTTTCAACAGTTCAGCAAGCAAAATGAAATCCTGTGAAAGTTCAAACTTCAGTCTTCCAGGAGAGGTCCAGCAGTTTCACAGTTGATCTATCAAAAATAAAAGCTATTTCCTATTATAGTAGAACTTGGTAGATGGTTCATATACCATTTTTCACCAGCTCATGGACTCCGTTCTCATCAATGATTAAAGGTGCATGGAACTCTTTATCTGCTACATAACTTTCTATTCCCTAAAAGGATTGAAATTAAACACAGTTAGAAAATTGGTGGATGCCTGTCAAGCACTGCTGGACTTAGTGGTTGTGATGCCAAAAGCCAGGCTGAGATAAAAGAATTTTAAAGTTAAAAAAAAAAAATCTATTTCATGTACTTTAAAACTAGACTTAATAATTATTTATAGAAGCATAAAACAAACAACAAACAAAAGAAAGTAAGTTACTCTGATTATAATAATTTCTTTTCTTGCAGTTCTAAAACTGAACCCAGGACCTTGAATATGCTACACAAACGATTATCATATAATTTCTAAAGTTAATGATTTTCATCATCACTCAGTAAAGTTAACTTTCTCCTGATGCTACAACTAAGCAATACTAATAAGAATCTCCAGAAAAAAATATTAATAATTTGAACAGCAGGGACCTTCAACTCCTCAGATGTTAAAAGTTACAGTAGAAAATGTACATTGCATTAAAAAGAGCTAAATGATTTATCAAAAAAGGTCAATAATGTATTTTAAAGCCTAATGAATTTTAATGGATAGGTGAAACAAATTAACATTATAGACTTCTGTTACTGACAAGTCACTCAATTATGGGATAGATGCAAAGACATAACAGAAAATTCTCTAAGAATTAAGAATCAAAGCAGCTTTACAACTCACTCCTAGGAAGAGGTCTTCAGGATAGGATGACAAGAAAATGCTCCATTTTCTCAAAGGGTAACTCTACTTAAACATAATACAAGAATCCTGTTTTTTGTTTGTTTTTAAGTTTTATTCTTAACTGACAAATAATTATATGTATTTATGGGGTACAACATGCTGTTTCAATGTACATATACATTGCAGAATGATCAAATCAGGCTAATTAACAGAATTCTCTCCTCAAATACTTACTGCTTTTTGTGGTGAGAACATTTAAAGTTCACTCTTAAAGCTGTTTGGAAATATACAATACTCTTAAAAGAACAAGAGGGGAAAAAAAGGAAAGTAAACTTACTTCTCCAGCATAGGAGATAAGAGGAGAGATTTCACACTGGATTGGTACATCATTGGCATCCTTCAAGCTAAGGGAAAAAAAAAATCCCAAATATGTGTTAAAGATTTTACTTCCCATATTACTTGCCAGAGTTAAAATGAAGACCATAACTTCCCTCTGAGAAGCTTGCAGATAACAAAATTCTTGTAGTTGAACAAATGAAATATATCCTACCCTGATGATCATTAAATTTTAAATTTTCATGGTCAGAAAGACACTATTTAGGGAAAAAGCCAATAATTACTGCTAACTCTTTAAAGCATTTCATCACTGTTTATATACTATTCCTTTCTACACATCTCATTTTTTACTAATCCCAAGTTTCATAAAGTTGATAAAGAAGAGCCTATTAATTGAGTATATACTATGTGCCAGGCCCCCATTGCTAGGTGCCTTCAAACCTTTGCATTGCCTTTTAATCTTCATCATAATCTTCCAGGTCAGGTACTAATATTGACTAATATTCTAGAGTCAGACTGTCCAATTCAGTACCCAATGGCCATATGTGGCTACTTAAGTTTAAAATAATTAAAATTTTAAAAAATTGAAAATTTTAAATTCACTTTCTCAGTCATAATAATCATATTTTAAGTGTTCAGCAGCCATGAGTGACTAATGACAAACAAACTGGAGAGCAGAGATGTAGAAAACTTCCCTCACTGCACAACATTCCATTTAGACAGTACAATTCTAAAGATCATTTAAATTATTTCCTAATACAATCCAAATATCCTAGATTAGCTGAGTTAATTTATTAATTACATTTTATTTTTAAGGCATAGACAGAGTTTATTTAGGAAGGTAGACATGCATTCAAGGGAGAATGTAGGCTACCTCAAGAGTGAGAAGCCTATCCATTACACTTTAAAATACTTCTGTTATCAAAAGTCCTTTTTAAAGTGCTAAGGCAGAACACACTCAAGCAAAATCAAGGCCAAAGTCACCATCTGTATAATTTTCAGTCACAATGTAATATTTATAGTTATTTGCAATTCTGAACTTCCAAATCATCTAACATAAAAATCAATAAACAGTACTTTCAATACATTTACAGTCACTAGACTGTGGCATTATTTGTCATTTCAAGAATCTTAGAAATAGGACAGGACACACAAAAAAATCCAGTCCTGTGTAGCCTCAAACCATGTTCTCTTTCTAGTAAGAAGTCTTCAACTTTGGTGGAGTCAATAAAATCAGAGGTTTTCTGAGGTCAGCCACAGGCCAATTTTTCTCCAAACAGAACTCTATATCTTACTCCAATTTACTTAATCTGACTACTTTCTACTTGAACCAGGACAGTCATATTCTCTTTGGATCCTTCCAAGTCATTTTCAGCTATGATCCATTTGACTATAAAAATTATAATGTTCCTCCAAGATTTAGCTCTTGTCCCCACCTCTCCTAGACCACTGCATTTCATAGTGATTGCTTCCATTCATTTATTTAAAAAAAATAAATTTATTAAGCACCTGTTAAGTCTCCCTGCCTCCTGGAGTAAGTACTGTTTATACCATTGTTAGCACATAATCACATAATAATGCCCCTTAGTTTTTATGAATGGGCATCTTAATTTTTATGAATATGCATCTTGAACTCCCAGTAGGCTCCCTTTTGTGTAGACACTTCAGCACTGAAGATACTAAGAGCATCTGTAAGTAGGTCTGTCAATGCTTGCTGATTGAATGAATAAATGAACCATGAAAGTAGATGGACAACAGCCTAATGCAGAGAAAAGAGGAAGCACACACTTTACACATCTCTCCAGATATGTGCCAGATTCTATCACAAGAGTTATACACCAGACTCTCCTCTCTGGATGGCTTGAAGTCACACTAACCAAATGGAAAAAATGAGGGCCCATCCCACTGATGGGCAATTGATATATGTGTCTGTGTGTGTGTGTGTGTGTACACTAAACCTAACAACTTTGAAAGTGTAGCAAGAATATCATGCTGTCTTTTTAATTAAAAAGATAATGGCATTTAAAAACTTTGACAGTACCCAAATAAGAGGACATATGGCACTTCTAGCTAAAAATGACCTGTTAAAGACAAAAAAAGATACTAATTGACCAAAATTACAACACAATTACACAAAAAGAGAGCTGTTTATGTAAGAATAAATCAACAGAACAGCTTTCTCCATATTAAGAGCCATTGAATATATATGAATAATTACAACCTTTATACTGACATCATATTATCCAATTCAGTAAGATACATTTTCAGAATACTTTCTAACTTATGCTTATGCTAAAAGCTGGAATTCAAATTTGTTCTCTCTGACTCTAACCTGCTCTGGGTCTTACCTAACACCTGTAAAACTGTTACTATGGGCTCAAATACTCATGGTCAGATTCTTTAGTAAAGCATGCTCCCCATTTCCAGCATGCACTGAGATTCTGAGTTAGTGTCATCCAGACAGATACCTGCCACCAAGTAAGCACTGCACCCCGACCAAAGCTTCAATCATCCTCCCTCCAGACCCCCAAAAGGCAGAGCACTAAACTACAATGCCAGTTAGTATGGAGGGAAGCACAGCCCCATCACCATGCACTGCAGGCAGGCTGGTATATTTACTTGTAATTGACATCAGCTGTGATGGTCTCTGACTTTCCATTTGTAGCACTGTTATGTAGGAATAAATAAGTATTAATGGGAATGGAAAGAAATCAAACAATAACAATGAAGTGGAGTTGCAAAGTACACTTGACCAAATGGCATATACTTATGGTAAATCGTAAATCTAGCACAAGAGGCCTGAGGGGGTTACAAAAAAAAATTCAATGGTCAAAGATGAAGCATGAGAACAATATGACATGTCACAAAGCAAGCTGATTGACAAGGCAGAGCCTGTAAGTGGCCTTGGACTTGGAGATAGACGCTAACACTGTTCCTTTTTGTAAAAACAGTTATCAAACAGTAAGTTCCAATGCCCAATGTTTTAATACTTATTGAAGTATTCTAGTGCTTTAGTATATGCAGCCTTTTTTCCCTTAAGAACATAAATTAAATGGCAGAATGCTTCTCACCCAAATACAAAAACACCAAAAAGCTTAAAAAGGGAAATCTAGGTGCCAATGAAGGTTTTATCATAAAATAAAAGATTCAGCTTAAAAGTGCTTTATCTCAAATTTGAATAACTACAAGTACCTTCTTTCTTAAGCTTCTGAAAATACAAAATATTTCTAAAGTTTGAGTATCAGAACATAACTGGCACCTTTCTTAGTACCTGGGAGAAGAACCATGAGGCAACATCTCCTGGGTAGCCTGAGGGTGGCAGGGCTTTAGATGGGTCTCACATATAACACTTGCTGTGAGGCCACAGATAAATGAGCAGCAATAACCCATCTTCTGTGGCTGAGAAACTTCCCCTGTGTATAGTATATTGCTAATGGGATTTTAAATTATCTTCTGACCATTATTTAATAGAAGTGATTTCATTGATATGGTGGGGCTATTTGAAAAAACAACAACAACAACTTTCTCTTTAAGAGAAAGTAAAGATGTCCTTCTCTGTAATGGGCAAAACTTGATGTTACTTCTTTTTTTTTTTTTTTTTTGAATTTTAATATTTTAGTTTTCGGTGGACACATCTTTGTACGTGGTGCTGAGGATCGAACCCAGGCCGGACGCATGCGGGGTGAGCGCGCGACCACTTGAGCCACACCCCCAGCCCCTTGATGTTACTTCTTATCACGAACTTCCCACACAGCAATAATTTACTATCTTAAAAGATTTTAAATTTACTTTTTTATAAAAAGATTTCAGGATATAGCAAGAGAGAAGTCAAAAAGAAGTCCAAGAAAACATTCCCACTGAAGAGAAAAGATAGTGACTTACCGGGGAATTGCTGGAAGGCGGGAGCCATTTTCATCTATAAAATGGCCACCTGCATTAAGGACCCAGCAATGGTGAAGGGACATCAAAGCATGCCTTGCAGTAGTAGGGTTGTCCTTCCCATTCTGGCTGTCCGCATTCTTTAGTGGAGAAAACTCATCTTCCCGTAATACCTCATACACCACAAACTTCCTAGAGTGAAATCATACAAAGACTTCTTTCTCGTGAAATAAAATTGCATACAGAGCTTCTCATTCCTCTCTATATAGCTAAGCCTTTAGTATTCAATGACAAGTTTTCTTAACATAATTTTGGTTGTATTACAAAAAAATAATGCTCATCCCTTGACCAAAGAAAATTGTAATTTTCTTCTCCAGTACAAAAATGAAAACTCATTTCTAACCCCAACTATAATAAAACATTTCATCTTAGATCAGAAAGATCAGAAATCCTAATGCACAAAGATCATATTAGCACGGGAGCTAAGAGAAAAAAAAATATAAAAAAGATGCTTTAGAAATGTATATGGAGGGCTGGGGATGTGGCTCAAGTGGTAGCGCGCTCGCCTGGCATGCGTGTGGCCCGGGTTCGATCCTCAGCACCACATACAAACAAAGATGTTGTGTCCCTCGAAAACTAAAAAATAAATATTAAAAAATTCTCTCTCTTAAAAAAAAAAAGAAATGTATATGGAGAGACTGACTGTATACAGCTAATTCACATTCTGCATTTTCACATTTGTCAAATTCTGAAATAAGTATCTCAACATCAGATGTGATCTTTATTATAGAAGGGTATATAATCCAAAAACATGTTCGCTAGAACATTTGCTCACAGGTCAGAAACAGATCCCAAACACAAATGGGTCAATTGTTTATCTTAACCTTTTTAGTCTTTCAGCCAAGCAAGATAAATGACTTTAACAACTTTGCAGGAGAGCCAGATAACAATCCAACTGATAAAAAGAACACTGCACTCTAGGTACTCAAATCACACTCCTTGGAGTGGTGGTTTATTGTAGGGAATGATAATCGATCTAGATGATATACTCATGATCAAAATGCCTGAAATACATGCTATCAAATGTTTCCTGAGAACAGTTTCCTGCCTAAGAGACTAAAAAGCAGCATTTCAAGACAAATTAAATCTTACTGGTGTTATTCAAAGCATACTTTGCAAACTGGAAGATGTCAAAGACAAATTTTTCCATCTTTATTCCATTTGGTTTGTCTGGCTTAATTAATTGCCCCTGGGAATCCACATATGGAATCTTCTTTTGAGCCACATGATGCTGCAACTGGGGTTCGTAAACACTAAGAATTAAGGGGGAAAAACAGACAATCACTTTCCAGATTTAAAATGCCAGAAAATTTGATAATAATCAGGCACAAATGTTAGAACAAAGTACTAAGATTTTCAAAGTGAAGAACATTTGTTAAGCTTTGGTTTATATTAAAATACTGAATGAATAGACTTCTCCCACTCATTTCCTTATATTTAAAAAAAAAACAAATAATGATTTCCACATTAAAAAACATACACACCCAGACACATACAGACAGAAGTTACATCAATGTCTCTCTCATTACTTTTATGACTTTTATAAAATGTTCTCTTGCTCTAGCTTTTTCAGCTGAGATTCCTTCAAGTACAGGATGGAAAGGTAAATATTAAAGTTACTATGGGTGAATACATAACACAGCTACAAAAAACACAGTAAAATGGGAACTATTTTACAACTAGAATTGTCTGAAGTAAAGCTTAACTGACCTGATTTGATCATGTCACAATGTATACCAAGAGGAAAATATCACCTTGTACCCCACAAACACATATGATTATCATTTATCAATTAAAAAATAAAAATAAAGTATTAACTTTTTAAGGAGCAGATGGTCATTTTGAATATATGAATGCTACCAAGTGAATCTAACAGTGAAAACACCCTTCATTTAAATATCTGGTGATATATACTAAGCTCTTATTTAATACCTTATGGCATTGCCAGACTGACATTCAAATCTCAAGTCCTTATACACAAGATTCTAAATGCTAGTCTGGTAATAGCTGAATTAGAATTGTGTGAGCAGCTTTTAAAAAAATATAGATCCTCTGGCTCTGTCTCCAGAAATTCTGATTCAGTTGGTGAAGGGTAGACATCTTTTTTTTTTTTTTTTTTTAATATTTTTAGTTGTAGATGGACACAATACCTTTATTTCATTTATTTATTTTTATGTGGTGCTGAGGATGAAACCCAGTGCCTCACACATGCTAAGCAAGCGCTCTACCGCTGAGCTACAATCTCAGCCAAGACATCTATTTTTAAAAAGCTCCCAGTTGTGGTAAAGAGGAGTTTCATTTCTTAATTCTTTGCTTCAGCAGAATCTAGGACATGGGATTGAGAGGGTGAGAAGAAAATGAAGAAATGCTTTGGACTTCACCTAATGCATTGGAGAAAAGCTCCTATTAATTTCTACCTTATAATAATGTCACTACAAACAATCACAGTTGAGATAAATTTCCATTTGATAAAAGTAATCCTCAGGAAAGATGAATTCTATGGGACATGGGCTTAGGGAACTAAATGAAAATAAAATTTTATATACCATACAATCCTATCCTGGTTAGAGAAGGGCCTATAGCATAGGAGGATCTATCCATTTCCCAGGTGGTTTAGTTTCTAATTAATAACAAAAATAATAAGAGGTCTCCTCTGTATTTCATAACTTTAGGAAAATCGTTTGGTTTGAATAAATAGCAAAAAATGGAAAAAAGAAAAAAAATAATAAGCGGCTCTATCTTAAGGAATATAATAGGAAAGAAAGAAATCAAATTATTACTATTTGCAGATGATATGGTCCTATATTTAGAAGATCCAAAAAACTCTACAAGAGTTCTAGAACTGAAAAACAAATTTAACAAAGTAACATGATATAAAATCAACACACAAAATTCAATAGATTTTCTATACACAAATAATGAACTCACTGAAAAAGAAAGCCAGGGAAATGATCCCATTCATAATAACTGCAAAAATAACAACAACAAGAAAAAAAAAAAAAACCTAGGAATAAATCCAACCAAGGAGAGGAAAGACTTCTATAATAAAAATTATAAAATAGAGGCTGAGGTTGTAGCTCAATGGCAGAGCACTTGCCTAGCATGTGTGAGGCACTGGGTTTGATTCTCAGCACTGTATATAAATAAATAAATAAATAAAATAAAGGTCTATTGATAACAAAAAAAAATTTAAATTATAACATACTGAAAAAACCATTTGAAGAAAACACTAGAAGATGAAAAGAACTTCCATGTTCTTGGGTAGGTAGAATTAATCACTAAACTGTCCATATTACCAAAAGTGATCTATAGATTTAATGCAATCCCCATCAAAATATCAAAGACATCTTTACAGAACTAGAAAAAATTGTCCTAAATTTTACATGGAAGAACAAAAGGCCCAGAGAAGCCAAAACTATAAAGAGCAAAAAGACCAATGCTGGAGACATCACAATACCTGATTTCAAATTATACTATGGAGCTATAATAACAAAAACAACATGATAAAACATAAAAATAGACACATGGAACAATGAAAGAGAGGACAGTGACAAACCCACATAGATACAGTCTCTGTTCCTTAATAAAGGCACCAAAAATGTATAATGGAAAAAAGACAACTTTAAAAAAAAAATAGTGCTGGGAAAACTGTATATCCCATACACAGAAGGAAACTGGATCCTCATTTTTCACCCTGCACAAAAGTCTATGCAAAGTGGATCAGACCTAGAAATTAGACCAGAAACTTTGCAACTGGTAGAAGAAAACATGGGGTCAATACTCCAGCAAACAAGTGCCAATATAGACTTCCTCAGGCATCACTGACTTCTAAAGCTCAGGAAATAATAGCAAGAATTAATAACAAACCAATTAAAATGGGCAAACTAAACAGATATTTCTAAATAGAAGAAATGCAAATGGTCAATGAATACACGAAAAAATGTTTAACATTTTTAGCAATTATGAAAATGGAAATCAAAACTACACTGAGATTTCATCTCACATGAATTGGAACAGCAATCATCAAGAATACAAATAATAATAAATACTGGCAAAGATGTGGGGAAAGGTAACATTTATACATCATTAAGTTATGGAACCAGTCCAAGTACCTTCCATGCATGAATGAAAAAAGAAAATGTGGTATACATAAACATGGAGTTTTACTCACTCATAAAGAAGAATGAAATTATGTCATTTGTAGGAAAATCAATAAACTCGAGAAAAACATGTTAATCGAAAGAAGTCAAAGTCAAGGGTCATATGTTTTCTCTCATATTTGGAAGAAATATTTTTTAAAAAAGGAAGGGATAATAGCATAGAGAGGGAGAGAGAAGGGAAACGGGAGGAAATGAGCAATGAAATTGACCAACTTATGTTCTGTGTATACGCCAATCTATCACAATGAATTCCACTACTTTGTCACAATTATAATGTATCAATTAAAAAAAAAAGACCCTAATTTTGCCCATACTTGACAACATCTCTCAGAAATGGTACAGTGAAGAAATGATTGGCAATGTTCCCCGCATTGAACAGCAGTCGTCCATCTGAACTTCGTTTTTGAGCTGTTGCCAGGGAAATCTCACTATATTCTACCACCTGGTATACTCCATCCACTCGGCAAACCACTCCAACTGGTTCTGTAGGGTTTGTTTTCTCTACCACCTGCCCAACAACAGAAAAAAAAAANAAAAAAAAAAAAAAAAAAAAAGACAACATTAGAGGAAGAAATTTAATTAAATGCTCCTTTGGAGATTTTCCATTGTCAAAGGCCATATTTACAATTTTGCTTACATTGTCTGTAAGGTATTAACCCAAAAGGAATCTTTAATTTTAGAAAATCAACTACCCATAGTTTGACAAGCTATTTTCCAACTGGAAATTAAGTATATACATTATCTCCTTCCTATTTACCACTTAACCAAACTGGGATAGAAATATCATCATACATATATGACCCAGAGGTAATCATATAGGACTTAGCCCTAAGATATTTTATAGTTTTATTATTTATTTTCACCCATCCTCAACTACTTTGAGAATAAATGAAATTTCTCTAGGATTCACAAGACAAAAGACTTAAGTAAGGTATTTTGTCTCTAATTCTGTTCTGTCTACACCATTATTTCATTTTAACATAGTGTTTTTTCAATTTTCATTCATGAATGCAGCATTTTTCTTGTTTTTTATGAACTTGGATTAGAGCAGGCAAGTCATTGGGCTCCCACTCTAACTTTAAATCAGAAAAAAAAAACTACTCATGTCTATCCATTTTGCATACTATGTTTTATTTGAAGTAAGAGATTCTAGGCTTTTAAAAAGTCTGAAAATGAGTGATTTAAATCATTTATCAATGGCCCTGGGCTAGTACAGCAACTGGGAGAAGAGTCTATCAAAATCAGAGAGAAAGGTAAGAGTATATCATTTTTAAAAAAAATTCACAGGTGATTCTGATATGTCACACCATTGTCCCAACATTTCTGGCCCAAGTTAGAAGAAAATTATGAAAGAAGTGTATGCAATGCTCTAATATAAAATCAAGGTTGAGATGAAATGAACAGCCAACACAAGAATTAAACAATAAAGAATATTTGAAGGTATTGCTCTGTTTGCCCTGTCCAATTAATGATATAGCATGCTTTGGAGTATTTTTAAAAATCTGTATCCAATTGGGAAACTGTATTCTAGATACACATGAAATTATATCAATAAACTTAAAAATTCTCTTAAGCAACTGATTTCTTGAATAAACAGTGACTCACAGTTATTTCCAGACAACTAAAGCCACTATTGAAAACTTCGTTTACAAAGCAAATAGAGATATATGCACTGCATCTAGCTCAGTGAGGCAGGGCTACTGGATACATAAGCTCCTGTGTGGCTGCACTGTTTGCCAACCTGAAAGGGGCACAGTACTCAATGAAAATAAACCAAGGAAATGGATTAAACTGGAAGGAAACATACAGCAAAATTATTTAAACCAATTATTGATCTATTTCTGCCAATTATTTGTCTATCAGCCCATCATCACCTCTCATTTCATGTACTATACAGTGGGTCTCTTACAGAACAGGGAATTTTGGAATAAATTCCTCTCATCCCAATTTTTAAAATGTACACAAGGGGACCTGAAATGTAGGTCAGTGATAGAATACTTGCCTACAACGTGCAATACTTTAGGTTCAATCCTCAACATCACACACGCACGCACGCACGCACACACACACAATGCACACAGATTTCTTTTCCACTTGCCTCTATACACCCCTAATTTCAATCAGCCACAGAAATAAAAATAAGCATATTCACACTTTACATTTTACAAGTATTAATCTGCAGGCATAAGGTTTACTTCTATGGTAACTATTAAACTCCAAATATTATTATCTAAACTATACAAGAAAGCATTTGTATACTATATAAAGTTAGAAGTCAATTTATATTATAAGAAAAAAATACACAGTATAAAATCAAGAGGTTTGCTCAATAACCCATAAATTTAAATTTTAAAAGCAAATATCCATAACAGTTACTATAATTGCTTTATATAATTATCCTAACTTTTTAGCTTTGTACTTTTTAAACACTTTCAGTCCTTTCCAAGGCTCTTGTTCCACAGGAAAATACTTCATGCCATATGATAAGGGACTATTAAAGAAGTACTGCAAAGAATTCTATTCCAAAACTATGAATCCCTCCCTAATTAAGATGTTTTTCAATATACATTTTAACATCTTCATTTTCTTATTTAAAAAGGGGGAAAGAGAGCTCAATGGTTTCTAATATTTCTAAAAGTTTGACATATTTTGGTTCCAACTGAACATTTATTTATTAATTCATTGTTTGAGGACTACATTAAATGCCAGACACAGGACTAAGCAGTATGTATGAAAGGAAGACTGATTCTGAATTTATACCTGCAGATTAACACTTGTAAGATGTGAAGTGTGAATTTGCTTATTCTTGTTTCCCATGGCTGATTGGAATTCGGGGTGAACAGAAGCAAGTAGAAAACAAATCTTGTATGCATTGTGCCTGTGTGTGTGTGTGTGTGTGTGTGAGTGTGTGTGTGATGTTGAGGATTGAACCTAAAGCACTGCATGTTATAGGCAAGTATTCTATCACTGAGCTACATTTCAGATCCCGTGTGCATTTTAAAAATTAGAATGAGAAGAATTTATTCCATGGGTAATGAAGAAGAGTGACAGGTTGGATCTCTACAAACATTAGCACGCTAGCCAAGTGTGTCTATAATCCAGTCACTAGGGAGGCTGAGACAAGATAATTCCAAGTTCTAGGCCAGCCTCAGCAATTTAGTGAGGCCCTAAGCAATTTAGTAAGACCCTGTCTCAAAAGAAAAAATAAAAAGGGTCAAGGATGTAATTCAATGACCAAGTAAGTGCCCCTGGGTTTAATCCCCAGTACTAAAAAAAAAAAAAAAAAAAAGGTAGCACACTAGTTTAAAAAGTTATTTGAGCTACCAGCAAATGCAAAACTAGTCTGATGGTGGGCTGGAGTTGTATCTCAGTGGTAGAATGCTTTCCTAGCACATGTGAAGTACTGGGTCCTCAGCACCACATAAAAATAAATAAATAAAATAAGGACTTAAATGGATGTGTAACTGATGTGATTCTGCAATCTGTGTATGGGGTGAAGGTGGGAGTTCATAACCCACTTGAATCAAAGTGTGGAATATGATATGTTAAGAAATTTGTAATGTTTTGAACAACCAACAATAAAAAATTTAAAAAAAAATAAATAAATAAAATAAAATAAGGACTTAAAAACAAAGAGTGTGATGGCATAATGTGACATACTAGACAAAGAGATGGGAAACTGAATTCAAATTCTGGCTCTGCTAATGTGTTAAAGGACCTTGAGACTGGGACTTAAAAAGTGTTGGAACTCAGGGTGCTTATTTCTGAGATTAAAAGGGTTGACTGGATCATCTCAAAGGTTCAACTCTTTTTGGTCATATAGACTTTAAAGTGATTATGAAGCTTATAACAATAAAATTAAGTTTCTGTTTTAGAACAAAGAGTGACACCAAGTGGAACAAAGTAAGAAATACACTTTTTTATAGCACAGTAGCTACTTATGACACAATATACTGCTTTTATTATAGTTTAGGAGCTATTTAAAATATATTGCAGATATTCAAAGTAGTGAATTGAAAAGATATCTTAAACAGATGAACTATGTTAAATTAACTCTTTTGTTTTCAGAGGCAGGAAGGGTGTTAGGCCTACAACTTTAATCTCTTTACATTTAAATGGTAAATTTAAAATTTCTCTTCTGGATTTGACTTTATATTAAATTTATATATAATTTAGAAAGAAATGACATCGTTATAACAGAAAATTCCAAGCAAGAATATGGTATGTCTTTTCTGGCAAATCTCATATATTTCAAACTTATATGTAGTCTAGTTGTTTTTGTTTGTTTGTTTGTTTTGTGGTTGTTGTTGTTTTGTCAGAGCATGTATGGTATCTGCTCTTTCTTTCACATCAAAATAATAAAATTATTCTAAACTTTCTCCTAATCCTTTTTTTTTTCATTTTTTCATATTTAAACTTGCAATCCATTTGAAAATAATTTTGGTATGAGCTTTGAGGGAGAGATTTACTTATTTTTTTTTGGCAATTATTTCATTCACTTCTACCACTGATTTGAAATGCCAAACTTTTTATTTTTTTAAATTAATCACTGTTATTTTATACATATTATGGGGTACAGTGTGATATTTAATATATGTGTACAATGTGCAATGATCAAATCAGGGTAGTTGGCATTTGCATCTCCTTAACATTTTTAAAAAATTTTGAGTAACATAATAATTATATGTGTTTATGAGATACAGTGTGATATTTCAATACATCTGTACAATGTGAATTGATCAAATCCAGGGAATTAATATTTCCATCTCCTTATCATTACTCATATTCATCCCAGTTAAAATGGCATTATCAAAAAGACAAAAAAGTTACAAATGCTGGTGAGGCTGTGCTGAAAAGCAAATACTTGTATTAACATTGTTGGCAGGAATCAAATTAGTATAGTTATTATGAAGAACATTATGAAGTTTTCTCTAAAAACTAAAAATAGATCTACCATATGATCCAGCAATTCAGTTATTGGGTGTATCCAAAGGAAAACAAGAGTGTCAAAGAGATACCTGTGCTCCCATGTTCATGACTATAGTATTCACAATAGCTAAGATAAGGAACAGAAGGACATCAATGGATGAATGGATTTTCTTTAAACTATGGTATATATGTACACACATATGCACCAACATACATAAGTATATATAAATAAAAAATAGATATAATGAAATATTGAGAGAGAAAAGTAAAAGATATCATTTGCAGCAAAATGGACAGAACAGCAGGACATTAAAATGAATCAGAGAAAAACAAATACCACACGTTCTCTCTCATATGTACATTCTGAAAAGTCAATCTGAATGTAAAAGAGTGATTACAAGAGTGAAGGGAGGGGAGATGAAGGCAGGTTAAATAACAAGTACCAAAACACTAAAGGAATAAATTCTAGTGTTCTATAATGCAATGGGGTGACTTTTATAATGTCTATAATATATTTCATGAATAACTTAAGAAAAGCCTGAAATGCCATTTTCCTATGATGTGCTCTGTTTATGACTTGTCTATTCTATTTCCATTAATCTGTCATTCTATTCTGGTTTTAGTACCACACTCCTAGTCATATTTTATTTACAATTCATTTTAATATTTGATAGATTGTTTACAGTCTCCCACACCCTCCTTATTACCAATCTTTTCAATATTTTCTTGGCCATCTTTACATATTTACTCTAAACTTTGTAATCATTTTGTCAAATGTCCCCAAAATAGTTTCACTTGGATTTTGATTGGGATTTTAATACACTTTATTTGATAAGAATAGATATCTTTATGGAATTCCAGAAATATACTGTTTATATCAATATTTTTAAACTTTTCAATGCTTTTAAGGTCTTGGATGTTTTCCATTTTATTCTAGCTATATTATATGTTTTGTCTGCTACCACAAAGGCATACCTCCTATATCATCAGCTGTGCAATTTTAAAAAGGTTGGAAAAAACAAAGCCAACAACAGAGTCTTATATAAAATTACAAATCTTCCACCATCTTAATCATTATGTTTGTGGTCAGTCCAGCAGCAATTAATCTCTTTAAACTGTCCTCCCCAACCTGCTTATTTCCATTTTATTCACAAAAATATCATGAGATTCCATGTCAAATACCTTACTGAAGTTCAGATATGCTGTTTTTATCATATTTCCCTACCTACTTACTATAGAAGTGGGTTAATCTGGTTGAATACAACTTGATACTAATGAATCCATCCCAGGTCTAGTGATAAATCAATCATTCACTTTCCCAGGTACTTAACAAATTATCCTCACATATTTTAAATTCTTACTTGTATCTGACAATTATACAACACTATTTCTCAAATAAAGTATCACAAATTAAAGAAAAAAAGTGGGTGGGAGATAGTTTAGTCACTTGAAAGATGAATGATTCTAAAATATTCAAACCACCCCAAGAAGCCTAGTTCGACTCCTGGAATGTTTATACTGATAGAGAAAGACCACTTATAATCTTGTTATAATTGAAAAGGCATTACCTTTGCCCCACAGTCTGCTCCTTTCTGAATGCAAAATCCAATGAACCGTGGGTCTGCCACTTTTACCAATATGTTGTCCACACAATAGACATGAATGCTCCAAATACCTCTTTGCTCCATATCCTCCACAATATTATGGGCTGCAAGGGCCCGATAAAGACCACCATTACCATCTAAAAAATAAAATAGTCCATTAGTAGTACACCAATCCCATTATGAGGGTAACCCAAAGATTGTTTAATGTTTCCAACTGGGATGGAGATCTTTGAAAAACAGTTTCACATTACAGAGCCAAGAAAACTGAATAACCATACAGAAGAATTTAGGCGTTAAAAAGTCATTACATGATTTGGAAGGCTATTAATCGAAAATATCCATACAATAACATTATTAATAGGACCAGGCAACCCCAAAGACCATGTTTCTTTTTAACTCAGCTCCTTTTAATAACTTAGCCTATAATATATTGTGCAACATAAAATTCTCAGGCAATGATAACTTTATAACATATCAAGTTTTATTAACATTTATGAGATTCAAATTAGGTCTCTATATATGTCTCTGACATGGGCTATCTATGTTATACATCTCCAAAATGTTTATACCAAACCACTAGTTAACAAATCAGACTGATGTGAAGATCTATGGTAATTTCAGTACGGGTAAAAGGCTCTTCTTTTCCCATCTACTTTTAGTGCTGCTTTAATGTTCTTCTTTCATCAACAACCTTGGCCATTGCTTAAATAATAACAAAAAAATCTCACAACTTCCCAAAATAAAGCTAAGAATAAACAGGAAACTCTTTCATTAAAAGAATTATGATTTTTACATAGAAAATTAAGATGAAATAAAAGCCTGCATCTGGAGAGCACCATTTTTAGTACTATTATTTCTTCTCTTCCAACTATGGTCTCACATAGATATAAACTTATCAATAGGCTTATTTTTTATTTATTTTTAATTTAATTTTATTTGTTTTTCTTACTGTCTCACATGACAGCAGAATCCATTTTGATAAAATTATACAAGCATAGGATTATATCTTATTCTAATTAGAACCTCATTCTTGTGGGTGGGCATGATGGTGGGGTTCATACACATTTTCATATGTGTACATAGGAAAATTATGTTAGATTTATTTTTATAGTTGTGATCATACTCAAGGTCACTGTATGTGGCTACATAAGTGGTACCCTGGCCTATTGTAGTGGGTACCACCAACAAACCACAACGTGCACACACTAAGTTGAATTGTACAAAGCTATGGCCCTAACCACATTTTGTATGCAGTTCTGTCTGTATTTTTGTTCTCTTAATCTATTTAAATGACTTTTCTCTATTGCTTATTGTCTCTAAACAATAATTTTAATGCTACTTAAGAATTAATGCCATTTAAAACTATAATTTTGCCTCTTATTTATTAAACAGCAGGTGTTTTCCAATTTTTCACCACAATAACATAATATTGCCAATGACACTACTATATATGTAAAACACTGGGTAAAGAGAATAAATATCCTGAATGCTGTTCAAATTCACTCCAAGTCAGATGTCTACACAAAGCATGTATCCATTCTACCAATGGGCATTTCCATCTTTTTAAATCATTGCCAAGTTGCAAAAAAAATTAATTCTTTTTTTAAACATCCAAATCAAAAGGAAATAAAAATTTCATGATTTATGCTATCAGTATTTCTAGTCATCAATAAATAAGGATGATTACAAACCTGGAGCCATAGAAACTTTGTTCTTCTCTTCTAAAATAATTTTCCCATCAAAACTCATAGCAGGCAGCATTCCCTGCTGAAAAAAGACTACATTCTCTTTTTTTAAACCAAAGTACTTGTGCTTTGTGAAAAATTCCTTTGTAGATTCCATTGTTCTGCCACTGGTCATTATATACCTTACAAGAGAAGAGTACAAGATTCTCTAAGTAATGTAGAACCATGAGAATTAGGGCAAAGTAAAGTTTTATCTACTTACTGAGCTAAAGAAAAATTTTGAGAGCACTTGTTTCTTATTTTATCTTCCTTTGTCTTTTTCCTGAGTAAGACAAATTCATTAGCTGGTATTCAAGAGGAATTCCTCCAACAATTTTATGCATAAGCATAAAATAAATCTATATAATAGTAAAAACACTTTTTCTAACAGAGAATCTATAGCTAGGTAAAATATTTAGAACTCTGTGAAAGTATATTAAATTTAAAGCTTTTATTATAGGGGCTGGGGATGTGGCTCAAGCGGTAGTGCGCTCGCCTGGCGTGCGTGCGGCCTGGGTTTGATCCTCAGCACCACATACAAACAAAGATGTTGTGTCCGCCGAAAACTAAAAAATAAATATTAAAAAATTCTCTCTCTCTCTCTCTCTCTCTCTCCTTAAAAAAAAATAAAGCTTTTATTATAAATAAATAGGGAGAAGAGATAACTGCCATGCAGTCTAATGATCTCTTGTGCTTCTTTTTTTCAAAGAACAAATACATTTTTATTATTTATTTATTTTAATTTGTTATATATGATGGCAGAATGCAATTCAATTCATATTACACATATAGAGCACAATTTTTTATGTCTCTGGTTGTACACAAAGTAGATTCACACCATTCGTGTCTTCATACATGTACTTAGGGTAATGATGACTATCTCATTCCACCATCTTTCCTACCCCTATGCCCCCTCCCTTCCCCTCTCTCCCCTTTGCCCTATCTAAAGTTCCTCCATTCCTCCCATGATCCCCCCTAAACTTTTGCCCCCACCATCCCCATTATGAGTCAGCATCCTCATATCAGAGAAAACATTCGGGGTTTGGTTTTTTGGGGTTGGCTTACTTCAATAATACTTAAATAATATACTCCAACTCTACTCATTTACTTGCAAATGCCATAATTTTGTTCTCGTTTAATGCTGTGTAATATCCTATTGTGTATATATACCACATATATATTTTCTTGTGTTTCTTTATTTTATTAAAAATTTTTTTGTGTCTTTGTTTTATTTATTTATGTGGTGATAAGGATCAAACCCAGTGCCTCATGCATGTGAGGCAAGTGCTCAACCACTGAGCTACAACCCCAGCTCTTATTTTATTAAAATTTAAAATGGAATTTAGGCTTTGTCGCCTTCCATTTAGAATCATAAAAGTATAATTATACATTATATTGTCACAAAAATTCAATTTATGCTAGTATGGCAAAGGAGAAAAAAATTCCATCTAAAACCATGATTAAGTAACTATAGTAGTTTGGGGCCTTTACTATAAACTACATGTAAGTAGGGATTTTTGTTGTGATGACTGATTAATCCCCAGCACTTAGGAGTAGGCACTCCATTAATATTTCTTAAATGAATGAAGGTATGATTCTCCCCACAGTAAATAATTTGGGTATTTTGAACCTTGGCACAAAAAACTGGGGAATGATTTAGATGATGACAAAGAGGTAACTAACTGCTTGGCATAAGAAAACAGAAATTCTGAGTTGTGAGAAGATGGAAGAAAATCCAGCATGACTGATGTTAGGAGGCCAGGGGCATTAAGTAGAATGTTGACTGCTTAGAACACAAATGTCCTTCAAAAAACTTCCACAGGAATCAAGATGAGGAAAAAAAAAAAAAAAAAAGACAGCAGGCCAGTACTTACATTGAGAAGAGCTAAAAAATCTGAAGGGGAAAAAAAATATCTTCAAAGGCATCAGAGAGCTGCAGAAGCAACACAGATTGGATCTAAAGTCCCAAAGAGGAAGAATCTTTCAAAGGGGAATTAAGGATATCCAGCTGCCTTGTCCTCAGAGTTTTGTTGATTTTGTGGTAGAGTGTCTGCACTTGGACCAAAAGCTACTGCTAAGGACAGAGAAGAGAACCAGCAGAGCTTTTACTGGTCACATGAGACTGAAATAACAAGATTAGACTTGAGAGATATCAAACACACAGCTGGTTTTCCCCTCAAAATGTACTAACTTCCAAAACTACCCTGGGAAAATAATTCAAGAACTTCTAAAAAGAAGGGCAGAATTTCCTGTAATCTCTTAGTGCTTAGAATGCCAACACTGACCAAAGTAGAGGGTCTGAGAATATGTCATACACTAGTGGAGGCCGAGAACACCAGTTTGACCTACAGCAGAGAAATCAATGTAGCTTTCCATCTGGTGTGTATATGGAAAAAACAGGGTGGGGGAAAACTAGATAACCTGATACTTAAGGATATTAGTTTCTATACTCAGAGAGCCACCCAGAACAGTGACTGAAAATAGACCCATACCATGTCATCATGAAATGTCAGCTATTAAAGGTATAAAGAGAGCCTAAATGCTTTCAAATTAAAAAAAAAAAAAAAAAGACTGGGAATCAAAATGGCAAAATGGCATAGATATTATAGCAGTACTGTAAATAAAGCAATGCCCTCAAATTCTGAAGAAACTCATTTCTTTAAAAAAAAAAATTCTATACCTAGACAAACCATCAATCAGTATGAAGTTTCTACACTAGAAGAGTCCACAGAGTAGGTCCCTTCTTAAAGGTACCTCTAAAGGTACTTGAGAATATAAAAGAAGTGAGTAGACATTGTTAATTAAGGCCATAGAGATCATCTATCTAGCTATAAGAAGTACTAATTCTTTTTAAAAATGTTTTTAGTTGTAGATGGACACATTCTAACATATACAGTAAAATATACCTCCCGAGAAAATCAGAAATAATAGAAAATGTGTCTGCATATGAATAAGGTGTGCAGGCATTTTGAATATTGTAAAACAATATTTGTTCAGACATTCCCATGAGACATATCTTACCATGGAATGATGCATTTGTTGCCATGATATTTTTCAGCTAACTGCTGTAGCTTCAGGATACGTTCTGCTTGAATCTGAAAAAGTGTCTTATGGGATGGCAACCCAACATCATACATCCCCTTGGGATATGCAACTCCAAGTCTTGTCCCCTGCCCACCGGCTAGAAGAAGAACTGCTACTTTGCTCTGAGAAATCTGGAAAAGTCCTAGAAAAGAAAACACTTGTATCAAAAAACCTCTATAATTCAACATACAGAGGTATTAGCAAAAACATACCCAATCTAAGGCATGAAGAACAAGGAATCTACAAAGAATCATGAATGACTATCTTGTTAATAAAAACATTTTTATTATTAAAACAATTAAATTTATGTAAATCAATCAATCACCAAAAAATGAATGATATACTTTATGAACTAATAAAAATTTCTTCTAATAACATGAGGAGACAAGGAGTAAGAGATGTTATAAAGGTTTTGTAAAAATTTATCAGATGTGGCAAATCAAGAAAAAGATAAAAGAAGATACCAAGTTTTCAGGACATATTATGATGCTATTAAACTTCCTCCAAAAAAATTACTTCCAGCCTATAAATCTATCAAAAATAATTAATCAATAAGCATGCAAATACACTAGGCAAGCTACTACCCTATATACGTCAGAGAAAAGAAACTTTCAGTTGGGAAAGCAGTAGAGTGAAATGGTTAGGACCCCAGGCTCTGAAGTTAGAATACATGGGCTGAAACCTCACTAAAATGAATGAAGCTTGGGGAATTACATACAAAGGGCATTAGAAGACTTCATAGGGTGTGGGAAATACTCTAAATCTTGATTGAGGTGATAGTTGAATAGGTGAATATGTTTGTAAAAATATAAAATTATCCATAGTATTGTATGCAATTATATTTTAATAAAATTTGGGCTGGAGGTGTAGCTCAGTGGGAGAGCATTTGCCTAGGATATGCAAGGCCCTAAGTGCAATCCCCTATGCAGCTCAATAAACAAATTTTGTAAAAATGTTTTTAAAAGTGGGCCATATTCAGTATTTCAGAAAATAATGAGATTCAGAGTCTTTTCATGAATAACTTAGTTCTTCTGTCTAGAATCTGTCATTTTTCACCAGTTGAATATTCAGCAATAAGTAATATTCAAACAATGCTTGAACAAAAATGTTATTCTTTGAACCAAAATGAATTCAAGATAGATTAAAAATCCAAATGCAAACAAATGAAACTAGAAAAGCTATTGTAAGACAGAGGCTATCAGTTTGGATTAAAAAAGAAACACCAATATCTACTATATTCCATTTCTAAGACCCATTTTTTCACTCAAAGGTGTACAGTCTCAGCATCAAAAGGCAGAGAAATTTGTCGGGGGAAGAGGCTGAATGAAAACTGGGTCTCTGGCAAGCAAGAAAAACTATAAAATGTAAGATAAGATTAAAGCAATGGTTAGTTTATGTTCTAATTTTTTGAATTTCATGCTTTCATTAAAATTTTTAGAAATTTCTGTGAAGAAATGTGGCCACTGGCCATAACTGTAAACCACCATTAATTAGAGTCAGCCCTCTGTATCTGCAGGCTCTGCATCCATGGATTCAACCAACTGTGGATCAAAAATATTCTAAGGAAAAAAAGAATTGTGTCTGTACTAAATTTGAACAGACTATTTTTTTTCTTGTCATTATTCCCTAAACAATATAGCATAAGAACTATTTACATAACATATACACTGTATTAGGTACTATAAGTAATCTCAAGATGGTTTAAACTATATGAGGGGATGTGTGTAAGATATATGCAAATACTATACCATTTTATATAAGGAACACAAGCATCCAAAGATTTTGATATCCAAGGAGGATCTTGGAATGAATCTCCCACAGATACCAAATCCTCAGGTAATGTGGGTTGATCGAATTTATGCTTTATGTATTTTGTGTTTTATGTATTTTTTTATAACAGGCTTTCTTAAAGATAATATAAAAGCAATGTGAACTTAAACACTAAATCCACTATAAAATTTGAGGTGTTAGTCCTGATCCTACAATTTTTTTCATTAGCACATATCTATAGCAACTATTCCAACTATTTGACTGGTGGGGTGGAGGTGGGGGTTACCAGAGATTGAACTCAGGGACACTTGACCACTGAGCCACATCCCCAGCCCTATTTTGTATTTTATTTAGAGACAGGGTGTCATTGAGTTGCTTAATGCCTAACTTCTGCTGAGGTTGGCTTTGAATTCATGATCCTCCTACTTCAGCCTCCTGAGCCGCTGGGATTACAGGCATGCACCACCGTGACCAGCTATTCCAGCTATTTTTTAATGAAAGAAGTTTAAAAGAATATTATATTTTTTCATAATTTTTACCTTTAATCTGAAGTTGACCGTAGATATTGGGATTTAATTTTCTCTTTCTTCCTTAACTAGAATCAGAATTTTCCTTATTATTAACTTCACAGCATTTACTTGTACGGTAACAGTTGAATATAAGAAAATAACTTTAAAACTCAAAATAAGATATAATACTCTCAATTTTAGAGACAAAATACTCAGAAAAGTTAAGTCTTGCCCAAGGTCACATAGCTAGTAAATGTGAATCAAGATTAGAAACTCACAACAGGACCTATTCACTAAACACCATACTGCCTCCCACAGTCTCTTACCACGTCCAAATATTTAACGCATGTATTACAGTACTATAATTTTTAGATGTGTAAACTTCCTTCCTAATTCTGTTGCCCTTTCTTCTCTTTTCCACTGAATTCATGAAAGACTGCCCACATTTTGTTTTTTTAATCTCTTCTTACCCACCATCCTATACAGAAAAGCTGTTGAATAAGAAAGAGCCTACATTCTCTAAAACTTCCCAAACACTATATATATATATTTTTTTTTTGGTCCCTTGGTGTGCTTTTTGGGATTGAACCAGGACCTCACACATGCTAGGTAAGCAATTTGCCACTGAGTTACAACCCAGTCGTAAACACTAAAACTTTATTCTAGATTTATGTCTACCTTAAGCAAGCTCCATAATCACCAAGTAACAAAACCTGAATGAAATGAAGGGAGCAGGGAACCATATAAGACAAATATGAAAACTGTTTAACACTGGGTTATTCCCTGAGTTATCAGAAACTATGTTTCTAGGGAATAAATTAATTCTGCTATAATTGATCCACAAAGCATTATTTTAAAGTACAAATCCACAGTCTCTTGGGTTGGAATTGTTTCTGAATGCAAAACTCTTCAAAATTTAGAAAATATGTATTGAGGAAATATATAATAACATTTTATTATAATTACATTCCCAGCAGTTCTGGAATGATACCCCATGATCAAATTAAATAAGATAAATAAATATAAATAGCCTCGGGTCTCTTCAGGTCAATTTTTCCTCCAAAATAGATTTTGTACCATTTCAGAATAACATATAGAACTGCAGTCTGTCTGAACACTCAGATACCACCAAAGGTATTAGAATCAGAAATATTTCTGAACATCATTTTAAAAAGCTACAGGTAAATATTTTGAATATCGTGACTTTGGTTCTTTTTGTACTACATATTTGCCTCATGAGCACATGTTGTAAGTTGTTTTACCATTAATGGGGCTCTTGACAATCTTCTGGACTTTTTACTTTTTAAAATTATTTCCCTTAGCTATCTTACCTGAAAAAAGTAAAAGCCACTCTTCTACAGTCCGTGGATCAGCACCTGCTCCCTAATGCCATTGAACACCAATTCAGTGATTTCCATAGGTTCTAACCAGTTATCAAAATATCCCTGCATAAACTTTTCTCTTCTTTGGATCAGTTCCCTCAAGTATTGCTTCATTCCAATTTCCCATTCTTTTCAGTTTTAAAGTTTTGCTAACCAGCAACTCACACTGGCCTCATTTATTCAAACAAGTAACGTGTTAGTTTCTACACTTTCTTCTTTCTACCTGTGGGCCTAATAACTAATCTGGTCACCACTACTTAAAACTGGCATTGAGATTATGCCCACCAGGTGTACACCTCCAGATAAACATAAATTTACATCTTAGCTCCATCTAACCACAAATATTATAAAGAATTATAACACAATCTGTACACATTTGTGCCAAAAAAGCTTTTGCATTAATATCTTCCTGCCGATGCACCTCACTTAGGAGTAGACAGAGAAAAACAAGAGGGAAGAAAGCAGTCTCTGGAGTATCAGAGTGGCATTTTCAAAAATAGACACAGCTACATCTGTTGTCTACAGTATAAAATTGCATGTACACTGGCTAAAGTAGTCATCTACTTCAGTATAAAATAAAGCTGCAATGTTTATCAAAAGCATATAACAAATTAGTATGTCTTATAATGACAGATAAAATACCTATTAAAATTAAGTGGACCAATGAAATTCAATACGCTTTTTTGTTATATGGCAATAATACACTATTTCAAACTGTATGTGTCAGAACATAAATTTTGTGTGGGAGCATGGTGAAAAATGAACTGATTATGCCATTCTATTTGTCTTGGAAAAATTAATTAATATACTTGGCCAATATGACAATTAGGAAATTATGAATGTCTCCTATTCTAAAACAACTTCTGTAGATGTATGAGAAAACCTGAAAAGTTTCAGGTTATCATCTTTTTCATCTCTCCATTATAGAATGTAAGAGTTAATAACTTTCCTACAGGAGGGACTTCAATACAGATCAAATAACAGGTTTTAAAAAAGAAAAGAAATGAAAATTTAAACCACAGTGAGACATTTTCTGAGCAGGAATCTCTCTCTCTCCTTGTGTTGTGGGTCCAAGAGCATTTGAGTGCTTTTCCTGATAATACTTACAAGAGTTTACAGTAGACTATAAGAGATCAGATGTTTCCTAGATAATTTCCTGCTTGCACAAGTTCCTACCATATACTTCACAGTACACTTTAACCTGGGCATGTGTCTGAAACAAGGAAGGTAAATAGCATAGGTGCTTCTGAAGGCTGCCAGAACTTTCTTTAAATTATCAGCACTCCAAGACATTAGAATGGTATCAAAAGGCTATTCAACTAGTGGAAATAAATGAAAGCTTTTCCAAAAAAGTTAGTCAGAGGAAATATTTTAAAGTCTTTAAGTTTTAATTACACAGTATGGCTGAAACTGTTTCCCCAAAATGTTAAGCACAAACACAAACTAATCAGTGAACTCTCTATTTGACTCAACCCATTTTAGACATGAGAGGATTATTATAGATTATTATAAATTTTATTAGGCTTAATAACAGCACTGTAATTAGTAAAAAAAAAAAAACACGTATAAAGAGATATATACTGAACTATAAAAGGGTAAAAATCACAGATGTTTAAGATTTGCCTTAAAATAGTGCAGCAAAGAGAAAAGGGATGAAAAAGAGGGGTAGATAAAGCAAAAGTAGCAAAAAATAATTTTTAAACAAGGCAGCATATGGGAGTTAATTATACACATTTGTATCTGAATATGGTTGAAATTTTTTATAATAAATTCTTCAGTCAACTATACAAACAATTATGTCAATTGTGCTTATGTGTGTGTGAGTGTGTGTTTGAGAGAGAGAGCGAGAGTGAGCGAGAGAGAGAGAGAATATGATAAAATATTACTAGTAAGTATTATCTCTGGTTTGTAGGATGGAAGAGATCTTGTATTTTTTTCCTTTGTAATTTTCAGTGTTTTCCAATTTTTCTAAAATAAGCATATATTACTTGTATTATTACAAATCTATTAAGACTATCACTACACTATAATTCAGAAAATGTAGAAGAAATAATGTCATGAATGCATTTCTTCTAAACAATCCAATTGCTTTTCTACTATAATATTATATGGTAAAGAAGCACAATTATATTAAGAAAATGTGGTGTGTCTACACAAGGGAGTTTTACTCAGACACAAAGACAAATGAAATTGTGGCATTGCCAGTAAATGGATGGAAACGGAGAATATCATGCTAAGTGAAATAAACCAGACTCAGAAAATTAAGGGTCAAATGTTTTCTCTCTTGTGCAGAAGGTAGAGTAAAAGAAGGGGGAAAACAGGGGAAATGAATATCATAAAGATACAGGAAAGATCAGAGGAATAGAAGACTGAGGAGGGAGGACGGACAGGAAAGGGAAGGAAATGAGAAATGAATTTAACAAAATCACGCTATGTGCATACTCTAATATACCACAGGGAAATCCACCTTTATGTATATGGAAAAAGCACCAATCAAAAATGAATAAATAGATAAATCAGTAAAAGGAAGATCAGTAGAGTAGAGGAAGAAAGGAGGAGGGAGAAGGGGAGGGAAAAGCAGGGGGAACAGGGATTAACGTAGTAAATCAAATTCCATCCATGTATGACTTTGTCAAAATGAATCAAACTACTATGTAGAATTATAATGTGCTAATATTTTTTTAAAAGCATCATTATGGGGTCGGGGTTGTGGCTCAGTGACAGAGTGCTGGCCTAGCAGGCTTGAGGCACTGGGTTCGATCCTCAGCACCATATAAAAATAAAATAAAGGTACTGTGTCCATCTATAACTTTAAAAAATCTAAATAAAAAAATAAAAAGCATCATTATGATTAATAGGAAAATTTTATAGGCAAAAAAAGACTAACACTGAACAGAATTATTTTTTAGAAACTTTTTACTCAAATAAATATGCATTCACCTTAATAAAGAATGGGGGGTGGTTATTAAGCAAATACATTTTCCCAGTGTATCTTTACCAAAATGATATTCTTTTCAAAGCTTCTAATTACTTCTCGTGCAGATCTCAGCTTTAAAAAATAAAGATTTTCCAGTTATTCTTCTTCATTCCATTGCTTACACCTGGCCATAAAACTTCAAAAACTACATTTAAGCAAGATCTCTGTTCAATAAGAAGGTTACCTTGGTATTCATCCTTCAGAAAAAAAAGAATTCTTCACCCTAGGTTTAAAATGTCCACTATCATCTCAATAACCAGAAGACGTTTTTAAATAACTGTACAGGCCTTTTCCCCATCCAGAAGAAAAATAGTTGTCCTTCATTCAATTACCAGGATTTTCTTACTATCTGAAATATAATAATCTTCACAATGACCATCTCTTCTCTTTGAGGATCTACTGTAGGATCTTTATTTTGTTACAAATTCATAGACACATAGTAATTTCTGGCTAAGTAAAAAGAATATAATGTCAGCTACAAAGTCTCCTTCTCCACTCTTTACTGTGGTTAAGCCACATAAATATTTAGCTTGAAAACAAGCCAGAAGGAAGTTTGCTTTGTACCTTCTTATGATACACCTTGGTACTAATAGTTCTGGATTATAGTTTAAATGGAAAGTCATAAATGTAGACAAGTTCTACAGATTCCAACCAAAAGATCATAAAAAAAGATTCAAATTACAGGAGGTCCTGATTGTTCCTTGCGGCCATTACACAAAAAATCAAAAGTTTTGACTTTCCATAAAAGTTAATACTAAGATTTACCTTTAAAATTACAAGGTGAAATATAGGCAGCTGGAATAACAGAGGTAACCCAAGGAAAGAAGGAAGTGGATCTCAAGAAAGGAAATTATAATATCACCAAAACTTTCCATTCACAAGGATTCATCTGAAAGTCATTCTCTCACATCTTAGTCACAGAGTCATTGTTTAAGTAAGGCACTAGATTAGCCACCACCAAGCATTTTAGATATGAAAGGCACCTCCTTGAAGAACATCCAATTATTTTCAAACTGCTTTTTTAGTGTGTTCTATATACACAATGGAGTATTTCTCAGCCTTTAAGAATGACTTCCTGGGCTGGGATTGTGGCTCAGTGGTAGAGCACTTGCCTAGCATGTGTAAGCCACTAGACTTGATTCTCAGCATTACATAAAAATAAATAATTAAAGTTATGTCCATCTCCAACTAAAAAAGTATTTTAAAAAAACAAAACAGAATACTTTATAACATTTGCTAATAACTGGATGGAACTGGAGACTATCATACTCAGTGAAATAAGATAGTCCCAAATCCAAAGGTGAATGTTTTCTCTGATATGAAAAAGCTAATCCAAAATAAGGTGGGAGGCGGGGTGTGAAAAAAAGAATAGAAGAAAGGTCAGTGGAGTAGACAAAGGGGAATAAAGGAAAGTGAGGAGGGATGAGAAAGAGAAAGACAGTTGAATGAATCTCACATAACATTCCTATGTACAATTATGAATATACCACAGTGAATCTCACCTTCATGTACATCCACAAGACACTAATTTTAAAAAATACATAAGTAAATAGAAGAAAAACCAGTAGAATAGAGGGAAGAGAACAGGGGGAGGGAGGAGAAGAATGGAAGGGGAAGTACTAGAGACTGAATTAGAACAAATTATATTCCATGCTTTTATAATTATGTCAAAATAAATTCTATTGTCAGTAAATTTGTGAGCCTAGAAAAAGATACAGTCAAGTATATAAAAGGTTAATAATATCAGTTATCTTTCTTTTGCGGGTGGGCAGGATGAGATGTAGGACACCAAAGACTGGAAGAAAAACAGACATGGTATGGTGCAAATAAAGATATGATTACATCTAAAATTACTGCACGTCTATCAAAGGAAACATATACAACTGGGCTACGAATATAGTTCCGTGGTATAGTGCTCAGTCAACATATGCACTGCAAAATCCCCAGCATTGCAAAAGAAAAAAAAAAATTTACACTCAACATGTATACAACCAAGTGCCAGGTGGTGATATGAAAAAATAAAAACAGTTCAAAATGGATTTGATGAAATTATAGACAATTTCTATTATTTTGATACTAGCTTCTGCAATAAAGTAATGCATTTTTTTTAGAGAGAGGGAGAGAGAATGAGAATTTTAATATATTTTTTTTTTTTAAGCTTTCAGTGGACACAACATCTTTGTTTGTATGTGGTGCTGAGGATCGAACCTGGGCCGCACGCATGCCAGGCGAGCGCACTACCGCTTGAGCCACATCCCCAGCCCAAGTAATGCATTTTTAAAAGAACAGAAAATTATTAATCCAATCTGCTCAATCACAAATGAGGAAATGAAGCCAAGATTGGACAAAAAGCGTGCACAAACACTCAAGGGCCTTGGCTACAATGTTTAGTCAACCTTTTACTTTTCAGAGAATAGTAGATTATATCCACAGCTCTTAACTCTACCTTTTGTATTTTGCTATTCTCAAAAGAATGTGTGTTAAATCCCCAAGCAGAAGAGCCACTGCACTCCACAACTCCAAGAGATGACTTTCCCAGGTGACCCACCTAGGTAGAGAAAGGGCAAAGACCAGACCAAGGTTGGATTAATATGAGCAAAGACAGAAAGGGCATAATGTAATGTTCAGGAAAAGGGGAATTTTTTGGTTCATTTAAATGTGTGGGAGTAGGAATGGGGAGAAACAGGGAAGAAAATGGGACTGAAAATATAGGCCAGGGACAAGTTAGGGAAGATTTTTCAGATTAAACCAAATTAAATTGAAATGTTTAGTTTTTTTTTTTTCCCCTCAGAGGAAAAAAGACAGTGGAGGTATAGAAATTGAGAAACCAAAGAGACTTTTGAGGCAAATTAAGACTTAAATGAGAAGAGCCTTAAATGGGACATAGAAATGAAAATGAAATACAAGGACCAGCAATGAGAGATGTTGCTGATATCCTGGCAAGATTATTTGTCACTTTCTGGTCAGTCACCTGGTTTAAGGTAGTATGAGAGTTAAAATGTTAGTTACATGATCCAGCTACTTTAACATTTTAGTATGTCTCTAATAACAAGTAAGATATGCTCAGTACCTTCACTTTCCCAGGCGTGGAGCTGATCTTGATCCCTGGTAGCACTGCCCAACACTTCTCGGGGAACAGGCTCCATTCGTGCATCCACTTTCTCTTGGTGAGAGGACTGGTTAAATCCTTCAATAGCCTTTTGGAAAAATAAGTTCAACTCCTCAAAGTTCATGGCCTGGAGTTCAGCATAAAGTTCTACCTGTTGGGTTTCTTCCAATTCATTCCAGAACTGTAGCAGGTGTTCTTGCCCAGCTCTGGACAACCTGAGTTTGAGGTCATTAACATTCATAATGCTCTGGTAACCAACCTCTGTGAAAACAGGGGTATAATTTCTGCAACTGCAAGCCTAAAAAAGAAAAGGGATGAACAGCAGGTCAAAGTCCAACCTTCAAACCTAAGGGGGTTTTTCCCTACTAAATTAAGTACAGATATGCACTGCATATCAATGTTTTGGTCAACGACAGACTGATATGACAGTGGTGCCAAAGATTATATCACCTCATGACATCACTGCCATCTTCATGTAAGTACACTCTGTGATGTTCACACAATGACAAAATAGGCTAACAACACAATTCTCAGAAATGAATTCACATCATTAAACTACACATATCTATAATTTAAAAAAACCTGATATTAAGAAAATTAATTTCTGTCCTTCTGTAGCTCAATATTTGTAAGGGAACAGACATGTAAAAGAACAATAATTAGCATTATGTACCAGACATAAAGTACTTTACCTACATGGTCTCACTTAATTTTCAACAACTCCGTGGCACACATACTATTGTTATCACTATTTACAGTACAGGAGACTGAAAAGACTGAAGCACAGAAAGGATAAGCAACCTAGCGAGTTGGTGGAATGGGATGTGAACCTGAGCAGTCTGATTCCAAGGGCTCACACTCTGCCACATTTAAGTCTTTGAACTATTCCTCTGACCACTAAGCTACCAGTCAACACGTGAGCTATTCTCCTTTTAACTCTAATGATAAAAATAACTGTTGTTGCATTCAGAACACAGCAATATTCAAGAATAGAGAACTACTTATGATCATGAAAAATACATTTCAATTCAATAGTCACTTCTGCAGAGAAGCAATGAAAATATGTCCATTATCTCTATTCACTAAAAACTTGAATCCAGATTCAAGAGACACACATAACAATTAGAGAAAGAGAAGATTTTTATTTTTTAGAGTATTCTATGACCAAATTCAGGTCAAAAGAACCTACAAGTGTGTCCTCTGAGGTGTAATAATACAGCATGTACAGCCTTTCCAACAAGGGAAGATCAATGAATGCCGTATCGCCCACCTGTAGACAGGGACATAAAAAGTCAAAACAGAAGCTGTAGCCCCAGAAGACCACAGGCACTCTGGAAACCCAGTTCATCTGCACCTTCTGCAACCATAAGAAGTCTCAGGATACGAAAATGGACCATACCCCAACACTGAGGTTATCTCTTGTCCCATGTGCCTAGAGGAATTCCAGATGCCCATCACAAATCAGATTTTAGAAAAACAGAAGTGACTTTCATTCTAGGCTCTGCTGCCTAAATCAAATAAAAAAATGTTTTCAACTTTGTATCTTCATCTATTAAGTGAGAATAATAAAAATTTCTTCACAAATTCAGAGACATAACTTGAATAATCCTTACAAACAGAAAATGAAACACAAGTAACTTAAATAATTTGCCCAAGATTTTATAACTAGTGGGTAAAAAAACAGGAATTTAACACCAATCTACCTTACTCTAAAAATCTATGCTCTTTCCACAATAGATCTTTCATAAAAGTAGAGGAAATACTGCCAGGTGTGGTGGTGCAAGCCTGTAATCCCAACAGCTCTGGAGGCTGAGGCAGGATGAGTGCAAGTTCAAAGCCAGCCTCAGCAACTTAGCAAGACCCTATCTCAAAAATAAAAAGGGTGAATGGGCTGGGGAATGTAGCTCAGTTGGTAGAGTATTTGCCTTGCATGCACAGGGCCCTGGGTTCAATCCCCAGCTCCACCAACAAAATAAAAATTAAAATAAAATAAAATAAAAAGGGTGAAGATATAGCTCAGTGGTTAAGCATACATGGGATCAATCCCCTGTATCACATATACACACAAAATCAGAGGAAATACTGAGCACACAACACAAAGCCTCATTAAAAAACAGAAGCACTAGGAAGTAAATGTATCCAAGGAACAGAGTTGGGATATGGGTATTAATATTTAATAATTCTACTTTTGTCATAATTCTACTTGGATATGTCCTGAGAACATAGGACATATGGTAGGTGTTCATCATTGTGTGAACCTCATACAGTGTATTTAAACAAACCTAAATGATATAGGTCAATAACTGAACATGGTCTCTTGATGTAATCAAGACACAATAAACACATGGTGTATGAGGCTTCTGGTGGTGTAATACGCATACTGTCTTAGATTTTATGAGTAGAAGTGCACTATATAAAAAGTACAGCATAGTAAATAAACCAATAACAGTCATTTATTATTATCAAGACGTATGTATTGTACATAATTGAATGTGTTATAATTTTACTAGACAATGGAATACTAGGTTTGTTTATACCCAACATCACCACAAATATGTAATGTGATGAGCTACATTATGAGGACAATGATGTCATTAGGCAGAATAGGAAATTTTCAGTTTCATCATGATCTGTGGGACTACCATGGTAGATGTGGTCCACCATGGACTGAGACACTGTTATGTGGCGCATAACTATATTTCTATTTTGTGGCTGTGGGTCCAACAACCCATTCTCTTACGTGAATAGGTTACTCCTCAAAGTTTTCCTTTAATGGAAATACATTATTAAATAATTTAAGAAGAAAAATTAACGTTCATATGCCATTTTTTATTATTTATTTATTTATTTTTTAGTTTTGAAGACTGAATCCAGGGGTGTTTTACCACTGAACTATATGCCTAGCCCTTTTTAAAAATTTTTATTTATTTTATTAATTTTAGTTGTTGGACTTTTTTTTTTTAATTTATATGTGGTACTGAGAATCAAACCCAGTGCCTCACACATTTGAGGCAAGCACACTACCACTGAGCCACAACTCCAGCCCCTATGTCTATCCATTTTAATCTTTTTTAAAATTATTTTTAAATTTTGAGACAGGGTCTTACTAGGTTGCCCAAGCTGGCCTTGAATTTTCCATCCTCCTGCCTGAACCTCCTGAGTCACTGGGATTATAGGCATGCGCCACAAGGTCCAGCTCACTCACCAAATATTTAATGAGCACTGACTTCTACATTATCTGGGTGATTGGCAAAACACAAAGAAGAAAGCGACAACGAATATGCTCACATAGGAGACAAACAAAATTATCATATAAAATTATTCTTATCTCATAAGAATAATGAAGAAAAATAAAGTGAGAGAAGGAGCTAAAAAGCAGTAAAGATGATGGCGGTTATTTCATATCAATGGTCAGGTAGAGCCTCTATAGAGCTAACATTTGAGAAAACATTCAAATAAAGAGGGAACAATTTTTTTTTAATATTTATTTTTTAGTTTTCGGCAGACACAACATCTTTGTTTGTTATGTGGTGCTGAGGATCGAACCCGGGACACACACATGCCAGGCGAGCACGCTACCGCTTGAGCCACATCCCCAGCCCAAGAGGGAACAATTTAATAACTTGGGAAGGAGCATTCTAAGTAGAGAACTTCAAGTGAAGTGGCCCACTTAATATGTTCACAAAAAAGTAAAAAAGGTCCATGTAGCTGGTGCACAGTGACAGAAGCAAAAAATGATTGGAAGTAAGGCTGGAGATCTAATTAAAGGAAAGAATGAATGAGGTTTTGTGGTTAAAGTAAGAACTTTGGGAAGCCCACTGGAGAATGTCAAAGAAGGAAATACCATGGTCTGTCTCAGGTTTTAAAAAGATCATTTGTTGTTGTGTGAAGGGAGGGGGAAAAAAGGATTGTGACAAAGGAAAAAAAATGGAAGGAGAGAGACCAGTTAGGGTATTAATCCTGTAGACCACATGAGAGATGATGATGCCCTAGAGTGGTGGTGAAAGTGGACCAGTAGGATTAAGTAATGGATGGAACATGTACTAAGAAATCAAGCAAAGATGACTCCACCTTATGGTGCCATTTACTGAAGACAAACCCTAAGATAGGAGCAGATACAGGGATAAGTATAGCGAGTGGGAAGAATCAATACTTCACTTTGTCATATTAAGTTTGATATTGGACTTCGAGGAAATACTAGAGCTAAAGCTAAAACTTTCAAGGTCATCAGCATACATGATCTTCAGTTATGGACTAAATGAGATCCCCAAGGAAGTGCAGGTAATTATAAAGCAAATTCAGGAGACTGAGCCGTGGACACTTACTAAAGTATTCAAAGACATTTCTACTGATTAATAATACTGCTATTATGTTTAAAAACATCATATTAAAAATAGTTGAGAAGAATGAATTTATATCAAATTACTTTCCAAGCTATGGCTCCTAGGGTCTCATTTATACTATCACTATTGCTCAGATTCAAGGTAGTACATTGTAGTGGGAAGATCAGCAGGTAAACAGTAACAGAAGAATAGGAAGTTCTCTTTCTTTACCTATCATTTCACTTTCCTGTGTGTGTATGTGTGTGTGTGTGTATATACATATATATATATATATATATATATATATATATATCT
>NW_026000019.1:26134983-26136754 GCF_001458135.2 Marmota marmota marmota
TATGTGTGTGTGTGTGTATATACATATATATATATATATATATATATATATATATATATCTCCTTATGAAGATAAGATCATCAACCCCAAGAGTCATGAGTAGAGTGGGCTTACTCTGCTAAAAAGTATATACAAACCTATTATTATAACACTGAAAGTTATAAATCAAAATTTTCCTAAAAAAATCATTAGATACTCATTCATACAAATATAACAATTCACAAGTTAAGTTTTTATATCTGGGCCCAGAACACTGGCAATCTACAAAAGTTAACAAGGTCACATGTGCACATTTACACATAACTACGCTTGAGTTCTGGACAAACAATTCATCTATGATGTTTACCTGAAGCAAATAACCACCTCCCTCATATCACTGTAGTACACTTCCCACCAATACTGGTTAGAGGAGTATGTATGTGTGTATGATGATAAACAGCAATGAGGAAGATAGTTTTTAAAAGACAAGATTTAAAAAAAAAAAAAAAAAAGACAAGATTTTTATTCTGACAACCAAAATCTGAAAAAGTTGAAAATCTGCTCTAGAAATTGTGATGAAGCTTGGTACATGCCCATAGCCTAATGCATCTGTATGAAAACAAATGACAAATATGGTAAGAAAGCACCATTATCAAATATAGCTTTATTGCAATGTAAATACCAGTATTAAAGAAATCCAGTATTTCCTCTTCCTTTTCTTGTCTCTTTTTTGTCCCTATCTCTGCTTTGAGGGCTAGAAGTATACACTCCTTATGGATAACTAAACCTCTTTAGAGCTTTTTGAAAAACAGTGTTGAGGTTGACCATAACCACTGACTGAACCCTGTAACTGCTTGGCAGCATAGCCCATGAAGTCTTTCGTAGCCCCAGTTAAGAGAGCCAACTGACTAAAACGTAAGGACAGACAACTGCCTTCAATTTCCTGCAAACCCTTGGGTCCACACCCAGTTGCTTTCACCTCAAAGTCTTTAAACTTTAACTCTACATAATGACATATACATATTATAATCACTACCACCTGATTTCAGATTTCATGAACCAGGGACAAATAAATATAGTACAGCGACCGGGCATACTTGATAAAATCTTCAAGAAGCCATCTGTTCAGCAAATATGTGGTCTCTTAGCTCTCCAATCCCATTCTGCCTGGCCAAGCGAGGGGAAACCCAGAAATTTCAACCTTCTCCCATCACCAATATTAAGACAAAAAAAAAAAAAAAATAGTGGCAAGCAAGTTTGGTCATATTATCATGTCCGCAGCAGGTATATCCTGTCCTTGTCAAAGTCCTCAATTCTTTTCCCCATATGTTCAGGACACCCCCACTCGCTCCCACCTGACAGTCCCAACGACCACACCTACCCCGCCTGAAGGCCTCCCAAACTTGACCAAACTGTCCACAGGATCTGACCTGAGAACCTCAAGGCTCCTATCCCCCACCCAGGTGAGGGCTCATTTCCCCGCCCCCAACCGCCTTGAAAACGTATACATGTTATAAAAATGTCCAGAGATTGCCCAAACCTCCTCTCTCAACATCCCCACTTTATCTGGGGGCGTCCTCGTCCCATCCCGGCCCCGCCACCCACCCGGAGGCCCATCCCACACACCCTCCAGCTGGGTCTCCAAGAATGGGGTGCAACTGCGGGGAGCACCAGGTGGCGCGTGCGAGCGCCCCGGGATCCGACACGCGGGCCAGGTGGCCGGCGCTGTGCCGGTAGTGCGACGCGTACCCACGTCGGCGCGCGTGGCAGAGGGGCGTTTGGGTGGTGGGGG
>NW_026000019.1:26139157-26145227 GCF_001458135.2 Marmota marmota marmota
CCGGTGCGGGGAGGAGCGGAAGCCGACCGCCCTGACACGTCAACGGCGTGAGCGCAAGCCTCGAGGCGGGCACCGAGAGGGGCGCGGCGCGAGGCGGGGCTCTTCGCGTCACTCACTCTCTGGACCAATAGGGAGGCCCCGGGCGTCCTGTCAGTAGGACTAGCCGGGGGCGGGGTCAATTGCGTCCGCTCTCTGGGGCCCAGCCAGGCGACCCGGGGCAGTGAGCCAGTATCTCTTAGTCGTCCCTTTGGCCCAGATCCGCGGGCGCACACCCTGTCCAGAAGCGGATCAGAGATCAGAGTTGGGCGGAGAGTTGTATCTCTGCAGGGCAGATTTCCGGACACCCACGCAGATGGTTGAGAAAGGACCACCGATTTCTCCGGAAAAACTTCCAGGGCGGGCCTGGGGCGCCCTCTGACTTTGGGCTAGTTATTTCGTCTCAGGTTCGCTAGATACCTGCACGGGCCCCAACTTCGTCAGGGGTGTTTTTGAGTCCCAAGCTGGTGAAGCCAGGCCGCTTTCCTTTTGCAGAACCAGACTTGAAAGAAATGCCAAGAAAAGATATTAGGTAACCTAAGATAGCGGTGAGCGTGCCAGTGAGAGGGAGCCCGGGGTCACCCTAAGGTGCCGGTGGATTTAACCTCGCTGGCCACTAAGATGGTGATTGAATGACCTCCGGGGCCATTCAAGGGCGGATGTTTAACAGTCCTGTTACACAACCTTTTGCGGGTATGCAGGTACAGGTTATATATTAAGCACTCTGTCCTTGAAAGTTGTGTTTGCATTTAAAGTTGTGTTTCATTTTGCAGTTTTTGTAAGAAGTCCGATATGAAATATCAAAAGCACCTAGATTTAACATAGGGCTCCTCATAGGGAAATTCCGGCATATTTAGGTGCCTTCCATATTAGTAGGTTTCCTGTTTTAACTTTTTTTTTCTTGCATGTTTTCTATGAGAATTTTAGTGTCAATTTTTCAAGTTTGTAACTTAACCAGGGGTTGTAATTTATAAATTAATTTTCCATTTGATAATTATTTTTGTGATTTTCAGGAATCACAAAAAATTGTAAAAACAGTTGCCCAAACACAAAAGTAAATCTTTAACCAACAGAGCACACAGCTCTGGAGGAAACGGATCAAGGAAGGGTGTGATAGCCAAAGAGTACATTTACCCTCTGGTATCAGAATGCCAGGTCACCCAAGAAGCTGTAAATGTCACCAGCAGTCCTGTTTATGGTGGAGCTGTGCTGCCTTAGGACAGGAATTATGATAGGGAAGTGTTTTTCAGACTTCCAGTTGAAAACAGATTTAGCCAGACTTGGAAGCAAACACCTGTAATCCCAGAGACTCTGGAGGCTAAGACAGGAGGATCACAAGTTCCAGGCAAGCCTCAGCAACTTAGAGAGACCCTGCCTCAAAAGTGTGGGGGTGAAGGGGAGGGGGGTGATTGGTGCTGGGAGAGTAGCTCATTGGTAGGGCACCCCTGAGTCCAATCCCAAATTGGAAGGAGGGAAGGAAACACTAAGAGATTTAAGGATTAAATGAAGAGCACGAAACCTGTATGCATTGGAGGTTACTTGGAATCTCTTGATATTCATATATGGATACCCCTGAGGTTAAACTATTAAGAGCAAACTGCCACACTTTCAGCATGTATTATTCTTATTCCTTTCTAGGTGATATTATCTCACCATGGGGAATCAAAAGATTCTGTGTCCTCAAGGAATTTATAGGAGAGATGTTCATTTTTAAAGATAAAGGATCATAAGTGCCACAGCAAATGCACAAATAAAGGAATTCAGAGGAGTGAGAGAATAAAAGAATGAAGAAGTTTCCCAAAAGGACAGGCCAATAGGAGAAGAGGTGGGAGGTGTAAGGGACATCTTCACAAGAGGCTGCCCTTTGATGCTTAGCCTTGGAGGCTTTTATGTTTTCCCACTGGTAACACCATCACCTTTTCTTCTTCTTCTTTTTTTTTTTTTTTGGATTGGGAATTGAAACAGGAGTGTTTTACCACTGAGCTACATCTCCAATTCTTTTTTATTTTTTATTTGGAGACAGTGTTTCACTAAATTGCTTAGGGTGGCCTCAAATTTGCAAGTGTCCTACCTCAGCTTTTGAGTCTCTGGGATTACAGGAGTGCACCACCACACCCAGCCCATCATCTTCTCTAACCCCTGCTGACTACTTAGTGAAAAAGACCAAGAAATTTGTTCATACATGAAGAATTTAGGAAGTGATGTATCCACCTACATGGTGCTACTCAGTACATTGTGAAATTTTAAGCATCAGAAGTGACTACCAAAAGGTATGTATTTTTAGTAACATATCTCATCTTGATTTTAAAAAAAAGATAATTCTTTCATTTGTTAGATGAATGGATGGACAGAGAAATAAGTAGAGAGGTTAGGAAGATGGACATCGTGAGATCTGGAAGAAAAATCACATGAGTTCTTTGATGTCAGTTTCCTTACCCACAAAAGTTGAGATGATAATATGTGCAGAATTTGAAAAGAGAAATGAGAAAGGCTCAGCTCATAGTAGCAGCTATTCAATAAACGTTAGGTGAGTTAAAAAAGAGAGGGATAGAAAAAAAGCTAAATGGAATAGAAGCATTTGGAACACAAGCAGAGATGTTTTAAATGGACCATTATTGTGAAGAAATTTTAAAATGTAGACGGTCATACAATAGTAGGTTTTTATTTTTTGTCTTTTAGGCACAATGGGATTTTGGTGGTTTTTATATTCTTTTGGATGCTTTTGGGAAATAAGTTCTGAATCTGCTAAAGTGGAAATTACTTTAATTTTAGAAAAGCAAATGTGTTACTTAACAACTAAAACAGCTGTTTGCTTGAATGGTTTTCCCTACAGTTGTGTCAGAGAGGTGCCAGTCAGCCCACAATTTCTTGCTTTGTACATTTTTCAAACAGTAGGCTAGTAACTGGCGAGGCCACACCAGGAGTTTTCCCTGCATTGTCTTGAATGTAACAGCCTTAGCTAGACCAATGAACTTCTAAAGACACTTATTTCCCAGCAGAGTATAGGAGGCACCGAGAGAGTCTGGCTCTGCTCAAGGCTCTGTTCAAGGCAAGGCCTGAGCATTGATGAGATCACTGTTTCCAAGAAGCTGCAAATGGGTGGTGAAAAGGTTAGTATTTTGACTTTTCTGTTGACAGTTTCCTAGGACATGAGTAGTTCTTTTTCTCAGGAGACATATTGACCTAGCTCACTACTCCTCCCACACTTTAAATTTTCTGTAACTCAGAATATGTTTTGAAATACTGTGAAGTGATGAATACACCCTGTTAAATGTCAGATTTTTTATTCAGTATTTTCCACACCCTTTAAAATTTATGCAATCTCTCAAAGGCTTTTGAGCTAGAAAGTTCGGAGAGGTCTTTGTGCATCTACAGAGTGTGGGATCCTGGGGTGATAGAAAGATGAATAAATGTACAACCCCTCAAAACTGAGTATAACCAAATAAGTACATAAATAATGAGGAAACAGACTGGAGAGAGTGGATAAGAGAGTGTTGATATGCTATAATTAAAAGAAGTTAATTCCTCAGCTGCAGGAATCCACATTGAGAAATGGTTTTTACCATGTGGAAGAGTGAACTTTAAATTCCTTTTCAGTGCTGTTGGCTAGACATTATTATCTGGTTTACTTTCCTTAATTAGTAGACACATTAACTAGAAGTAAATGGTTTACTTAAGAACAATATAGGTAGGAAGATGCAAAAGCAAGATTAGTAGTTAAGAGCTGGGATTTAGCTCAGCAGACGAACACTTGTCTGGTATATGGCAAGGCTGTGTGCTCAGTTCCTAGCATCACACACACATAAAAGAAAAAAGTCAATCTATTGCTATGTACCGGGGTTTCTCTGGAGGTAATGAGTGTAAAAACAATCCAATAATTAAAAACTTCAATCACCATAACCATTCCAATATATTTACTTCTTTTAAAACTAAATTGCTCATTACCATTATGAGTCCTAGGTCAAATGTTGAATACCTCCTCTTGGGAACCCACTTGGCTGGATCTTTCTAATGGAGGGAGCCTTATAGTGATACTATCTCTAGAGGAGATTCCACGGAAACTTAGCCTACAATGACCTCTGACCTACAGTGAAACCAGAATGGCCACACACCTTGTTCCAAACCTGCCTCCCCACCTTTCTGGTCTTCCTTCAGCCACCGATCTCCGCTTGGCTGGATGACCTTCCATAATGGAATTTCTCAGAGGTGGACAATTTCCCATAATATGATTTCTCAGTTCTATTGTAAGTACAATATGTTTGGATTTATTGTGCATTTTACCTCTTATATTTTTCAACTCAACATGAATGACATTTAAAAGGGATATAGCAAGATATTTTTGTTAGAGAATATCTCCTGGTCACCTATTGCTCTTTATGAATCTATGACAGATTACTTACTTTATATTTTCCAGATAATATCTTCAAATAATGAAAAGATAAAAATCAGATGTTATACCTAAGAAATCTTAACATTAGCAAGAAATTCCTCAGTAGATTCTGTTTCAGGCCCCATATCTCCCCTTGGTCTGTGCTGCTTAATATTGATGGAAGAAAGAATCAGTGTTTTAATGTCTCTCTGGCAGTACCAGGTAGCTTGGCATCAAAACTGAATTACAAAAGTGTGGCCTCAAAACTTACTTGGGTTCTCAGAATTTCTGGTAATTATTTCCTGTATCTCTAGCAGCATTTATTTATTTATGTTATGTGTCCAAGACAACTTAACATAGTAGGTGAGAACATGAAGTCTAATGCCAGACAGCATGAGTTTGAATCTTGGTTCTGCAGTTACTAGTTAAACAGCCTTCAATAAGAACATTTTTTAAAAGTTATTTTTAAGTACTTGGGTGTTAGACCAGGATGCAAGAAAAGACCACTGACTCCAATTAAAATCAAATTAAAGCAAGCTTATTATTTCGACCGGCTGGGCTGCCTCTCCCTCCCCAGACCGCGGGAACAAGACAGCAACCCCAGCTTTCCTGCAGCCCAGCTTTATAGCCCAGAAAGTTACACAAAGTGGGGTTACAGATAACAGAACTCTGTCAAGCATCACACTAATGGTAGTTTACATTTTTTGCTAGCCCCAACATCAGAATTTATGAGGACCATTAGAGCCTCAGAGAGGGCCGTTATCTGGCCAGGGAAGGCCAATATTTATGAGGTGTCACTAAAGTTTCAGAGAGTCTCTGCTATCTGGTCAGAGAGCCAGGCATGGGTGAGTTCAAGGCACGGGCAGGCATTCCAAGCAGGTTCAGAATTTGCAGTAATTTATAGTAAAGCCAAAATTATCTTTTCATGGTTTTGTGACGAGATGGCTCCCAATTTTAAGAAAAGATCAGGTTGGGTCTATCATTCCCCCCTTTTCTTATGTGTCCCTTTCAAATCTTTGATAGGGTAGGGGAAGAGCACTGAGAGAATTTTAATCCCTCAGGTAACAATCTCCAACTTTTTAGAACTCACCCAAAACCGGTCTCCCTGATTTGATCTGACTTAATTAATTACTTATATTGACAGTCTATTTTTGGCTCCATTGTTGTAAGAAGAGGGGCATCACTTGTTTTGGCTTCTTCTGAGCTGAGAGGGGGTGACGTGAGGGGGCACAGCATGAGGGACATGAGTAGCCTTTTAGAAGTCAGTTGAGGGACAAGAGTTGCCTTTTAGAAGTCAGTTTGGTTTGGATTCTGATTGGGGAAAAACAGGTTGTAAAGTCATCTGGGGATGGGTGCTTCTATGAGAGAAACAAAAACCATGAGTACTGAATAAATGTTGCTGCAGCTGGAACATGTCACTGTATAGAAGTTCCCTCACCAGACTTTAACATCCCCAGTTATCAGGACTGTAAGCATAACATTTAACTTTTAGTGTTACAAATGTCCTTTTTTTAATAAGATACAGTTTAATAATATCACCTGATCATGTAAAATCCTTTTACTAGTATGACCTCTGTGTCTAATAGAGAAACCTTTAATTCTGTTACTCAGGGCTGGATAATCATACTAGCAAACACCAAGCCTACCTGTGTAGGTTAGGAATAT
>NW_026000019.1:26147677-26152544 GCF_001458135.2 Marmota marmota marmota
TTTTTTTTTCCTTTTTTTTTTTTTTTTTTTTTTTTAGGCCTCAGATCAGTCTCCTACTGAGCTTGCAGGCTTCTTTCATTTGCATTTCAACATAAGTCCTGGCTGAGGTCTGGAAAGAGCAGGGGAAAACTGCTATTCTGAGCAGACACTTCAGGCCTATGGCATTTTAACCATAAGTCATAATTTTCAGGTTCGGATGTTAAAAATTATGATACAAGTTTAAGATACAATTCACAAAATTTTATATCTTTACATCTTGTTTTGTCAACAGATACCATACTATGATTTACTATCCTTGTCCAAATTAATGCACTGGTACACACAGTGACATTTTCCCAGGCTATCCAATTCAAAAATTGGTGAAAAAAAAAAAACAAAAAAAACAATGATTGGGAAGTTACTTGCCAACTTGGAAGTAGAGTTCTTTAGTTTTCCATCCTAAGTATTTAAGTTCTCTGGCATGAATTATCTGAAATCATAAACTAAACAATTACCTAAACCCAACTTTTAACTGCAAGATTGTACAATGCTTCAAAAACCCATTCAGATACCAGATTGTTACAATAAAACGTCATCTTTTAGATACACATTCAGCCAAGATCATTCTCAAGAAACAATTTATAATATCAACACACTATTGCACATGTCTTAAAGGGCCAGAAACAAAGACACAGGACAGACAGACAGAAAGGAGCTCCAGACTATGGCTGACAGACAGAAACCTTTAAAACACAGCAGATGAGAGAAAAATCTCCTACACCAGTGGCACCATAGATGTCCCCACAAGGGGACCAGATGTTTTCACAGAGGGGCAACCTGAAATGTAAAATCAAGGGTCTCAGGGGTGACTTTATTGCATTTAGTGTCCCCCCCTTTTTTTTTTCTCTTTTTTTAAGTAGGCAGAGGTGGCATAATCCTTACAGTGCAAGGAAGGAAGGCGGGAATTCCCTAAGCAACAGGGCTTCAGCAGCTGCTGGGAGTCCCTCAGTCCCTCCTTTTACTTACAGGATTAGCTCCTCTGGTTTGGTTCCACCCCAGGCACGCTCCATATCTCCTAACATTTCAGTAGTCAGCTCTCAAAAAGTTCCTTGGGGCTCCTTTAGAGTTCCCTCTGAGATGTCAAAATTTGTAACTGAAAGTTCTGTTCCTGACCTTGAAGCCAATTAATGCAAATTTAATAATGAGGACAGGGTTTTGAGAAAAAGAAAAAGGGAGGTTTATTGCTTTGCTAACAAAGGAGAAACACAGGGGACTTTGCCCCAAAGGTTGTGACTCTCTTGATCTGGAGGGACAGGGGTTTTAAAGGCATTTCACTTGTTAATCTGGGAGATACTCAGTTCTTAGATCCCCACCAGGCATTGCCCTCTGCAGTGGGTGTGCTCTAGGCAGCCAGCTAGGGGCTTCTCTCATCCTGCTTAACAAAGGGGGGTAAAGTTCATCGCAGTTCCTTAAAACACAGTCCAAAGGGGTGTCAGGCTTACTTGCTTTATTACCCATTTTCACATCCAATATCCTTAAGTTTTTACCACAGAAGTCACACAACAAAAGGCACAAAAACAAACAACAACAAAAAAACCATATAGAACACAGAACAAAACACAAGAAAACAGACCCGGCGCTGAAACAGAAAAACAGAGGAGCAATGCAACGTCTTGCTCAAGCTCCCAGGGTAGGAGCGCATGCGTGCCCGTTGGCACCTCTCTACCCTTCCAGAGGAATTCCCTACAGAACAGAACAGAGGACAGAACGAGTTCTCGTTACTGTCCCAGACAGGAGTCTATGTGAGCCTCGCCAGGCCACCTCTCTATCATTAGAAGAGATCTCCCTTAACCGGATACCAGATGTTATAAAGGCACCACTTACCTATGGAGGCCTCCTCCACCAGGTGCTTGCTAATAGTTTTAGTGCGGCAGTTCACTGCAGTTCTCCAGGGACTGAGGCTCACTCCGAGGCCTTGGAAAGTCTCAAGGTGCGCACCCCCTAGAGTGGCTTCCATCCCGGAGCCCTGGAGCAAAGGCCGGCTTTAGAATTTCCAGCAGTCTGGTCTTGTGGTCTGATCAGGCAGGGTCATCTCACTCAGGCCTCCAAAATGTTAGACCAGGATGCAAGAAAAGTCCACTGACTCCAATTAAAATCAAATTAATGCAAGCTTATTATTTCAACCAGCCGGGCTGCCTCTCCCTCCCAAAACCTCAGGAACAAGACAGCAACCCCAGCTTTCCTGCAGCCCAGCTTTATAGCCCAGAAAGTTACACAAAGTGGGGTTACAGATAACAGAACTCTGTCAAGCATCACACTAATGATAGTTTACATTTTTTGCTAGCCCCAACATCAGAATTTATGAGGACCATTAGAGCCTCAGAGAGGGCCGTTATCTGGCCAGGGAAGGCCAATATTTATGAGGTGTCACTAAAGTTTCAGAGAGTCTCTGCTATCTGGTCAGAGAGCCAGGCATGGGTGAGTTCAAGGCACGGGCAGGCATTCCAAGCAGGTTCAGAATTTGCAGTAATTTATAGTAAAGCCAAAATTATCTTTTCATGGCTTTGTGGCGAGATGGCTCCCAATTTTGAGAAAAGATCAGGTTGGGTCTACCAGGGATAAACTGTCCATGGTCCATTCTCTACCTGTGAGCTAGATTCCACCTCATGCCTACTCAAGGACTTCACTCCAGTACTTGTTTCTTTTTTTTGTTTTTTAATATTTATTCTTTTAGTTTTCTGCAGACATAACATCTTTGTTTGTATGTGGTGCTGAGGATCGAACCTGGGCTTCACGCATGCCAGGCGAGCGCGCTACCGCTTTAGCCACATCCCCAGCCCCAGTACTTGATTCTTAATAGTTACCTCATGATGAACATCTTTAACTGAACTCCTGATTTATTTCTGTACCCTTCCAAAAAACCTGCTTCTCTCAGTCTTTCCTATCTCTATCACTTCTCAGATCAAAACTCTAAGAGTCATCCTTCATTCCTTTTGCTTGTTCAAGAATCAGTCTTTAGTTAAATTCCACAGGCTCCATCTTTAACATATATCCATAATCATACCGGTATATGAACATCATTTTCTCCCCACCTAGTCTAATCCATCATCATCTCTTACTTGGATTATAGTAATTAGCCTCCTGTCCAGTATTCTTGCTTTTACCCTTACACTTCTTAAGACCATTCTCAATTATGACAGCTAGAATGAACTCTGGAATTATTTCTCTGCTCAAAACCCTCCAGTGACTTTCAAAATCATCAAATGAGGGCTGGGAATATAGCTCAGTTGGTAGAGTGCTTGGCTTCCATACACAAGGCCCTGGGTTCAATCCCTAGCACCACAATAAACAAATAAAAAATCATCAAATGACCCATATGGTCCTAAAGGTCTATCCCCCTACTACTGTCCTGCCTACTTCTTCTCCTTCTTCCCATTTCTGGTCTCCATATCTTGCCCTCGCTCCTCAGACCCAGCCACCCTAGAATTTAGAACTTGTCCTGAGAGCAGTGGGGAGACCCTAATGGGTTTTTGTAAGCCATCATTCCATCATCTCTGCCTATAAAATGGGGGGAAAGATAGACATTTAACAGACCTGCACACCCTGTGGTATCAGCCCCTTACATTTTACAATTGTAATTGACCTTGGCGACACAGCAAAAGGCACAAAGGATCCCTTTGAATCTAATTTAGTATCCCCTGAGATGAACATTTTTTAAAACTTATTTTTAAGTACTTGGGATAAACTGTGATGAAAGAATGAAAACAGAAAAATCGAAGACCCAAAACAAACAAGTCACTCCATGGGCCTGCTATGTAAAAATAATTCCTACCAACACTTTGGTAAGTCTCCTTAGACTAGAAATTCTTGAGTATTTTTTAATTATTTGCAGCATTCCTCCCCTCCTCTACCTTCCCAAGGGGAATGAGGAACAGTATCTTCTTTGAAATTCTGATTTCATGTAACATGCTACACCCTGTCCAAGCTAAACTTATTTCTCACCAATAAGTTTTAGAATAGACACTTTGGGATTTGTTTATTAGCCCGTGACCTTTCTGGAATTTCATTGAAGTAATTTTTGACTAGGTTTATCTTGGCTCTAAGGCTATCTAGATTCTGCTCTTGACAGAGAAATAATAAATTTTGTTGTACTATATTTCCAGCAGATATAATGAATGGGTGATAAAATACAAATAGGCCACCAAAGAATGGAATAAGTCCTTTTGACTGAAATGAAGTAAGAGACAGCTTACAGAATGGGAGAAAAATCTTTGCCAGCTAGTCTATGACATGATTAACACCCAGAATATATAAAGAACTCAAAAAATATCAACCCCCTGCAAAAAAAAAAAAAAAAATCAGTAAATGGCTAAATGAACTAAACAGACACTTCTCAAAAGAAGAAGTATGAATGGACAATAATTATATGCAAAAAGTGTTCAACATCTTTAGTCATGGGGAAATACAAACCAAAACTACATTGAAATTCCATCTCACCCCAGTCAGAATGACTATCATCATTAATACAAATAACAATGGGATTCCTGTTATATGAGTAATGCCAAATGTTGAGCAAAATTGTTTAAAAGAGGTAGAAGTATAACCAGGGGCATTATCTGTTTTTAACTGTTTTGGAACACCCACAGTGGCAAAATGTTGTAAGCAATGAGCTATAACATCTTTAGTTTTTCCTCCGGCATGAAGGGAGCCCATCAAAAATCCAGAAGAAGTATCAACTGTAACATGCAAATATTTTAATTTTCCAAATTCTGGCAAGTGTGTGACGTCCATCTGCCAAATATGGTTAGGTATCAATCCTCTAGGATTGACTCCAAGATTAACTTGTGGTAAAAAGGTCACACAATTTTGACATTGTTTTATTATTTGT
>NW_026000019.1:26155017-26176148 GCF_001458135.2 Marmota marmota marmota
ATATCAAATAAAGGTCCCAACTCTCCTGTTGGTATGCCTAGATAAGGCCTTATCCAATTTATGTCTCCCAATAACTTTTGAAAGTCGTTAAGTGATTTGAGTTGATCTACTTGTATTTGAATTTTTGGTGGACAGACCATGGTTGAGGATAATAGAACTCCTAAATAATTAATTGGAAGATTTAATTGTACTTTATCTATTGCTATCTCTAGATTATAATTTTTTAATAAATTTGTAAGTGTGGTATAACATTCTAGCAATGTGTTTTTATTTTATGTGCCAATAATACATCATCCATATAGTGAAATATTTGTAGTTCAGAATTTTGATTTCTAAGTGGCTGGATTGCTTTGTTAACATAAATTTGACACATAGTTAGATTGTTAGCTATCCCTTGAGAGAGTACTTTCCATTCATATCTCTGATCAGGACCTTCATGATTCAGTGCAGGGATAGTAAATGCAAAACCTGGACTATCCTCAGGATGAATTGGAATTGAAAAAAAAACAATCTTTAATATCTATAGCTAAAACATACCAGGTTTTTGGCAAAGCAGACAATCGGGGAATCCCTAATTGAGCAGGTCCCATAATAACCATCTCATTATTAATGGCTCTTAAATCTTGCAATAATCTCCATTTACCAGATTTCTTTTTTGCTGCAGTCCTGCTGGCTGCAGCAAAATAATCAGGGGGGTGACGAGCAACTTGTGTATGTTGATATAGCAGGAGTAGGAGCCGTTTATTGCAGGACAGGAGCAGTATTTATACATTCCACACAGCTTATCTAATTAGCATAAACAAGATACATCAGTCAACCAATAAGGAATCTCCACACTTAATGGCTCGCTTTTGTTACTTCTCAAACCACTCCCTCTGGCATTTTGCCAGGCACCATCCAGACTTGTTTACGAACTCTAACATTCCCCTGGCTAAATGCCAGGTGTTATTTTGACTTGTTTACAGACTCTAACACTTTTTAATGACAAAAATTGGAGTATTATGGGGAGATACGGAAGGTTGTATATGTCCCTCCGCTAATTGCTGTTTGACCAGGTCATGGGCTACTTGTATCTTTTCTTTATTCAGGGGCCACTGAGGAACCCATACTGGTCTTTCTGATTTCCAAGTAATTTTGATTGTCTCAGTGGCACTTTCTGAAAACCCAATCCATGTCTATTTATTCCTTGATCTATTTGAATTGGTGCTGTTATACCTTGTTTTTGTTCTCTTAATCTTTTTTTCTTTCCTAAAGCCTTGTCTAGCCCTAGCAATGGGCACGTTAGGATTGATGTTATTTGTTAATGTTAGTCCTAATTGATCTAGGACATTTCGTCCCCATAAATTTATAGGAAGATGATCCAATACATATGGCTGTATAGTTCCTTCACATCCTTCAGGATCCTTCCAATCTAATACCATTGCACTTCTATGGGGATTAGTTGCCACTCCTAGGCCTTGAAGCATTTGAGTGTCTTGTTGTAATGGCCAATGTTTTGGCCATTCTTGATGAGATGTGATGCTAAGGTTAGCTCCTGTGTCCAGTATCCCATTAAATTCATGTCCTTGAATATTTAGTTTTAGCATTGGGCGAGAATCTAAATTTAAAGACAGCATAGCCCAATTTACACCTGTGGAGCCTAATCCCCTGGAACCTCTTTCTACAGTATGACTGGAAAATTTATCATTCAGGCTGGGTATTATTAATAACTGTGCTATTCTATCTCCTGGTGAAATTACTGATATACCTCTTGGAGAACTAGCTATAATTTTTATTTCACCTACATAATCAGGATCAATTACCCCAGGACTTATCATAAGTCCTTTTAGTGTAGAAGAACTGCGTCCCAATAATAAGCCTACTGTTCCTTGGGGAAGAGTTCCTTTTACTCCTGTGGGAATGATTTGAACTCCCTTCTCTGGAGTTAGTATTGCTCTCGTGGAGGCGCAGATGTCCAACCCTGCGCTCCCTCTGGTTTGTCTGATGAGGGATTTAATGGATAATGTGTCCTGGGCACTACCCTGATGGTGTTGCTGGGTTCCTCCATTGCCCCATATATTTGTGCTTGTGGGCCCCGGAGCATTGGGCCCCCCAGTCTGTGTTTTGGCAATGGAGCCTGATTCCTTTCTCCACGATATCATGGGTAAACACCTGGTCCTTGTCCATTTTTTGATAATGGAGTACCCTCTATGGTAGTTTTAGAATGGCATTCATTAGCCCAATGTCTCCCTCTACGGCATTGTGGGCAAATACCCAGTATTCTATTCCTTTGATACCTAGTCTTGTTAAACCGTTTTCCTATGGGGCAATTCCTTTTAAAATGTCCTGTTTGTTCACAATTGTAGCATGTTTTTGGCCTGGCATCTAAAGCCTGTTGTACTGCAGCTGCCAAGACTTGCCCTTGTTCATTAATGTCTCTACATAATTTAATATATGTGTTTAAATCTTCATGTTTCCATGGTCTAATAACCTCTCTGCAGCAACGATTTGCTTGCTCATAACCAGTTGTTTTATTATTGGCATTGCTTGTTCTGTATCCCCAAAAACTCTGGCAGCTGTTTGAATAAGCCTATCTACAAATTCAGTGTAAGGTTCATTAGCTCTCTGTATTACCTTAGATAATTGACCTTGTAAATCTCCATGTCCTTGTAATGTCTTCCATGCCCTAACTGCGTCTGCAGCAATTTGTGCATATATAGCAGGATCATATTCAATTTGTTGCCGTTGACCCCCATAAGATCCTTTTCCTAACAACATATCTAGATTTCTTTGAGGGTAACCAGCTACTGCATTTCGCCTAGCTGTCTCCGTGCAAAATTCCTCATTGGCAACCTTCCATAACAAATATTGTCCTCCATTTAGCACAGATTTACACATGCTAGCCCAATCTGCTGGCGTCATGTCCAAGTTGGTAATGGATTCGACCATGCTTACAGTGAAGGGTGCTTGGGGACCATAGGTTGTTACAGCCTCCTTTAACTGCTTCACTGTTTTGAAATCTAGAGCACGGTGAATTCACTGCCTTCCTGCCTGCTCAAGTACAGGGCATGCTAATCTTTGAGGTCCTGTCTCAGGATTCCATCTATCAACTACGGGGGTTGAGGGCCACTCAGCTGTCTCTATAGATGGAGCTATTGGTTGAATTACGCCCTCTGGTGATAGAACAGTGTTAGTAGCAGCCTCCTGTTGTAGCTTTTTCCCTAATAGCCCCTTTTCCTTTAAATTTTCTTCCTCTGTCTGACTAGCTCAAGAGACCTTCTCTTTTGCTTGATCTAAAATGTCTTTCTCTGTGGTCTGAACCTCTAACAATTTACTTAACACTCTTTTGGTTTGTTTTTTGCTAATTTCTAATCTACTATAAAGATAATGCAACCCAATAAGATAACACAAAACAAAACCAAAACAGAATGAAACAAAAACGGAACAAAAAATCATTGTATCAATTTTCTCTTCCTCAGGGCTGAACAACTTCAAACCTTGAGCCAACCATTTTTCCCAGTTTGCCTGAGAAAGTTCTAGGGATAGGCAGCTTGAAACAAAAACAAAATAAATCAAAACAAGAACACATTATTTTTTGAAATGGTCACCCATTCTCTTGCCTTCCCTCAGGGGCGAGCAATTTCACTTACCTCCGAGCTTCAGGCGTTCCCCGCATGGGTCGCCAAATGCCGCAGTCTGGCTGGGCACAAAATCACGAGCCACTCAAGCAGGAACAAACTTTATTTCTAAAACTCCTGCAAATGCCATGCACGTGGCCTTCTCCTGGGACACACTACACCAAAAGGAAATCCCTCCTCCGGAATTCCCTCCTACCGCCCTTCCCCAACCAATGGGAACTCTCCAGGAGTCCCGTGAGAGCTCCAAAGTAGCAGGCCTAGGCAGACAGCAGGGGTCTAATCTCCAATTGAATGCACATCTTAACATAATAATTATCATCTCAATGGCTTGCTGGGGTCACCTTTCAACCAAAAATGCCATGCCTCATTCCTACTTGGCTATGGCTCTCAGTAGCCCACCTGTGCCCCACCCTTTGGGCCTTCCCACCTACATTCCATCACTGAAAGAACTATAAAAAGGGGAAACAACCACACTTCCACGGATTCCACCTCTTGGGTCCCCTTCTTCCTCTGAGAGAAGTCTTTTCTGCTGTCCTTTAATAAACTTCTGCTTTCCACTCTGACCTTGCCTTGGCGTGCTTCTCTGGTGTTATACTTCAACATTGGGGAAGCAAGGACTCGTCACCAGTCAACAGTGGTAACAAATGTAAAAGGTAGACTATTAGTTTAGAGGAAAAGGATGAGAGGTAAAGGAAAAGAGGGTAAATGGAGGTATTAGGGAATTAAATTGATCAAATTGTGATATATTTGATCAATTAAGATTAAGACATGTTGTGATATATATATAAAATTGTGATACACACACACACACACACACACACACACATTTTGTACTAGGAATTGAACCCAGGGTTGCTCAACCACTGAGCCACATCCTCAGCCCTTTTTTGTATTTTATTTAAAGACAGAGTCTCATTGAGTTGCTTAGGGCCTTGCTAAATTGCTGAGGCTGGCTTTGAACTTGCAATCTTCCTGCTGGTGTTGTATTGATGTACAAATATGACACCATGAAACCCATTATGCTGTATAATTAGTGTGCATAAATTAAAAATAAAATAAAAATTGTAATGGTTAATTTGATTTGTCAATTTTGGATTAAGATATGCCCATGATTAAGAGGCTTCTGGGTATGACAGTGAGGGTGTGTCTAGGAATGATTGGCATGTGGGATAGCCAACTGAAGTGGAGACCCTCCCTAAGCATGGGCAGCACCATCCAATAGGCTGATGGCTTGGATGGAATAAAAGAAGAACAAGGAAGCAGCAGCAGATGCAACTTGCATTGTTTTTGAACAGATTCTTGATTGTTGCTGTGATCGTATAAGGATATCAAACTCTCACTTCTTCACTCTTCTAAAGAGGTCACTGCCAGTGATCCTGCAGGGAGTTTCCAGAAGTCTTCAGTCTCAGACTAGGGTAGCACTATTGATCCCTTTTGTTCTGGAGCTTCAGCCTCATGGACTGCCCAGCTACTGGTTCTTCCAGCTCTCCAGCCTGAACTATCCAGCTTCTAGTCGAAAAAGCTAACCTAATAAATCCCCTTTTTATAATCATGCTTCCTGTTGATTCTGTTCCTCTAGAGAACCCTAATACAGAAATATTTTCTTATCAATACAGAAATATTTTCTTATCACCAGAATCCCTCATTAAGTTACATCATAATGGAATTCTACTGATAATTTCTTCATGTTTTTGTAAGTATTGATGTGTCCTTTACTTTATTTGTCACTGAATGCTATTCTATTAGTGCTATATTTTATTAGGCTCTATTGTAACTACTAAAAAGTTGTGATATTTTATTTGTAGGTGGTCATTTTTGTTTAAATCGTTTGTTTAAAATTATTATTTATCATTGGTCATAAAAAGAAACAGAGCTTTAAACCACAATTTGGAAGTTATGATTTGATAAAAAGTAACTAAAAAATGTGAAATGCAAATGGAGCTTTCCAAATGACTGTTTATGACTCTTTGGTATAGCATTCAATTATAGATAGTTTTTATTTATTTATTTATTTTAGTTTTAGGTGGACACAATATCTTTGTTTTATTTTTATGTGGTGCTGAGGATCGAACCCAGTGCCTCATGCATGCTAGGCGAGCATTCAACCATTGAGCCACAACCCCAGCCCGGTTTGGATTATTTTTAGGATTTTATATATTATATTAACAATGAGAAATATTTCCTATTATGTGCTTAAACAATTTCTGATTACAAAGTTAAGATAATTTTCTAATAATTAGCCAATCATATTTTCATTCTCCAATCTATTGATCTAGTCAATTATCATTGAACTTTGTCCTAAGCATGATTTTCTATTATAAGATTGGAAGATTTTCAAATATTCTTTATTAATTATATTTACTTGTCATTTGTTAAGCACAGGAAAGCACATTTTGGATAAATTTATTTAAAAATTGGATTAAGTGATGCATACAAAACTTATGCTTGGGATGTAGTTCATTGCTTGCTTAGAATGTGAGAGGCCCTATATTTGATAAATGCTTGCTTAGAATGTGAGATGCCCTAGATTTGATCCCCAGCACTACAAGAAAAAGTATGGAAATCTTTTTTTTTTATTTAGTTGGTTTGTTGCTATTGTTTGCAGTATTAGGGATTGAACACAGGTATGCTTTGCCACTGAGCTATCTCCCCAGCTACTTTCTTATTCTTAAGCTGGTCTTACTAAGTTGCCCAGGTTGGCCTCAAACTTGGGGTCCTCCTACTTCAGTCTCTGAAGTCACTGAGATTACAGCTATGCACTACTGTGCATCTATTGTGGGGTGGCAAGCACGCCCCCTTCAAGGTAGTTTCCTGCTCATAAGGTATAAGCCACCTGAAAAAAAGAAAATCTGAAATAATTAGTAAAGGATAAGAGTCAGAGCTTGAAAATCAGGAGATGGAGTGGACCTGATCAGTCCTCCAAGCCACATGGGAGCTGGAACTGAACAACTAAAAAATAGCTCTGGTTTTTAATTTAAAGGCAGGGATAAAGTTCCAGTGGAAGGAGTCTTGCTTCTTGGTGTGACAGTCTTGTAATCAACAGGTTGACTGGCATCTTGGCAAGCCACACACGTCTCTGACTGGCTTTGTTGTTGTGTGGCTCCAGCAGGTTACCCTGTCTCTGAACTTGTGGCAGAGCTGGGTAGAAAGTCACATGTATCAGGCTGTCTCAAACCAGCAGGATTGCTGCTGGGAGTTCCCAGTACCAGACTTTCCTACTCAATGGCTTCCATGTTGATTTGGTTCTCACACAGTTCACAGATGGCTCCTGGCATGCTTCACTATTTATAACTAAGGAAAAACATTCATTATCTCTTAGGTGCATGTTGTCATTTACAACTTTTTAAAAACAAAGTTAAAATGCCCCATAAGTGATTCTATGTTATCATAACTTCTTTTAGAAAGCAATGGTGTCAACAAAAGAAATACATTTCACATTGTGTTAATTATGGTTTAGTAAGTATAGACATGTCTGTCTTAATCTGTTTAGGCTGCTGTAACACAGAACTACATATTGGGTGACCTAAGCAACAGATATGTATTCTCACAGTTGAGGCTGGGAAAGGTATCAGCATGGTTGGGTTCTGGGTCACCAACAGGAGCCTTCTTGCTATATCTTCAGTAGGAGAGAAAAAAAGATCAAGTCAACTCTCTGATTTCTTATAAGGACACAAATATTATTATTATTCTCATGGCTTCTTCTAAACCTAATTATCTTCCAAAGGCCCCATCTCCAAATGCCAGCATATTGGGTGCTAGGGTTTCAACATAAATTTTGAGAGCATGTAACTCAGGCTATAGCATTCTTTCCCTTGTCCCCCAGGCTCATGTTCTTCCTGTATACAAAATAAATATGTTCCAACAACTTCAAAAACTTTACTTATTCCAGCATCAACTCTAGTCTATCTTCTAAATAAGGTGTGGCAAGACTCCAGATACACTTCATCCTGAGGCAAAATTCCTCCAGATGGGGTCTTGTGATATCACACAAGATATATGCTTCCAAAAAACAATGGTGGATAGGCACTTCTATTCCAGTAGGAAGAAATAGGAAAAAAAGAAGGAATGGTGGGTCCCAAGCTAAAACCCAGCAAGGTGAATTCCATCAGATCTTAAGGCTTGAGAATAATTCTCTGATTAAATGTTCTGCCATCCAGACTCATTAGGGTGAGAATGACAACGCCCCCAACACACATAAAGCTTGAGGAGGTTTCATCCACAGTGAGACTCTCTGTAGTAGCCCTCACACTGATGGACATCTCAAAAGATGGCCCGACCCTTGGAAAACCAAGAGAAGCTAACCCTGTCCAACTGGAACTGTAATGACAACAGCAGTCCTGATAACGTCTGAATTGCTTTTGGGTCGTTTTTCTTTTTTCTTGAGGATTAGTGCATATTCTCAATAACTAATGTATTGAATGTTTGTTATTAAATTTCACATAATTATTTTATCATTTTATCTTTATAATAACCTGTTAGGTTAATACTGATATTATTTTGATCTTGTAGTTCAATAAACTAAAGCTGAGAAATGTTTAATATCTTTTACAAGGTCTCATTCAGTGTCACATTTCAAATTTGAACATGTATTTGACCACAAATACATGCTCTTAATTAGTTTTACTGAGTCCTTGTCTCCAACTACTTAATTTTCATAATAGTAAATACAGTGCCTCAGCACCAAGTTGGATCAATATTGTATAGTAATGTCTCAAAAAGACAATAATGATGACAAATATTGATTACCCAACTAAGCATACATGCTAAGTTAATAACATACTACAGAATAAGTTATATTTTACCTTTCAAAAACATTTTTTTTTCTTCATGAAAGCTCACATCATGTATAGTAGCATGAACTTTTTATTGTTTTATACCTGAGCTTTTGGCCTCTGTTTTACACGGCTGCCGTAATAAACACTACAAACTTAGTGGCTTAAAAAAACATAGATATATTATGTCAGAGTTTCTCTAGGTCAGAAGTCTGGGTGCGCTCACCTGGATTCTTTTATTTAGAGTTTCAAAAGCTGAAATGAAGGGGAGTCATCAAGGATGCACTCCTGACTAGAAGTGCTAAGAAAAATCTGCTCCCAAACTCCTCATGTTGTTGGTGCTTTGAGTCTCTCTGTCATCTCTCTGGGTCTGGCTGGAGGAAGTTCTGTTGTTTAAGAGCTCTCCTAATTAGAATGTCTTGCTCCTTAGGGTAATTCAGAATAACTTTCCTATCTTAAAATTTGTAACTTTAATCAGATGTAGAAAGTACCTTTTGCTCTTAGTTTCAACCTACTTGTGTTCTTGATTCTGAAGTATTTCTCTTATAGACAGCATATGATCTTTTATCCAGTCTGACAGTCTCTGCCAACTTTATCAGTGTTTAGTTCATTTACATTTACTGTAGTTATTCATATGCTTGGATTTACTCCTGTTATTTTCATAATTGTATTTTATATATTTCATGTCCTTTGGTTTTCTATTCCTTTTTGATTGCTTTTTTATGTTAAGCACATATTTTATGTACCATATTAATCATTCTTTTTTTAACTGTAATCTTTTGTCATTATTTTATTGTGGCTACTTTAATGAATACAATATATATTGTATTATCACAATGTACTTGTGGTTAATAATGATATAATTTTGATAAAGTATAGCAGCTTTGCTCCAAAATAGTTTCATTTTTTTTCCTCAAACCTTAAATATTTATATTTATGAACTGAAAGTAAAAGAATTATTCCTTTATGCAATCTTAAGTATTCTAAAGAAATTAAGGTGAAAAATTTTCAGTCTTACTGATATATGTATTTATATTTTCTGGTGCTCTGCATTTCTTCCTGTGAATTCACATTGCCATCTGTGCCACCTCCTTTCAGCCTGAAGTACTTCTTTTTTTTTTTTTTTTTTTTTTTTAATCTTTTGGAGGCAGGATGGCTGGCAAAGAATTCTCTGAGATTTTTTTTTTTTTTTAATCTGGGACTATATTTAGTTTGCCTTTGTTTTTTGTTTTTTTAAATCATGGTTTTCCATCCATTTATTTCTGATAAACTTTTGCTATATTGGTTGAAACATCAGTTTCTCACTTTCCACTCAACTCAAGACAGCCCCTTTCAGTAACGAAACTTCCCAGTGCCACCTTGGTAGTGCACTACCAAGCTAGTGAGCAGGGGAGGTGAAACCAATCCTGGCAAGAACATCAGAGTCTCCCACTGCTTGCACAGACATTCTCTAATTTCTCATGAATAATTACTTCTTAATTTATTTGCCTTTGGACTTTTGCCAGGACTCTTAAATTATTATTATTATTTTTTAAAATTTTGTCTAGTTTTATAGTTGTTTGGGGGAAGTGAGTTTGCTGGTATAAATGTTGCACTGATTTATACAGATAAATATGTTCAAAAGTTTTGATTCTTAGAATAGCCATTGACTTGAGGACCTCTGTGGTTTTTCTTGCCTGGATCATTAGAAGAGGTTTTTTGTTTTTTCCCATATTTTTTATATGGTTTACTATAATTTTACATAATGGAGAGATCTGTTGTTACATATTCATACATGCACACGATGTAACAATATAATTTGGCCAATATAATTCCATAGTATTTTCCCTTTCCCTTCCTCTTCTGCTTCCACCTGGTACTTATCCTCTATTCTAATGATCTCCCTTCAATTTTCATGAGATTTCCCTCAACTTTCTTTTCCTCTCTAGTTTCCACATTTGAAAGAAAATATCTGATCTTTGAATTTCTGAGTTTGGAATATTTCACTTAATATTCTCAAGTTCCATCCATTTTTCTGAAAATGACATAATTTCATTCTTTATGGTTAAATAAAACTATTGTGTGTGTATGTGTGTGTGTGTGTGTGTGTGTGTGTATTCTTTATGAGATGATTTTCCTATCTTACCATAGAAATCTATTGCTCTGGAGTGCCTGATTTTTTTTTTCCTGCTGAATATAGAAAAATTCTCTTTTCATCAGCGGTAACAAAGTACTTAGATTTACTGAGCATATGCCAGGTTTCTAGCATGGTGTATATTCACATGCACTATTTCTGTTAGAAATAATAATATGAAGCTGGGCACAGTGGCAAATGCCTATAATTCCAGCTGCTAAGGAGGCTGAGGCAAGAGAATCGCAAGTTCAAAGCCAGCCTCAGCAATGGCAAGGTGCTAAGCAACTCAGTGACAGCCTGTCTCTAAAAAAAATACAAAATAGGGCTGGGGATGTGGCTCAGTGGTCAAGTGCCCCTGTTCAATCCCCAGTGCCCCCAAAAAATAAAATAATAATTTAAGGCTTTTATAACTATAACTACAATATAGCTTGGTTTTTAAAATTTTTTTTAAAGAGAGAGAGAGAGAGAGAGAATTTTTTAATATTTATTTTTTAGTTGGCGGACACAACATCTTTTGTTGGTATGTGGTGCTGAGGATCGAACCTGGGCCACACACATGCCAGACGAGCGCACTACGGCTTGAGCCACATCCCCAGCCCCAATATAGCTTGTTTTTGAAAAATTTAAAAGTATAGAAAAAGAATGCTTCCTTGAGAAAAATACTTTGTGACTGCTTTTCTCTTAAAAATTATTGTTGACAATAGGAAAGACTTCCATCAGAGCAAACTTAGAATAAAGAAAAAATTAATTTTAATCTGAGGTTATGCTTCCCTTCTCAATAAGAATCAAGAAGTAATTTATAGACAGGATATAATATAATAAAATAATATAATCCAAACCCAGGAAAGAGCAAATGTTTCAATAACCAGGATTTGTCCTATGAAAGGAGCAATCAAACCAATAACAATATTCAATGTCTATTTTGTTTTTTAACTTTAGATGTATTGTCCCCAAGGGACATAAATGCAAATAAATGTTCATCTTAGATATTTGGAGTTGTGCTCATTTTTTACTTGAAGTCAGTAGGAAATCATTGGCTGCTCTCCCTGATGGGAAAATGGAATTGGAAATGGCATACCCACTCTCACCCACCACTTTATTCCAGAAAAGAAGAGCTGGTTCCTCTTCCCCCAGGAGCTGACACAGACTGAGCAGCAGGAGCCACGATCAGCAAAGCTCTGAGTGCCTAGGAAGAGACCAAGAAATAGTATTTCCTTTGCCTGTATTTGGAACAGTGGCTTCAGGTCACTCAATTGGGAGGTTTTGGAGGCAGAGGAACAAGAGAACAGAGAAGTGAAGAAAAAGAAATGAGGGAATGACAAGATTAATCAGTCAGTTTGGACTCTGAAAACCCATTTGGTAGCCATGGTGAGGATATGACTTAATCCTAGGATAGTGATCAGTTTCAGATACATGTGGGTACCACAAAGTTGAAAACTCTTTCAAATGAACTCACAACCATACCAAGGCCTCCTTAGATCACCATATTTTTATTATCTAAATAAAATATTCCCAATTTCTTTTCATGGTTCATGTCTTTGGGTTTCCCACAAATAGGAAATCACTTCATGTATCCAAGAAATGAGAGAGAGGGAGAATATGATGTTAGAGATCAAATTGAGGGCCTCATGCATGCTAAGCAAGCACTCTACTGAGCTACACCTCCAGCCTCCAGAATCTTTCCATATGCAGAGCATTTTGGTTTCTTACTATTTCCACAACTAGTCTATGAGTATTACCTTTAAACAGCTCAAAGGCCCACTGAATTATCCCAAGCAAAAGATTTTCTCTGGAACTTAAAATGTGGTGAATAGAACTGTAATTTTTTCTAATTTGTGATTGCTATTTAAAACTGTTTTAAAGTGATTTTAAAGTGAGGTTTTCCTGGTTTCTTGTTCAGAGCACATCTCCAGGATCTTCATGATCCCTCTGGGCTATTTTCTTTAAAATTTGGTACTCTTTTTATGAACAATGTCTTTGGATGAGAAATTATGCTATTAATTCACTTATAATGAATTCCCTAAACTTGAAAAAAAAAAAAAAAAAAGGAGGGTTATATCATCTAGCTGACTCTGGCTGGACTTTCAATTCAATCGCTAATTCAATGTAGTCAGCAAACCTGCCTTGTACTATATTGATGGAATTCAGGGTGTGTTGGGTTGTTTTTAACAGTGATCACAGTTGGCATAAAGAGGGATTCAAGTTGGTTAAAACAAACAAAACTTTTATGATATAGTGAGTGATGCAAGAATAAGGAAAGCCTGTGAACTCAGGTGACTGGAAGTTGAAAGTGTCAAAGATAGATGCAATTCAGATCCCCTAAGGTCAGTCAATGTGTGATTTTGTTTTCCCTTGAAATAGGAAATTAATCTTTGGTCATGGTCTTGAACCTCAAATATCATTAGCAATGAATTAACTATGAATTTTATCCAATAAATATAGTCTACCTACATGAAGTACATGTACAAAATTATTTGACTTTGTTGAAACTGGTCTTTAAAAGCATAATTAAGGAGAGATTTAAATCTTGAAATTCTGGCTATGCAGGGGATTGAATTAAGTCACAAGGTTTTATTCTTGACATAGTAAGCAAGCAGGTTAAAAAACAATTGGCCCATATAGGCCCACACCTACATTAACTAATTTGTGAATTGATCATCAGCCAATTTACTGAGGCTTGAACCCAGGAGTGCTTTACCACTGAGACACATCCTCTTCTCTTATTTTTTGAGACAGGGTCTCACTAAATTGCTGAGGATCTTACTAAGTTGCCCAGGCTGCCCTTGAGTTTATGATCCTCCTGCCTCAGCCTCCTAAATTGCTGGGATTATAGGTGTGCACCACCATGCCTGGCTTTTACTGAGTTTTGGGGTTTTTTTGTTTTTTAATCCAAGTAACAATCCCCTTATACCAACTCACACAGCTATACACTGTAAGTAAATGAAGTGCTCATTTTCTATGGAAAGAAAAGTTTACTAATATTCAAAATTCCCCATCAAAATCTTCATTGAGACCTAACAGTGAGGTTGTATTAATGAGGTTAAATTTAATATTTAATAATTTTATATGAAATAAAACTAATAGAAGTATTAATTTTCTCCACAACACCAAAGAGTAGAGAATATGGTTTATAGTTAATCATCCTTTGACAGTTTAAGAACCTAATGTAAATAATAATAATAATCATAGAGACACAAAGAGCAAAAAGCATTAACACTTGTTTCTGGATTTATTGTAGATGACATATTTTCCACACTTGCAAGAAAGTCCCTCCCCCTGCCAAAAATTTGCCATTGGAGATGTTCCTTCCATTAGAAATTGTCAGGATGAATTGTGTACTTAAACGCATATGGTCAGAAAAAGAAGATAATACTGAAGGAAGGGAAAAGTTTTGAATGACTTAAGTTATAACCTGACACGAGAAGAATAATTAGAATGATTAGAACAAAGCAATATAAAAAATTGAGAGTGGGAAGCAAAGCATCTCTCTGTGGAGTTTCATGTGAATTTGCTTGTTTAATGTTCACAATAATTTTGTAATATAAAAACAATTATTATCCCTATAGTACAAAACAGAAAACAAGCCTTGTAGAGTTTAAGCAGCTTGCTAAGCTGGAAAACTTCATATTGATTTCAATTTTCTTCACCATTTTCCGGAGGGAGGCACCGTAGCGGGTCCCATATTTAGAATGACAATTATCAATAATACAAACAATAATAAATGCTGGTAAGGATGTGGCAGAGGGAAGGAACTCTAATACACTGTTGGTGGGAATGTAAATTAATCACTTTGGGAATCAGTGGACTAGGAATGGAACCAACATTTGACCCAGCTATCCACTCCTTGGAATTTATCCAAAAGAATTAAGTCAGCATATATTAAGGATACCCACACACCTATGTTTACAGCAGCACAATTTACAATAGCCAAATCATAGAACTAGCCTAATTGTCCGTTGACAGATAATGGGTAAAGAAAATATGGTACATCTACACAATGGATTTTTATTCAGCCATAAAGAACAAAATTATGTCTTTTGCAGGAAAATGGAGAGAACTGGAGAATATTAAATTATGTTAAGCAAAATAAGCCAGATTCAGAACATAGAGGGAGAAAAGGGGAAAATAAGGGATCTCATGAAAATGAGAGGAAGACTGGTAGGCTAGAGGGAAGGGATGCGGGGGTAGGAGGAGGGGAAGTAATAGAGAAAGAAATTAACCAAATTATGTTACATAATTGTAAGAATATGATACCATGAAACTCACTATTCTGTATAATTATTATGCACCAATTAAAAGGTTTTTTTGTTCTCCACAATGGAGAATGCAGGAAGCCCATAGCATGGCTCAGTTCAAATCCAAAAGCCTGAGAAACCAGGGACAAGGAGACTGCTGGTGCAATTCCTGGAGGCCAAGAGCAGGAGAAAAAGGGTGTCCCAGCTCAAGGAGAGACAGAAAATTCATCTATCCTCTACTTTTTACTCTACCTATGTCTATACATGACTAAATGGTTTCCCCCCACATTAAGGGCAGATCTTCCCCCACTAAATCCACTAATTCAAATGCCAATCTCTTCCAGAAACACACAGGCATACCAAAAACAATGCTTTCCTAGATATCTGCATAGCTCTTAATCCAGTCGGGTCAGCACTTAAAATTAACTGTCAGACATTCTTTTCTTTGGTTCTGCAGAAAGCATGTATTCTCAGCCTTTTTGATAAGCTAATAGCAAATGCTCTGCACTTCAAGCATAAGCCATGACTGGGTGTGAAGATTGTCTAATTCTGTGATGCATTGTTGGGAAATTTGTAGACCACCAGAACTGCATTGTTCACCTGTTCTCTCAGTGAACACTATCCATTTGATTCCATCACCTGACTACCGCATACTTCAATAAATTCAAAATTTGGTTCAGAGAAAAGAGATGCTATTTCTTTGGCAGAAATCATGTAGCATTCCTATAAGACACATCCTTTTAGCTGTGAAATAAATAAGTTGCAATCACAGTTTTTGAAGATTTCACATACAATGGGAAGAAGCACATAAATATTATGTGAAGAAATGCTAAGAGTGGGCTCTTAGATTTTAAATTTAGATTTATTAGGGACATTAAGGAAAGAATACTTGTTTCAGCTCAGGGACAAAGATTCATAGGCTGATTCTTAGGCCAAGAAATGATGCACAGAAATGGAGGTAGTATTCTTGGCAAATATTGGAAAAATGGGCCCAACATCCAGGGTAGAGTTGGAGAGGAGATGGCAAGACATATGGAGCGGAGTTTGGTAAATATTGAAGTGATTGGGATACTTGTTTAAACACAGATGATCAGGCTTTACCACAAATTTACTGATTTGAAATGTCTAGAAGAATAGCCTGGGAATCTATATTTTTGATCAGTGTCCCAATTTTTTTTTTTTTTTTTTTGATTAGGAAAGTTTAGGGGACACTGCCTAAACTTGGGAGCCATTGAAGAGTTTTAAGAAGGGGAGAAATCAGACCAAAACAGAATTTTTAACTTTGTTGGCAGAGTGAAACCTAAAGGCAAGGACATTACTGTAATTGTTTAATTACTGTAATTGTTTAATAAGCAATTATGGTTCAATATGCTGCTGACATAGTTTCATATGGGTATGAATTTCAGAGATTAAATTTAAGAGAGATTTAGAATGGGAATGATTACATATTGAAAGTAAGGGAGGAAAACTAAATGGTTCCTTGAGTACATGGCTTATTACCAGAAAAAAGAACACAGTTAAGATAGGTTTTGTGATGACTCCTGAGCTAAATGAACAATTCTCCCTTCTATAATAATTGCCACCTCTCAAAAGGAAGATTCTATAATAGTCTTTGTCCAATATGGAACAATATCTTGTCACAGTTTATTGGCCTAGGATAGATAAACATACTGTGTCAACTAAATATTCTCTTCTGAGAATTTATTGGATGTAAAGAAAGCCAGTTTTTAAATGTGGCTGGAATTTTAACAGTCTCCAGTGGGCAGTGGTATCCCACCAGTAGTTGGGGAAGCAGAGAAAAGAAATGTCAGTATTAGGAGGAAGAGGACAGAGGAAGAAGAAGGGGGTGGGGAAGAGAGAGGGGGTGATGAAGACACACACTAAAAGAAGTAGCAGAGACCAGGAGAGTTAAGAAAGCAATCAGGAGAGTCCTGGCAGCTTCACAGTTCCTGGTTCCTAGCTGTGTGTGAGACACCTGGATGCTTTATTATTATTATATCTCATAAACTCAACTACTGTGTCCTACTGATAAATTCTTTTGTTTGTTGGTTTACTAATTTAGGACAGTGCTCCTTTCTATTATGAAAAGTAGGAGGGGAATCGCTAAGATAAAACAGGTAAAGAAAACATCTAGTAAGGGAATGCCTGAGATGAAACAGGTATTTACCTGTGTTTGGCAGATAGGTGGAAGTTAAATGAGAATGGCTCTGGTCACCTACATAAGGCATAAAGCAAGCAGATAAAAAATATAAGCTTAAGTTAAATAAGAGATAAAATACATAAGCTATCTAGATGCTAAAATTTTTCTGGAGGAAAGTTAAAGATTTATTAGTTCCTTGGATGTAGAAATGATCTTTTAGTTGCTAAAAATGTAGTTCAGTGGTAAAGTGCTTGCCCAGCATGGGCGAGGCCCTGGGTTCAATTCACAGTACTGCCAAGAGGGGGGAAAAAAAGATTCTTTGGGTGCTATTGCTAAAAACAGAATTTTCCCTAAGTTAGAATTCTTAAGTACGATTAAGGACTATGAATATAATTAACCTAATAAAACTATAATGATAGCAATTAGTAAAGAGAAAACCTCCACATGCAAGTCATACCTAATATTTATTCCAGATGTGTAAAATTACTCATGCTCAGTGTTTTCCATTTTCTCTCAGGAAAAACCAACCACCAGAAGACAACTTAGATGACTCTATTGACTTTGCTAAAGAAATCAGGAGTGATTTCTCAATGTTTTAGCTACAAATAAGGACAAGGAATGCCTCAAGAGTCATAAATATTATGACACTTCCTTAAATCACAGTGGCCCTAGGAATTTGTCTGGGATGTTGTCCAAACATGTGTTAAGCATTATTTGTCATGGAATTTTCTGTAATAATGTTTTTAATTAAATGATCACTAGGACATTTGTCAATTATAATGGGTCTTTGGACCATAGTTGTTTCTTCTTTTTTCTCTTAAAGTCACACATTCCTGTAAATAATTTTTTAAGTTTAGGTCCTAAAATGAATGCCCCTAGCCAAAAGTGCATATCAAGTGACAGAAAAAAGATAGGAAGAAAATATACTGTTTTTTTCCAAATTTTCTTGAACATAGAAAAAATAGAATTAGTTGTTTTAAAAATGAACCTATCTTGGGTCTGTATGTTTAATTATACAGAATCTTTTGACTGGCTCCTGGGTAGAAGAAGAAAAAAAGTTATGAAGACATGAGATAATTGGGGAAAATGACCATATATTAAATATTTCTGATTCAATGTTAAATTCCGAGGGAATGATAAGGAATTGTGATGAAATTCTCAGGGCACAGGTTCAGATCTGGAACTTTTAAATGGTTCATAAAAAATAATTAAATTTACTAACATGAAGAGGGAAAGAACAAGAGGGAAAACAACTGCGCTAACATGTTGACAATGAGTAAAGGATATATTGGCATATGAGCATCAACTTGCAGCATCCTTCAATCATCCTCTTCTTGAGGTCAGCAGTAGACACCTGACTTCTTTGGGAAAATATGCATATTCAGAACCTTATTTAACCATGGACTGTTTTCTTCTTTTTAATCCATGGAATATTTTCAACCTACCCCACTCCTCAAAACTTTTTTTTTTTTTTTTTTTTTTTTTTTTTTTTTNTACATATGTAGGTGACACTGTATACTGCATCAAAAAATAGGCTTTTGGAAATATTTTAGCAATTATGTGTTATAACTCTCATGTTCAGCTGTAATTTAACCATTTTTATTCAAAGTTGCAGAATAGTGGATAGAACTATAAGTTAAAACAGAACACCTCGTACTTTTTTGTTTTTGGTAGTAGGGATTGAACCCAGGGGCACTTAACCACTCAGTCACATTCCCAGCCCTTTTAATTTTTTTTTTTTTTTAAATTTTTGAGACAGGGTCTCACTAAGTTGCTTAGGGCCTTGATAAATTGCTGAAGCTGGCTTTGAACTTGTGATCTTCCTGCCTCAGCCTTTCAAGCCACTGGAATTATAGGCATGCACCACTGTGCCTGGCCTCAAAGCTTCCCTTGATATCATACAGCATGATAATGTTTCAAGGATACAGTTTAGGGAGTGCTTGAGTAAACACTAAAGCACTTCTCTAATTTCAACTTGCTCAACTACTACTTAGATAAACTTTGTGCTTCATTCTAACTTTAAAGATGAGACTCTACATGCTTAATTCTTTCCTTCAGAAAATTTTATTCAAACATGTTTTAACATACAGTAAATGTAGTTTTTTTCTTAAACAAAAATAAGCATACTGACATATTAGCCTCCCGAGAGGCTCTCTTCTGCCAAATGTACAAAAATGAGGCCCTTCAGATGTTGTTAGAGGAAACTAACAAATGTGTTTGCTACCTTAATAGTTCACTTTCAGCTAAAATTCAATTGTCCCTTTTGAGAGCTTCATCGTCAAAAAGGTTATTGCAAAATCTCAACTTCATTTTTCTCAGTATATACTGGTCCTTTTAAAGCTCTGTGGACTTGAAAATGTAAATATTTTATAACAGTGATCTTTTGCTACTGGTCTGATGAATGTTTTTCTCACTGCTTTACAAATCAATTGAAAAGTCTTGTTCAGAGGTCCTTGTCATAGAGCCTGTGCCAGCTCTTCACAAGCTGGGAGATGCTTAATTTAGCTGGTACTTAAATATATAGCCTTCAATCATCCACTTTCCTTTCAATTGGTCTGAGCATTTTTATTTCTATGTAAACAGGCTGAAACACATATATAGACATTATAGATAATTTATAAGATACATATGTAGGTGACACTGTATACTGCATCAAAAAATAGGCTTTTGGAAATATTTTAGCAATTATGTGTTATAACTCTCATGTTCAGCTGTAATTTAACCATTTTTATTCAAAGTTGCAGAATAGTGGATAGAACTATAAGTTAAAACAGAACACCTCGTACTTTTTTGTTTTTGGTAGTAGGGATTGAACCCAGGGGTGCTTTACTATTAAGCTAAATCCCCAGTTCATTTATTTTTTATTTCCAGACAGTGTCTCATTAAATTGCCTAGGCTGGACGTGAACTTGGTGATTATCCCAGCCTCCCATATTGCTGGGATTATAGGCATGTGCCACCACACCTGGCTTAAATTAAAAATTTGCTTAGCAATTTCAACATACTCACGTTAAGGAATTCAGGGTCTTAGTTGTTCTGCTAATTCTATGTTAACATACGGAAATGAAAAATTTTCATTTCTTAAGATCATGAAAATTCTCTTCACAAGAATAATTTGCCATATTTTTAAAATCCAAAGAAAGCCTATTTTCCAACTTCCTTTGTAAAATACTCAATTACCAATATTATTCATGTATCAATAGTTTACATTTCATAACTGTTTCCTTTTGCTTAATAGTTAATTGAAACTACTGAACTATCATTCTTTCACATACTGGTGCCACCCACATCCAACTGGCTGCCCGATTCTATAAATTCATTTTCAACTCCACGTATAGCTGGAGCAATTACTAATTCAGGTATAATGACAGGAATACAGATCTAAATATGGGGCCCATTTGGGACTGGGGGAACAAAGGGAAGATAACTAGAGACGGTGACAATTAAAATGTAAACAGGATTTCATCACAGAAAAAGTGAGGGGGGCAGGGAATTAATGGCATTTTGATAAGAGGCTCAGACACAGAAAATGAATGAAATTTGCAGAAATAGGGATAGTTTAGAACAACTAAAATCTGAAGTATAAATGGGGAGAAACAAGATGAGGAAGGATTAGCAGGTGGGGCCAGTTTGTGTCTTAGATGCCAATTTAAGGGGATTAGGTTATTACTTTGAAGTAATGGGCAGAAGAGATAGGAAATAAAATGAAAAACTTTAAATCAGGAAGTAGAAGTGAGGAAACAATTTGTATTCTAACAAGCCTTCCCAGCTATTACACTATAGTGTGAAAATTGCTGATGTAAACATTTGTAATCAATAGACTTGAGTTCTAAAAACAGTCTCTTAAGGTGTCCCTCTTTACTTTTTCCCTTGAATTTCTTATCAGATCAGTCATCAACTTCCTGAAATAACACATCAGTCCCCCTCCTGAGCAGGCTAGTAAATGAATACTATCTCAAAGTTTTATGAAATGTTTAGCCTCAGTTCCCATATGTAAAAATGGAACATTAAACATAATATAAACTATGAAAAACTGTATCCCTCACCTAGTTGATATTCTATAACTGAAGGCTGTTTATTACTATTGGTTCTCACAACATAAAAATACAATAATTGTCAAAATCAGGTCACTTGATTAAAGCTATCCAACTTGATAGAGCCAAGATGAGAACACAAATCCCAATTGTGACTTCATTAGGCCAGGCTATTTCTACAATAGGAAGGACATTAAAAAAAAAAAAAAAAAAAAAAAAAA